>NW_024082074.1:0-348821 GCF_003009895.1 Hyaena hyaena | reverse complement strand
GCTGACAAAAACTGAGGACTGATGGATGTGGGGGGGAGGGGGGGATGGGCATGAAGGAGGGCACTTTGGGGATGAGCACTGAGTGTTATGTAGAAACTAATTTGACAATAAACTATTTGTAAAAAAAAAATAAAAAAAAAATAAAAAAAGAATTCAAATGCAAGTCACATACAAACTCACTAGCCAGAGTAGGGTATTCCCTATTATAAAGCCAATTTGTGAAAAATTGGATATTAAATATATATTTTTAAGTTTATTTTCAGAGATAGAGGAAATGTGTTAGATGCAGAGAGCGTGGAGAGAGAGAATCCCAAGCAGGCTCTAAACCATCAGTACAGAGCCCGGTGCAGGGCTCACAAACCATGAGATCACGACCTAAGCCAATATCAACTGACTGAGCCACCGAGGCACCCCAGATATTAAATATTTTTTAAAGCCTACTTGTAAGGAGATGTGGTAATGTCCTCCTTATATAGTGCTGGTAAAGATATTTGGTCTTCATATATGTCTGGCTCTTTGAGGTCGCTGAAAATCTTTCCTCACCAATACTATGTCATACTACGGTCTTCTGACTTTTTTTTTTTAATATTTATTCATTTTTTGATTGAGAAAGAGATACACACACACACACACAGAATGAGTGGGGGAAGAGGGGGACAGAGGGAGACACAGAATCCAAAGCAGGCTCCAGGCTGTGAGCTGTCAGCACAGAGCCCGATGTGGGGCTTGAACCCACAGACTGTGAGATCATGACCTGAGCTGAAGTCAGACACTTAACCGACTAAGCGACCCAGTGCCCCATACAGTCTTCTGCCTTTTACACTAAGGACAGCATGGGCATGATTTCTGTAATTATCATGAGCAAGGAATCCAGAAAATTTTAGCAAACTAGTTTAATATGTTTTCCCCACACATATTTAATATTTTCCTCACAGTTTGTGATTTATTTTGTGTTAGGATATAGTCCAGAAGCTGGAAATCATAGTAAGCATTTCAACAAAAGAAATTTAATATAAGAAATTAGTTATAGTTGTTGCAGGTCTGGAAGAGCAAAACATTAATACTGAAGTAACAGACACAAAACACTAGCAATACACTAATCAATGTGTATCGAGTGCCACTATATAATTGCCACTTGACTGGGCACTGTCCACAGAACAGAAAACTGCTCCTGGGAAGAGGGAAAGGGATTCTGTCATCACCACCTATACTGACAGACATATAAGATTAACTGAATCAACAGTGTGGATTTTTAAAAATTTATTTGTAATTTAAACTCAAGTTAGTTAACATACAGTGTAGTATTGGTTTCACGAGTTAATTTAGTGATTCATCGCTTACATATAACACCCAGTGCTCATCCCAACAACAAGTGCCCTCCTTACTGCCCAGCACCCATTTAGCCTGTCCTCGCACCCACCTCCCCTGCAGCAACATTCCGTTTGTTCTCTGTATTTAAGAGTCTCTTATGGTGACTTCTTTCCGTTTTTACCTTGTTTTTCCAATGATGTTGATTTAACAAAGATATGGGTTGGATTACCTATTCATTTCAAAGTATTATCTGTCCTTTTTTCCCCTAAAGATATTAATAATGCAGATCTGGATGTCTAATGGCTTTACACCGACAAAACTGTCAAATGTATAATTAGTGAAATTCTATTTCCTTCTGTCTTTCCCTCATCCGTAACTATCTTTGCAATTCAAACCTGAATTGAAAATCCTGAAGACATCTGTCAGAGATATTATTGAGCAATGCTTAACAGAAAAAAATATTAATTATTGCTTTTTGGGGATTTAATATATTTTTTTAAAAATGTAGGCATTACTACAAAGTTAAGATAATTTAATTTTCTATTTTATAGACATTTTATCTACCTCTGACATGCTTTAATACACTGTTAACAAAACCAACACAAATCTTGCTTTTTATTTTTATTTTGTCATATAATGTATTTTTAAAATAATGCACTTGCTACAATTTATCCTTTACTGAACCATTCATTAAAAAAATATGAGACACTTGGGTGGCTCGGTTGGTTAAACATCTGACATTTGGTTTCTACACAGGTCATGTTCTCGCCATTCTTGGGTTCAAGCCCTGCATCAGGCTCTGTGCTGACAATGCAGAGCTGGCTTGGGATTCTCCCCTTCCTTCTCTCTCTGCCTCTCTCCTGATCATTTTCTCTCCCTCTCAAAATAAATAAATAAATAAACTTGTTTTTTTTTTAAGTACAACAAATTCCCTTGAAGATTGCTGGAAATCTTTTTCATCCATTGCAAGAAGAGAGAGTGTCCATCTTACACTGCACTCAGTTCCAATGAAATATCAAAATTAAACTTAAAAGAAAAGAGAAACCAGAGAAGTTAAAGAGCTATTATTATTATTTTGTGAGGCAGCAATAAGTTAACATTCCAACTTCTTGATAACTGAATTCACTTCAGTTATCACAACTAATTGAGTTTTAAGAATATGACAGAGACCTTGTAGCATATATCAGGTTTTAATTTCAATTTATATAGACAGACCTTTAGAATTTTTACATTTATTTGCTTTATTTTTAATGTAGGACAAAGCTGACCTATTATCAACTTCCTCTGTTTAATTGCATAATATATTAACAAGCAGGGCTTACCCGTGGCAAAGCTAAATTACTACAAAGCAACCTAAGTGTAGTGTTTTTAGATTATAGCACATTCTGAAGATGTCCTCAGTGCATTTACAACTTGATACAAAATAGAAACAAATGGATTTTCTTGTTAATTTTCCATAAATTACATAGTATATTACCATTTCTCTAATTTTCTCAGCACCCAAGTGCAAGTTATTAGCCTCTTCACATTCGATTTGGGATGAATACAGACTGTAACTGTGAAGTGTGTTATAAGTATCAAGGTAATAGTTTAATGAATGTCTTAAATGTAATTTCTGTAATACTTTCCAGCTCCAGTTTTACAAACAAGGAAAAAAAAAAAAAACTCAAGTTACCAGAATATGAAATGCAATGAAACTTTTAATATAAATTAGTCTAACTCTTCTCCTTATAGATGAAGAAACAGTTCCTCAAATAAATAAGCTCCTTGGTCAAAGTCACATAGGGCAGTGTAGCGAGGAGACACAGAATACAGTCAGACCTGGATACTGACCCAAGCCTCTTACTGTGTTACGCTGTGCATGTTACTAGATCATTCTAGGCCTTAGTTTCCACATCTGTAAAGAAGCTGTAATAAGCATTTCACATGTTTCCATGCTGATTAAGTTGAATAGAGCATCATCGTGGTATGTACAAGGATGGTAAATATACACAACGTTCTGTCCTTATTAAAGAAATAGCTGCATACAATCCAGGCTTCTTGCCTTCCGCTTGGCTTGGGAGTCACTTAAAATTCCAAATACATATTTTTCCTATATAGCTTTCAAACTCATCCCAATTATGTGAATCTCATAAATTCAAAACTGTACCTTTTGCCATCTACATATTAAATTAGCATAATTAGCTAATCTGAAGTGACTTTAACAAAACTTTTCCATTCTATTCATTAGCCTCTGCTTTTTTTCCCCTAAGTGAGGTTAATATTTTTTCCAACTGCAAAAATTTTAATAGGTTAATGAGGGAGTATAAGTCTCTTTGTAAATACAAGGGACTACTAACCTTTATCCTAAGGGGAAATTTAAAATTTTAAGTCAAGTAAAATGTCTCGACTGTGATTACCAAGCCGTCTTTTTCCTGAAAAAATTAGCTTAGTACAGTGATTTTTAAAAGGAAGGAAAAAAAAAAAGACTGTTCTTTCTTTCAAATAAAGTATATGTAACTACAGACTGTAAGGAAGAATGCTTTAAATTTTATAATAGAAACTGTAATTCCACTGACTCGAAAGAAAAAGTTCATCTTGCTTACCTTAAAATTCTTTATTATATATTAATATTAATTCATGAGGAAGAACACTAGCAAGGTTTCTTAGTTTTCAAAGTATTATAAAACTATGACTCTTTAGAGGCAAATGTGGCATGGTGAGAAGAAAATGACAGAGGAGAGCTGGAGAAAGTCCTCTACTATTTCATTTATCAGAGAAAAAGAACATACATAGTAATATATATACCCATATTCACGCTTATATACACATACATATATTTTTAAATTCTCTCTTTATTCTCCCAAAGACAAATTTCTTCTATAAATGCTACCTAAAGATCAAGGGCCTTAGACATTTTTCTTATGTTTTGCTAACCACAAAACTCCACTCCAGAGATTTTTCTACTGTGTGAAAACATGACTGACACCGTATCCCCTAGTGGCTAAAAGTGAATGGAATATCCACGTAAGTCACACACGACAGAAATTAAGTTGTATCCAACAATGACTATTCCTTTGTACTATGGTGCACTGACACGCTGCCCTCTAGAACCAGACCATTTGTTAAATGTCCTGTCCTTGATAACCACGGAGATTCCCTAATGCTCTCCCCAAATAACAGGGAAAAAAAGTCAGAGAGATTAAAAGCAAGGTGCGAGTCCCAGATGAACGAATGGTATACAACAACAGCCACTTCAATGAAAGTACATTCTAACACCCTCTGTCTCTCCTCTCTCAGGAGGTTCAAAGACGAAGTATACATCGAGGGGCGCCTGGGTGGCTCAGTTTGTTGAGTGTCTGACTTCGGCTCAGGTCATGATCTCACGGTTCGTGGGTTCGAGCCCCGCATCGGGCTCTGTGCTGACAGCTAGCTCAGAGCCTGGAGCCTGCTTCAGATTCCGTGTCTCCCTCTCTCTGTCCCTCCACCGCTCACACTGTCTCTCTCTCTCTCTCTCTCTCTCTCTCAAATAAAACATTAAAAATTTTTTTAAAAAGATGAAGTATGCATCGATTTTAGCCAGCTGGAAGAAACATCTACCATTCCCAAAAGCAAAAAGCAAAATAGGATCTCAATCTCCACCTATAAACAAGCAGGAATATAAATACCAGTACCAGCAGTAGTGTCTGTGAAGGTAAGGAGAGTCACAGGATAGTCATAAGCCAATAATACTTTGCCTCCTTGATCGAAAGATATCCCTTCAGAAATGGAACCAGGTTTTCCCACAAGAAAGGTGCTCACTTCAGAAAGTCACACCAACTCCAATGTTGGATATGCAGAGTGCTCATTTCTCCTTCCCAAAACTATGGTTTTAAGATAAAATCAGTTCTGAAAGTAAACAATATTACCCCCAGTTTCCAAATAAGGAAGCTGCCTACATGTCCAATTTTGCAGAAGCTTCCTTAGTGTCCAGGGACAATCAGTGATATGTAGTAGATTCCAGACCCACACAAATATCAATTCCAAAGTCCTTGTCCTTAGCCGAAATTACCATACTCGTCTCCTGGACATTGTAAACTTTTCTCATTTTTCCACCACAGTGTCAAACGAGTTAAAGGAAACATGAATCATCTCTCGGTTTGTTTGTTATATGACTAAATGCGGACCTCGGTAGGGTTGTAAACACAGTAGAGAATTACTAAAGGGATATGAACATCTGCTCCATTAAAACATAATTATTACTCACTTTTTCTTTCCTGATTTATGTCTGATTTCTTATTTTCCTGAGTTGGTGATAATTCTACAAGGAAAACTAAGCCACCATGAAAGAAAGGGTTTGGTGAAAATCCCTCCACTCATATTTGTAACTCAACGGGTAGCACCTATACAAAACAAAACAAAACAAAACAAAACAAAACAAAACAAAACAAAACAAAACAAAACAAAAAAACAACTCCATGGAATTTTGGAATTCTCAGCCCCCTGAAGACTGTTTATTGGCTTTGTACAGTCCAGATATAACCCAGCTGTATGGATACATGAACGTGTAAAGCAAATTATTATTAACTCATTCTTTATACATTTGTAGCCTGGCTCTGACGCTCAACCTTTATGCCTTTTTCTTCACCTCCTTTGAGGTACGTCTTGACAATGATCTCTCTTGATTGGCAGACAGTCGCTTTCCCATCACTGTCGCTCCACCACTAAGAGCACATTCATATCTGGGGAGGTACAGTAGTGCTGGGGCCAAGCTGAGGCCCGCAGCTGGCTCCGGGAGGCTGCCTCTTGCTAAGGCCTGTGGCTCCCACACACCAGAGACAGGGACTCTGAGAAACTCGACAGAGACCGGTAACCTCTGTGGGACTGGGAATCCAACTCAGTTTAAGCTAAAAGTGTCCAAGAGTGAACCTAAGCTCTCCTCACTCACCCCCACTTTCCCTATAACAGGATGGCTTGTGTTTGTTCCTGATCAATTCTGATTTGTTCAGAAACTTCTATTGTTCTATTACATATTATGTATAAGAATTAGGTGTTGTTTGACCAAAATCCATCTTTCCTTCTATCTTAGCTTACACTAAGGCTGGGGGGAAAAACATATTTGTTACCAGTTTAGGGCAAAGACACTTTAACATGTCACTTGGTCAAACTCAGTTACTAAATATACCTTTCTAAGACTCCTGTTTCTACGTCAAGTGCTTTGTTTTTTGTTTTTTTTTCAAGTTTTGATCAAAAACACTAACAAAGTCTCATAGATCAAACCACATACTGAGGCTAATCATGGGAAGTTTTTTGCTTATGTTTATTTAATGAACTTATTTGTGTAGAAATAGGATCATCTCAAATGGCACAGCTTCTCTAATCAACAATTACTAAGCAGAAGATCCTTGATATATTATGTTTTTTAGCTCACAAAATTATATATGTGAGAAGCAGATGGTGAATGCCAACTTGGCAGCATTCCACCATCCTCTCTTTGTATTGCTGGTCAAGTTCACAGTGTTATGTATGGAATAAAGAAAGACGATATTGCTGAAAACAAAGGTAGTCTCCTTTGAGTTCTCCCAACATTTGGAATACAGACACCAAACATCTCCAAGGGTAACAACTCATCAGGCTATACAAAATCTGTTTTAATTTCATCTTATTCAATAAAACCAAAATAAAAACATTCATTTCTATAGTACCCCACAGGTATCCTCTGGTCAAGAAAAAGAAAGAGTAACGGATCTTTAAAAACCCACACTTAACAAAAAGGGATACAGAATATAGACTGCATATACCTCAGGAAGATGTATAACAAGAAAGCAGAAATACCCTTCCTGAATTTGGTTTGCATTTGCTGCTATAAAGCATGAAATATGTTAATGAAGGAAAAACTTTGCAGGATGCTGGTTCATAACCAAGTGCAATAGAAAAGTGGGTATATTCTGCACCATCATATAATCTTTATCTAACAATTTTATAGTTATTGTACTGAAATTTCCAAAAACGAAATCTGTAATACGTAGCAGACCTCATCTATTGAAGACCCATTATAGGCTATCCTTTCTTTGAAAATCTATTTCCATGTGAATGTCATAAATACTATTCATGGCAACATGCACAAAAAATCGCACTAATTATCTTTCATAAAATTATGTTTTATAAATGCATTATAATACATAAAATTAGCACATAAAATTAATTAGATGATATCCTAGATACGTATATATGCTGGATCATAGTGGCTGCAAAGTCTTCTATGGTGCTTTCCATCTATTAGTTCTTCAGTCCACCAAACACCCTGTCCAGAGTTACCTACATAATTTGCAGAGCCCAGTGAAAAAAATGAAATGCATGGCCTCTCGTTGAAATGGCAGTATAAGATCTTTTCTCTTTCTTCTATGATCTCAGTCTATCATGAGATATTTGCAGGGTAACGGCAGATCTTCACAGATGCCCAATGCCTTCTCCCATCCCTGACAAGGGGAACATGTATCATTGGCTGATCTGATTCTGCTGGGCCCTGAGCCGAGGCTCCACTGAGGGCCAAGGGAGTCAGAGGAGGCAAGAGAAGGGACAGTCCAGAAACCCTCCACACAAGTGGGGTGGGGGTGCACAGTAGCAGACAGGACCAAGTCTGCGAGTCAAGGCTCCAAGACCCCAGTATATGCCTCATTGTCCCATCTGACTTCATTACAAAATAGAAATTCAAAGTAAATATGGGTTAAAAATGTCAAGATGGTGACCGCAGAGCATGAAACACAATGCACAGGATGGTAATGCTAAGTTTCAGACCATGCATATGTGTAACTGGTTACATGCTCCTGAAGCTGCCCTTGACCCAAAAAAGAAACACTATTATTATCTCCATTTTACAAATGAGGAAACTGAAGCACAGAGAAGATAATTAACTTCCCCAGAGTTACCAAGCATATAAATGGCAGAGTCAGAATTCAACTCAGACAGGACTCAAATGAAATCCTGACTCTAAGTGTCTATGTTCTTTACAGCCTCCTCCCCCCAAAAGGAAATTTAAAAAAATATATATTTTTAGTCTCTAATTATCTAGTCTGCTATGTCTAAATAATTATTTCTAGTCTATCCATATCTAGAAGGCATATATACAACTGTTATTTACAAAATCATACACAAAAATGCCAGAAAACTCTAAACCTCATTCATTTATGTAAGTAAGACCCAGATATAGAAAGGTGACTATTTGTTGATTTTCATTTCCAGAAAAGAAGGGAGGGGGGAACTATATTATATGCACACCTGATATATTGATACCTGCATTTCAGAGATCTAATAAGTTATATTTAATGTCATATTTACATGAGTATCTGTGTCCTGAAACAGCATTCTAAGTGTGATTCCAGGATTTTCAGAAACATGGGAATTACTGTAAGTACTTGAGCCCCATGCGATCCTATGACATTTCTCTGGCACTTTCGCATCTTCTTTCTCTACACTTCTCCTCCTTCCTGGTCATTATCTTCTATGACCCCAAACACCTGGTATCATCATCCTATCTAATCATAAAAAGTTTGCTCTTATAATTACCCATCACTAACACCAATAAAATTCCAACGATCCAATAAAAAATCCCAATGCTCATTCATTTCTTCAAAGAATATTTATTGAACAATTCTGATTTGCTCTGTAGACTGTGAACTGCATGTTTGCTGATTGTCTGGTTAACACATTAACTGATAGATTATGATAACACTACGATTTTAAAAAGAACTCCCTCACTTACTCATCCCCCACCCCATACACACTAGTCTGGGCCTTCCAATGAGTGAACCAGTCTTGTATCATATCAGCGTTTATATGTGAAAGGAAAAGGGAGAAAGATAGCACCTTTAAAAAAAGAGAGAGATCAATTCTAGTTTTCTTAGTGGGGATATGGCAAAGAACATGCCCTGGGAAATTAGAAAATATAGTCACTTTATCGCTGTGGTTGCCCATTTCCGTCTACTTCCAATTTGTAACCATTTGACTTAATTTCCACAGACACATGGTATTTTAGGTTGTATCCTATCCATGCCAGAGAAGATAAAAGAATATCAAGCTATCTTTTAAGAAATATATCCAAACTGACCCACTCTGTTTGACTCAGTGTCCTCCAATCCCAGTAGCAGTGGCTCTTCAAGTTACAATTTAGCAAACTGTACTAGAGGTGTTGGCTTACATAGCTGTCTGAAGCACTACAAGAAGGTCAAGGGCTGAGTCTCCATTATCTCTGCATTTGGCTAGAGAACCCAGCACATATTAAGCACTTAATGAGTAATGAAAGCAATAATTATCAGATATAATTCATAAGTTCATCACTTCAGTTTGAATACTGGGTCCACACCTGTGATCAGCAAATAAACCATAAACACTGTCTAACTGGGGAAAGATAGTTTCAGTTCCGTTTTAAAAACCTGTCTGCACTTTAAATTTTTGGAAAACAAGAGCCATTGATTTGGTGATTGCTCTATACCTTTTTTCTAACTCCAAAATGTTAATTAGTATAATCTTGAATGCTGATAGTTCTTAACAACATCTCTACAAGTAATGAATATAATTTGTATTTAAAAGGAGAATTATGCCCTCGTACCATTAGAAAACTGGAACAGTGTCCACTGACATCATTCATAGAAAAACGATCAGAGATAACATTGTCAAAATGGACTTTGAAGATCAACTTCATTTAGTAAATTTAATAAGATAAGTCAGTGTGTATCATCTGACTGTTCCCTCAGTTAGACTAAATGTTAAACACTGAGTCTTCTCCTTTGTGAGTGTTGTTCCTATATGCGTTTGATCGTCTATAAATATTCTCATTCAACCAACAACTAGTGATCTTAGCTTGCTTCTCTCTTCTTGAAAATAAACACTGTATCTAATTAATCTTTGTATTATCCATGATGCAAAATTCAGAGCCTTATAAGTAATTAACAGGAAATGAGTAGTGTGGGAATGAGCAAATCCTTGCATTCCACAATACCATAAACATGAAAGGCATGCAGGGGGAAAGAAATGAGTCCTAGGATCAAGATGGACAGTTGTATGGCAAAAGATTCCTTTATTATTTTTTTTTCTTGAGGAGAGAAGCCTTGACATTTTACAAACCTGAAATCACTGAAATAGAAGAGCCTATCACTTAAGACTTCCAATTTTGTTTCTCCTTATAGCCCAATCACCCTGCCGTAATGCTCTACAAATCCATTGTCAGAGGCCTATCCTCTAAGATATCTTACACAAACCTCAGACTTCCCACTTTCATACTTGATCAATGCATTCATTTCCTAACAACAACAACAACAAACAAAAAGCATTCATTTTTTTTCAATGTAGTGTATGTCACTTCTGGAAAATAAGGACAAACTCACACTCCATGGCAATATTTCATAACCAATTACCCCAGGTATCTGTGTTTACTAACTTGTGTACGTTGTTGAGCAGAATATCTTACTCTAAAAAAAAAAAAAAAAAAAGGATGGAGGGAGATGTCAACAATTTGAAGAGTCAGCACTTTGGGGAAAGAGAATCAGCATGTAAATCTAACTTCTATCTTGACACCTCTACTGTCCCTTCCCCCTTTCCTCCCAACCTAGTAAATAACTTTGATTTGATGCCTAGTTTACTAGAAAGCAGAGGACTCTCCGCTGTCATTTTTTTAGGACAAAGATATACTGTCTCCATGTTTATCAGCTGCTTTTACGTGAAAATTATACTTTTCACTTTTTTATTACATTTTTCAGTGTAAGACAAATAGTTTATTTTACACTTATGAACTACAGATCCCAGAAGTATAAAGGCAACAGTGAAGACAGAAAACAAGCTAAGACACAGAACTTCTTCTGAACTACTTTATCACCTTTAATGTATTTATAATAATCAATTCTGTTTTGGAATTGATAAAAAAAAATCATCTTGCTACTGACTAAAAGTGATTGAATTCTGCAAATATTAAAGCAGTCTATTATTTAAATGTTGATCCTCTGAAGGTAAAAGCAAAGTCTTAAAAATTTAAATTGAAGATTTATTCCCTCACTTTTTTCTACATCTTACAGAAGTCTGCATGGTGCCACATGATTTAAACTCCTTGTTCTAAAGCATGCTGACACATTAGGGGACTGTTTGGCTGGCCCTCTGTTTTGTTACTATAATCACTGTTGGTACGATGTTAATGTTACTTTTTCATCAGGAAATCAGAAAGTAATCCTCAAATCTACTTCATTGCTTATCTTTTTCTTCCACCTCCTTTGATTTTTAAGTAGGATTGTGAATCTTTTTAAATCATTTTCTTCTCTTTTTTCCTACACTCTGGTCATTGAATGGTTAAAATAACTGGACAATTAGTGAATAGATAATGATAATAAATTATTCATGAACTGAATAATAAAATAATTACCAATATGTCTAAAAACTTTTTTTTCTGTCATTGGATCTGGTACTCAACTTCCATTTACTACCCGTGCTATAGTAATAGTTTTACTGAAAACCTGTATTACAAACTGTAACCAATACAGGAATGGCTTCTTCATTGAGATTTATTAGCCTAATATAGATACTGCATTACTTTGCTATCAAACCAGGGTCAGAATTGATAGAGGTAACTTTTTAAATTTTTTAAATGTTTTTTATTTATTTCTGAGAGAGAGAGACAGCATGAGCAGGGGAGGGTCAGAGAGGGAGGGAGACACAGAATCCGAAACAGACTCCAGGTTCTGAGCTGGCTGTCAGCACAGAGGTCGATGCGGGACTCGACCCCACTAACTGTGAGATCATGACCTAAGCCGAAGTCGGACACTCAACCGACTGAGCCACCCAGGTGCCCCAAAGTTAACTTTTTAAAAATCATCTACTGTCAGAAGAGTTTGATACCAACCAGGAAAAAAGGAGGTGATCTTTCAGGTTAAGATATTTAAGTCAGAGATGCACATCTCAGCTTTTGCTCATCCTGGCAAATCACCAGTGGCTGGATAATTTATAACAGGTTAGTAATTATACGATAGCACATAAACATTGCTGGAAATTTCAAATGTCCACTTGCTAGAGGTGTAACTACATGAGCTGTAAATGTAGAGCAATCATGATCACCAGCTAATTCCAAAGGCAAATATTTGGTTAGCAAGGCTGCCTGTTCACTAGTGTTAGTATTCACTGATATCAAATAAACCATATACACAACAGAAATTTCCATTTAAATGGCTGTTAACAAGTCTGATGAAGTTAAACTGAGATATGATGATTGCAGAATTTTAATGATGGAAGGAGTCAACAGACCTGTTATAAAACAGCTGTGTGCGCTGGGGAAGATTGCCAGTGGGATTGTCTGGATCCATGAGTAGCATGGTCATCTTAGAGTTGTGTCCTAGAGTGGCAGATTTAGTCATGGACAGTGAGAGAGACAGGGAGGAAAACTGGAATTTAGTGTGTGCTGACTATGAAATAAAGCCTGAATTAGCTACTTTCAAGTATACTAATTTGTTTGGTAGTCTCATGATTGCTGTAAAGTAAATTTTATCATTGCTATTTTTTTTACACATGAATAACTGTGCTGGAAAGATTGTGCCAGGGTCATGCATGCAGGGAAGGAGGAGAATATGGATCTAAATACTTCTGATTATGGAGCCCATCGCTGCCCTGCTGTGTACCCTTCTGCAGGTCGCTTAATCTTTCTGAGACTATTCCCACTTCTTTCTAAGAAGCTCTAAAGATGCTGCCATGTTATTATTTACTCCTGATTCTTTTGTTGTCTTTTTTTTTCCTTTATAAATGCATGGTGGACAATTGCTTAATAGAGATAAGGTGCATTAATGTTCCAAAGGGAGACTCATTAAAGAAATGGGCCCGTTAGTTCTCTCTTCACCCCAAGTTAGAGAGCTAGGGGTCTCTATCTCCACATAGAGGACATTTTGTCCATCCTCCAGGTTCCGTGACTGAATCCAAGGAGCAAATCATCAGTTATTTTATTTGATATTTAGAATTTGTTACCAGATTTCATAAAGACCACAACTGTTTATTCTTTGTGAGCGGTGTTTACCTCACCTGCAGTGTGCAAATCAGGGACTATTGCTTTGATATATAAACAGTATTTATCACACAGGGCTGTTCTAATAATTAAGTAAATCAATATATGTAAGAGTAGAACAGATCTGGCATGTACTATGCTATATAAAGTACTATTTCTTTTTATTATGTTGGATAATGTACCCTTTTATCCATGAAACATATAGAACATTATGGAATTCCTGATAGACAATACGAATGGCTGTGTAGAAAGATTCATGCTTACCCATAAACATACCTTTTATTTATTTACATTTGGCCTAAAACACTAATTACTGATTACACCTTTTTTTTAAAATTTAGAATGCATCCAGAAACATTTTCAACTCTTTTCCTATTCTATTTAGAAAATTCAAAAATGCATTATCATTGTTTCCTAAAAAGGACCAGGAATAACTTCCCTCCAAACTCTGTAAAGAAATGAAATGGTACTCAAAACAAATGTATTAATATTATATCCTGCTCGTCCAGGGACAGGAAAGCATACAAAATTACTTGTAAGCAAATGGTATTCAATAAATCTTTATTGTAAGAACAAATTAATATATAAATGAGCAAGTGATTATTTTCTTAAAATTTTTTTAGTTTATTTATTTTGAGAGAGAGAGAAAGAGCATGTGAGCAGCAGAAGGGAAGAGGAGAGGGAGAGAGAGAGAATCTGAAGCAGACTCCACACTCTCAGCACAGAGCCCAATGTGGTGCTCCAACTCACAAACTGTGAGATCATGACAGTTTGTGAGCTGAAATAGAGTCAGACGCTTAACGGACTGAGCCACTCAGGCACCCTGAGCAAGTAATTACTGAAAAAGAAAGAAGGCATGATCCTAGAGTAGTGAAGCATTCAAAACAACAGAAAATCAACTAGAAAAATAAAATCTGAACTTTACTTAAGAACACTAAATTTGAAGGACAAATATCAAGTCCCCATAAATTTATTGATGGAAAACAAAAAACACTGTAGATAATAGTAGCTAAGGAAACTTCACAAAACTTCACTTAAGAGGACACTTACAGAACTATTCAAATGGATTATCACTGAAGCAAAGGAACTATAGTCTATATCTCCATAGTCAATTTCCTCAAAATTTTTGATGAACCAACGAACCAGTAGCAAGCAAAAGAAAGAGAAAATAGCATCAGAGAGGAGGGCTCTTGCCGTGTCTACGCATAGTTCTTCCTTTTGGATAAGAAAGTAATCTCTGTGGGACACCTGGGTGGCTCAGTAGGGTGAGCTCCTACTGTTGGTTTCAGCTCAGGTCATGATCTCAGGGTTCACAAGTTTGAGCCCCAAGTTGGGCTCTGCCCTGCCAGCATGCAGCCTGTTTGGGATTCTCTCTCCCTTTCCCTCTGCCCCTCCCCTGCTCACATACTCTCTCTTTCTCAAAATAAATAAATAAACTTTAAAACGAAAGAAGAAGAAAGTATGCTCTATGATCCCTCCAATCTGTCAGAGCTGCAGATTTTAACTTGCGAGGTGGAAACAGATACCATCTAAACTCCTCTACTTTGATGGGAAATGTCTGATTTTGTCACAAAGCCATAAATCTCTCTCTGGGAAACTTCATTCCTTTGAAATTCCTCTCTTTCTTATTGAGTTACTGTGGGGCTAAACATTTCTCTGCCACCACTCACTTTCAGGTCTCCTCCTCGTCCCTTCCCCAGAGTCCTAGTGATCTTTCTTTGATAAAACTCAGAAAGGAGAAAGCTTGCCTCGTCCCTCAAGCTTGGAAAGGAAATCTTTAGTTTCCTTTACTGCAATAAATTAAATCTCTGGGAAATTAAGTCTCTGAGAAGAAACCAGACAAGCATACTGTTGATTCTGGAAACCCAACAAACCACTCCAATTTAGAATTTCCACCCAGGTTTTCACAGTGCTGAAGGAAGCATCTAGTATATGCCAGAGTCAGAAGATCTGGCTTCTGTTTTTGAGACTTCAGTCAACTACATCTAGAGATAACATTATACCTTTTAATCTCCGTTCTGGGTTTCCCCATCTACCAAAAACGGGAACCAAAGGTTTTCTTCAGTTTATATTTAAATACTTTTATTACTCTGAACACTTCCTTCTCTTTACTCTGAGGAAAACAACACTACAAGTACCTTCCTCCTCTACCATCGCTCTCCAGCACCCCACATGCCAACTGTTCCCTCTCATGCATCCCTGAGATAAATTCAACTTTGGAACCTCATCAGAATGTGGGTCATGACCCCAGATGTTATGAATCCCACTACTAAGCATTTTCTTTTCCATTTCATAGCTTCCTTCTTTCTCCCCCAGTTGACAAGTAGGCAATCATTCATTCAACAAACATCCACAATGAGCCGGGATGCCATTCTGACCTGGATCCTCAGAAAGATCAATAAATTCTAACAACTTCAATCCCTCCTCCACTCCCGTAAGACCAATCCCTATAGCACAGACCATGACCTTGTAGCTGTAGGCTTTGTTACACCAGCTAAGAATTTTCTTTCATGAGAACCAAAAATGACATATCTCAGCACTAGCTTAACAAATGTACTCCTTTGAGGGAATCCGTCATGAAGTAAGTTATTTAGTTGGAATTATTAAACACATCATCATAACACCAGATTTATTCACAATGATACACTGAAGTCATTATGTCCATAACAACTGATAAATTCTGAAAGGTGTTTTCGATTGCTCACATAAAAACCGTCACACCAGGGGGCCTAGGTGGTTCAGTCAACTGAGTGTCCCGTTCTTGATTTCAACTTGAGTCAGGATCCCAGAGTCATGGGATCGAGACCCATGCTGGGTTCTGTGCTGAGCATGGAGTCTGCTTAAGACACTCTTGCCCTCTGACCCTCTCTTTCTCTCTCTTGCAAAACAAAAAGAAAAACAACAGCAAAAAAGCACACCATCCTAAAAGATGACGACTCCTTTTCAGGGAGTTAGATCTAGACTCTTAAACTGAAATAAGTATGTGAATCTTCCATCATACACTCCCCTCTCTGAGCCCGCTGCATTCTGTGAATGCTACCTCTCTCTCTCTACCAGCCTTATGTCCCTATGATTTTCTACGTGACCCACACAACCTTTTTCTAAAGTATATGCTAATAAAATGCTAAGAGCTGTCAGGGCACGGAACGCAGGAAATTTCCTCACCAATTTTAATACTAATTACACTCTTTTCATGGCAGAAACTGCTGTTTTCAGCCTCATCCAATTTTAGCTAGATGGCCAGTTTTGAAAGCATTATTGTAAAAACGCAGTTTCTTGGATGCCAATTTCTCTTAATGACTCATCTTCAGCTGCACAGGCTTCTGAAGACATGGCAAATCGTACCAACAAAAAAGGTGCAAAACTTCTATTCTAACAAAGATCTTGGCATCATGAGATTTCATACTGTCTCCTTTACATATTCTCTTAGATAATTCTGAGATGACAAAGAAGTTGTGGTGTGCATATGTGGTGTGAAGTATTAGAAATGTAATAACTTAAAACTTTCTTAACACATTGGCTTCCTCTCTGGTCTTTCAAAGCATTTCATAATCCAAAAATGAAAAAAAAAAGAATTCAAAGTTTAATATATAAAGTTTAAATGACCTAATAAACCCGTTCCTCAAAATAGCGTATCTGGGTTCACAGGAAATTTTTTACTTTCCTAGCACTATTCTGGTCCATATAGGGCTACCCAAATATTTCTAGAATGATAGACATATCATTAAATAAACTTTTATATTGGAACTTTCAAATGGTCTTTCATCCAGAGAGGTAAATTCTGTTCCAACCATTAGGTATGACCCTGATGAACCAAATTATTCACCACAGAATGATGCCAACAACACGCTGTAGCTTTCTCTCCCAAAATATAAGTCCAAACTATCTTCCCCTTCTTCTGAAATAACACCTTTGTTCTTCTAAAGTAATTCATTCTATATACTTCTTCCTGACAATCTTACAATCACGTCTCCATTATTAACATCAGGTAACTTATCCTTATAAAAGATGGTGATTTCTGTCACCTACTTTCTGATTACTCCCATCTAGAATAAGCTAGAAGGGAAGATCCAGTGAAGTAGACCACTAATTACTTTGGTGTCTTAGGAATATATGAGACCTTAAGGAAAGCATAAAAAGGAAAAAGGTTAGAGACATCACTTTCACAGAGAGAACACCAGCCAATAGCAAAGGAACCAATGACTTTTAGTTTGCAGGCAAGATAACAATAGTATCACTCACTTTTAGTGAGTATTTACTCAGAGCAATAGTAAAATACTATTGCTAAAGTAGTATTTAGCTAAATACTAGCTAAAGACTTCCTGTGTATTGTTTTTACTTAATTTTCATGAAACTATATAAGGTAGGTGCCGTTAATATATCCAATTTAAAGATAAGGAAGCTGAGGTCTGGCAAACTAAGTCACTTAACCAAGATCAAAACAGGTAAAAGTGTCGAAGTCAAGGCCCTCTTATAGTAGACTGGGGTTAACTCCTTCGAGAATGAGAAAAGTTATACTGTCAGTTTTCAGTCATTGTGAAAGGGTATTTATGGAAAATTCCATAAAAGAAGGCAACAATGTACATATTTAACCTTGTGCACTCCAGAACCAAATCCTTAAATGTGAAGCCATAGTAAGACTTTCTTTACCTTTTATTACTTATAACAAGATATTCTATCTTAATGTAACATGATCACTCTATAATTTTTATAACTACCTCAAACTCCTTAAAGACATGTCCCCAACATCTGTATAGTTCTTCCAGAGCATTTGCAAACATCACATAGTAATTGCTTTTAATACATCAGTCTGAAGAAAAGCAACCTTTATAAATGACTTGATTTGTACAATTTTTTCACTTAAATCCGAATTTTATTTTCATCAAAGGTATCAAATCAATGTCCCACTGCAAAACACTGGCCAGAGATTTACATAGTAGTTCAGAAATATATAATTAATTATGGGCTCTGAAAATTCCTTCTTCTGCAAGTTAATTATAGAATCGTCCTGACTTTTCTCACATATATTCTTCTAAAGATCCCATTTTAAAAATACTTCAACTATATGTGTGTGTTGTTAACCACACCCAAAAACTATCAAAAGAAGAGTAAAGCATTAATGCTTATTCTCCCCAGAATTACTTAAACTAATCTACCCTACTTATATTTCTCTACAGAATTACACTATGAAATATTCAGGGATATCATTAACTCTTCTATATAATAATAACAAAAGAAATTACTTTCAAAGATTTTTCTCAGAATTACTCAGTGAGTTAAATATTGACCATGGGCTAAGGTAGAATACAAAGATTGACTTTTTAATAACAGGTTTTATATTAAATGTTTTTTTCTTTAGTAGACTAGAAGGAACTCACCTACCCTCTCCTTTTACTAATAATCATTCTACAAACAGGCAATCAAAGTAAATGTTATTTACATTTTATAGGAGCACTTTAAGTGAAGTCAATAATAGGAGTTACACATTGGGGTGCCTATGTAGCTCGGTCAGTTAAGTGTCCTACTTCAGCTCAGGTCATGATCTCACGGTTCATGGGTTTGGGCCCTGCATCCGGCTCCATGCTGACAGCTCAGAGCCTGGAGCCTGCTTCAGAATCTGTGTCTCCCTCTCTCTATTCCTCCCCTGCTTTTTCTCTCTTTCTCCCTCAAAAATAAAATTAAAAAAAAAAATTTAAACTAATTGGAGTACACACATATCCCCATGGCCTTCAACCTCATTAAGATTACAAAAATATTCTAAACTGGTGTAGTCTTAATTTATAACACTAAGACACATTCCAATTAAAATACTCCAAAATTAAGGGCACATGTTAAATTATATAAATTGTTGAAGCCATTAATTTTTATTTAGTTTTTGGTTGCTGGTTTTTTTCTAAAATTTTATTTCTTAGAGCAGTTTTAGGTTCACAGCAAAACTGAGAAGATACAGAAGTTTCTCACATGCTCCCTGCCCTCACACATGCACAGCCACCCTCTTACCGACATCACTTCCCACAGTGGTATACTGAACTGGATTTTTTTTTAGGTTGGAAAAATTGTACTTAGCCACAAGTGGAGATGCTTATGGTTTCCTAAACTAATAATAAAAGGAGAATTTTATAGTTTAAGAGCTACAAGAGGGACTCTTGGGTGGCTGAGTTGGTAAGGTGTCTGACTTGATTTCTCATGGTTTGTGAAAGTGAGTCCTGAGAATGCAGAGCCTTCTTGGGATTCTCTCTCTCTCTCTCTCTGTCCCCTCCTCTTGCTCTTCTTTCTCTCTCAAATAAACATTAAAAAAGAAAGAGCTAGAGGAACTTTAGTGATTGCTTAATCTAAGCTTCTCATTTTACAGTTAGGAAGTTGACACAAAAGCAGGTAAATAAGTTTCAGAAAGTCACAAAGTTAGGGGGCCCCTAAACATCTGAGGCTACGATGCAGGTCTCCTGACTCTCACTGTTTTACTTAGCCAGAACTATAGCATGCTCCATAACTTTCAGCTATATATATTGCCTTCTAAGAATAATTAGAAAAATGCAAATCAGGCTGGTGGTAGCTGTAACTATCCACCTGACCACCTGACTCCCATAGTTACTGGGCCAGCTACTTTTGCTGAGAAGAAAATTTGCATTAAACTCTAAGCCCATGGTTGACCCAGTGGCCCTGGTATGTTCTCTTAGGCACTGAGAGCTGAGAGAAGCCGGAAGGGAGGAAGGGGGTGCTGGACAGCAAGCAGCCGAAGAGAAACAAGGCTGAGAACCACCTCAATTCTTGCACACATGAAGTTAATGCAGTTATTTTTTTTTTATTCTTTTAACATTTATTTATTTTTGAGAGACAGAGAGAGACAGAGCATGAGCTGGAGAGAAGCAGAGAGAGAGGGAGATACAGAATCCGAAGCAGGCTCCAGCCTCTGAGCTGTCAGCACAGAGCCCCACATGGGGCTCGAGCTAACAAACTGCAAGATCTTGACCAGAGCCAAAGCTGGATGATTAAATGACTGAGCCACCCAGGCGCCCCGAAGTTCATGCAGTTATGATGTCTAATGAACATACCCAGGTGTGTTGTGTGTACACACTTGAGAAAATACATATGGGCTGGAGTTTATATCACATATCTTTAGGGATACCTGTCATTTTATTCAGCTCTCAATTCTAATAATCAAAGACCTAGGACAAATATATATCCCTAAGCAATAGCTATTGCAGAGTGCATGGGAATACACAAACCTCTGCCCATCTCAGAAAATTTTAGACAAATAAATGACTTCACTGGTAGCCCTTAACCCTAGTTGAACATTCAAATTATCTGAAGAGCTTATATAAAACACGAACGTCCGAATGCCATCCCAGATCAATTACATCAGAATTTCTAAAAGTAAAGCCTCAGCATCAATGCCCTTCTTGTCCTTGTTACTCCAAAATATATGATACATCTCATTCAATGATTATTCAACAAACAACTGTTTTTAAATGCCTCCTTCATGGAGGGCAATATGATGGTCATCAAGAAAATAAGAAATAAGAATATAAGAAATAATAATAACACAGAAAACGATGTGTTTCTTACTTCCAAGGAGGAGAATTTTCTAAAATTTTGGGTTCTTATGTTCCATTGTCAACTTTACATTTCGAATTTAATGCCATCCTGAGATTTTAGGGGAGTTGGTTTGTTATTGGGGTTTTTTTTTTGCCATAATAAATGGTGAAATGTCAAACCTACCACCTCATGCATATATAAAGGTCAGAGCCCCCTGCTCCCCACTAAACTCATCTCTCCAGACTGACAGTGACACATTAATTAAACAGTCAGCTTCTTTCTTCAAGTAGGGAAAAATCTATTTAGCCACATTGTCATCTAAGCCACATTAGCTTTACTGAATATTGTGTCCATTAAGGCACCATTCAAGAGTTTTATTAGCATGGAACAGAAATCTAGATCTGCAAGCTATCTTCTTCTGACTACTCTTATTTTACCAAATTACTAAGTGAGGTCATTCGAGTTGACACAGGCAATGGTGACAAGAGTGCGTTACTTGGTATATATCACAACATTTGCCAGGAAGAGTCTCCTTCCAGACCTATCTTGCCACAATATTATCTTAATGTACCAATTCTCATATGTATTCATAAAGTTGCTCTTAAATACAGACTTTGAAAGGGGCAGAAAAATGTACTACGCCTTCACATAAAGATTATGTGATTACACATACATGTAATCAAATAAAGCATAAATGTATTTCCAAATTTTTGTCCAACAATTAAAGTATTGTTTCTTTTTATCTCTCTCTTCCTTTTTTTAATGGCCCAGTACTTTATTAGTGAATGAGAAGTTACTATAGTTCACAATTACATTTAAATTTTTGGAGTTTTACACTTCAACAAGAATTGAGTATTTATTTATTTATTTACTTATTTACTTATTTATTTATTTATTTATTTATATAAAAAGCAGGAGAGAGGGGCAGAGGGAGAGAGAACGACTGAGAATGAGAGAGAAGGAGAATCTCAAGCAGGCTCCACGCTGAGGATCATGACCTGAGCTGAAATCAAGAGATAGATGCTCAACTGACTGACCCACCCAGGTGCCCTGGGTTTTTCAAATCTTTAAAACAAGATGACTTAAGGTCTATGAAAGAAAGCAAAAAATTTCTCAAATCTTCTTCATGAACTATTTTTTGGAAGTCAGCTGGCAACTACGAATTAACATATAGAAAAATGCACAAAGTACAATTACTCAGTTGGTTGAGCGTCCAACTTCAGCTCAGGTCATGATCTCATGGTTGATGAGTTTGAGCCCCACATGGGGCTCTGTGCTGACAGCTCAGAGCCTGGATCCTGCTTTGGATTCTGTGTCTCCCTCTCTCTGCTCCTCCCCCACTCATGCTCTGTCTCTGTCTCTCTGTCTCAAAAATAAACATTACATTTTTTTAAATAAAAAAAATAAAAATAAAGAGGCAGCTATGAAAAATCAGATTTTATGTGAAAACTTCTGAATCCTGAATGCTGAAACTAATACAAACTATATAAATCGCTTTCAAGGCCAAATAATTCTACCTGAGCTGCGAGGCAGACTTCATCTCTGATCTAGATGATAAAAAAGACAGACAAATCAGGAGAGGAACAAAAAAACTGACATGACTACTGTTTTCATTAAACATTCCACTGAACTTTGTTTTCTTATAGTCTAGAATGTCTCAACTCATATGCCAGGCGTTAGGGCATACGCTTTCTTCAAGATATTCAAGAGATTTCATCTTGGGTTTTCCTAACTAGTTTGCCCTGAACCTCTAAAAATGTTCTAAAAAAGCAGAACATAGGCAAAAAACAGAGTGAAATTTTTTTTAGGTTTTTATTAGCTGTTATTGTTGTTGTTGTTTTTTTTTTTAATGAATGGTGATTCAGGGAATGAATGGATAACTGAACATGAATCACTTGGAAACATGAATAAATATAAACAGTGAGGTTTTGCTCACTCATGCTCCCTCTCTGTTTTTGTCAGCATCTGGGGGGAGAAGATGAATGAAAGGTAAGGAGTGGCTAAATTCCAAAGTAAAATCAGAAGCCAAATAAAAACCATACAAGAGTAACAACAGATACACAAACACTGCCTCAAACCAAACATAACCCATCTAACATGATTCCAAATGGGCAAAACCACACTGACAAACTGCATCAGTTACTTGCTCATAAGACAGAGGAGGACTTAATTATGTAATGCAGGTGAATAAATGAAGGAAACGGACATAGACAAATGTCTCTCTGGTAATGCAGTTTGCATGTTCTAACTGGAAAAGAATATTGGTGGGTACTTCAAAAAAAAATACATTTTTACAAATGTCTTTGTGACCTCATACTAGAGGAAATGTGGAATTTATATTTATCTCTGCTGATAGGTGAATTACCTTTACATTTACAGGTAGAATAATTTTTTTAGTTTTTTAAATATTTATTTATTTTTGAGAGAGAGAGAGAGAGAGAGAACAAGCAGGGAAGGAGCAGAGAGAGAGGAAGACATAGAATCTGAAGCAGGCTCCAGACTCTGAGCTGTCAGCACAGAGCCCAACATAGAGCTTCAATCCGCGAACCATGAGATCATGACCTGAGCCAAAGTCGGATGCCTAACCAACTAAGCCACCCAGGCACCCCATAGAGTAGAATAATTTTATACTTCAAAAACCTCTTTTCTTACCAAATGCCTTAGGCAGCATAACAACTGGTAATTCCACACTGTTTTTAAGACTTCTTTTGGGGCGCCTGGGTGGCTTAGTCGGTTAAGCGTCCGACTTTCGCTTAGGTCATGATCTCGCGGTTCGTGGGTTCGAGCGCCGCATCGGGCTTTGTGCTGACTGCCAGCTCAGAGCCTGGAGCCTATTTCAGAGTCTGTATCTCCCTCTCTCTCTGACCCTCCTCTGCTCACGCTGTCTCTCTCTCCTAGAAATAAATAAAAAATATTAAAAAAAAAAAAGACTTCTTCCCTCCTCCTATCTACCCTACACTTCACCAAAACTCTGTATTTTCTTTCATTTACTCCATTCTCTTTTTCTTAAACTCTGTCAAAATATGTAAAACTAACAATAACCAAAAAAAAGGAAAAATAATGACTACACACATCTCTATGCTTTTATTATTTAGGTACAGCATCAAAAGTATAAACGAGTAAATAGAATCTAACATAAATAAATATTTTTCAATGGGACCATTAAATTCTGATATAACCCTGGCTATGTAAGAGCCACTAATGAATTATAAAAATTAGTTCCATTATTATAACTGAGTGGCTATCTAATGTCTCTCATTTAAAATCATGATGTTAGCCTATACCAACCACAGCTCAGAGACAAAATTTAAAACTCACAACTAAAATTACAAATAAAATCTCAAAGAAAAGTCAAGGTTAGGACCAACATGAAGACAATGGCTTCACACTGACAGAGTCAGAGAAAATCTGATGAGAAACAAGAGTACAGTGCCCACTGACATCCCCCAACTGAACCTGAGTTCAACTCATGAAAGGATTTTAAATTAGGGGTTATTTGTATCAAACACAAATACATTCACAGAAGAAAGATACAAAAACAGATATTCTGAAAGGAGAGAACAGATCATATATGCTCAACAATTGCTGATCACTGATGTTCTCTCCCAAGTAAAGTATCTGTCCAACTCACTCTTGTCTACAAGCAAGCCAAATACTGTGAGAGCATGAGACACCCTGCACCAGATTACCACCCTGCCTGTCCTTTTCCAACAGCTGACAGGGCTACGATGTAGTGAGATCACCATCTTTTCACCAATCTCCCTCTCCCCTGGGGCTTCATCGGTTACCTAGAAATGAAATAATATGTATGTATAGATTTCCACACCCTCTTAGTGAATGCGAGGACTCTATGAAATGGAACTCAGTTGCTTGATTGTTAGAAAAGAATATATAATAGTAGATAACTCATGTACTGAACAGAATATATATTAGATGTAGGATAAATTAACGGTTCATTTAGAGGTTGAATAAAATTATTCTTCCATTAATTAAAAGGTTTTCATGAGTCAATGTAATATGTAATATGTATGAATTATCCATAAATGTGAATAAGGTGTTTTTTTTTTTTGTTTTTTAACCAATAGTTATTCAGGGCCTAGGAATTGCTAAGAATTGTGTTACATGCTTGGGAGTAGAATGCCCTGTACTCCAGGTGCTTATTTTAGTGGGAAAGATAAGTATTCAAATAATTACAGTATAGAAACCATCTATGATGTCTGCTTTGAGGGCGATAAGCATAAGGTTTAATAACAGAAATACTTGGAGCCCACACTATACTAAGACTGGAGGAGAAAAGTGTAAGGAGGAATGGTTTCTAAGAGAAGTGGCACTTAATCTGGCAGACAAGTGGAGGGAAGTGTGTTACAGACATATGGAAGACCATGTGCCAAGACTCTGAAGTGATAGCAGGCCTGGTGGAGAAGGAACAGAAATTGGGTAACAGAGGGAGCTTGGACTTTGTCCTTTAATAAAAGGAAACAGCCAAATGATTTTAAGGAAAAAAATAATATGCAAGGTCATTTCTGGATGGCATACTTCAGCTACCAAGCTGCCTCAAAATTGCCTTCACCTCAAATACTGGCTTCACAGTTAAATCCACATAACATCTAAAATCAGATTCTAAGGAATTTTTTTTAAACTCTTCCCCCATCTCTTGTAATCAATTGACTCCATAAATATTTTCTGAAAGTGGAAGTGTGTTTTGAAGAAAATGAAAAAAAAGAAACAAACTTTGAGAACTGGGATGGGGTAGGCAGACAAGATAAAGGCACAGAAACAGGAACAAGGGAAAGCATATGGCTGGCTCTGGAAAACAAACAGCCTCCTTCTAAGTGTAAGAGGATTTTAGTCTCAAAAACAAAACAAAGCAAAAACAAAAACAAAAACCCAACAAAAACAAAAAACTTAGCACAAAAAAAATGATAGACTGGAAAAGGAAATTAAATACCTTCAATTTAATTCAGTCAACAATGGAGAAAAATTGAAATGCTCTAAACTGAAGAATGATAAGTTGAGTGAGAAAACTTACCATGCCTGCAGGTAAGTGTGCAAATTAAAATGGTCTAAGAAAACTTTTAAGGTTCTTTTCAACTTTCTCAGTTTAAATAAATAATTTCCTCTTTTTCAGGGGATACCCTACATGTCCTGGATTAAAATCAATATGGACAAGGAAAAAAATCTATATACTCTCATAATTAGACTCTTTTTAACTAAAGCAAATGGGAAAGACACATTACTCCTTTTCTGCAAAAATACTGGTACACAGTCATCAGTGGAGGAAACCTGAGAAAAGAAAGCATAGTCTGTCACATTTTAGTGATCCCATTCTTCAGTTGGTACTTACTAAGTAAGTGGGGTGTCAGCAGTTGCAGGGGAGAATTTTGATCTCTTGTTCTTGCTCTGACTCCAGTGCAATTCAACCACAAGGCTGGAATCAACTGGAACACATAAAACCATCTTTATCTAATATAATACCCTGGACACATCAGAATCACTGTAAAAAGCTGCAAATCAGGGGCACCTGGGTGGCTCAGTTGGTTAAATAACAGACTCTGGATTTCCACTCAGGTCATGATCTCTTTGTTCATGGATTTGGCCCTGCATTGGGCTCTGTGCTCAAAGCATGGAGCCTGCTTGGGATCCTCTCTCTTTCTCTGCCCCTCCCCCTACTCATTCATGTGAATGTTCTCTCTCTCTCTCTCAAAAATAAACAAACATTTGGGAAAAAAAAAAAAAAAAAAGACCTGTAAGTCAGAGTCAACAACACAGAGTAACAATGCAGTCACTTAACCACTTGTAAGCCAAAGATAATAAAATTTCAACTTTACTTCAACTCCATAAAACTCAAGGAATATTGAAATCCCATAATATCCTACTAGCATGTAATTTACTTGAATGTGCTGAGATGCAGTAAGATTAGCTACACATGTAAGTAACATACCTGTGAACCAAATGTCCGAGACTTGTATATATCCAAAGTATCCCCTTTAAGCAGTTTTGAGGAAAAAAGCAAAGGACATTATCATGATTTGATTTCTATGTCATGCTCATGAACCTGAACTTGGCATTTGATCTTTTAACTCAGTTGGCTCCTGGGACTTTCACTAAATATTAGCTACCCAAAGTTCATAAACCATTATTTGTTCAGTCTAGGAAAAAATTGTTATAAAAATTACAGAAGGGCAGTCACTGAATTCACTTATTATGTCTACAATTATTAAATTAGTCAGCATTTTTCATTTTTGTTCGATTTTTAGCAATGCTGCATTCTGCCTTTAAAAGCTTTGCCAAGAGGATTGAGCTCCACTGCCTGAGATTCCACAGCTGCTGTCCTCACCAACTCAAACACCTTCTGCTTCCTCATTCCCTCTCCCTTCCCTCCTTTCTCTGAATTCTAATCATCCCTCCTCTTTGCCAAAGTGAATTTTCCACCCATTTTCTCAAAAGTGCCCATTTGCCCAGTCTAATCCACTGTTTTATCAATTATGCAGAATAATCCTCTTACATTTTCAGATTCTCCCTGGGAACTGATTCTTTTTCTCTCTTCCTACAAAAATTTCTTAAGTCCCTTCTATGCTAGGAAGGGAGGGAGGGAGGGAGGGAGGGAGGGAGGGAGGAAGGCAGGAAGGCAGGAAGGAAGGAAGGAAGGAGAGAAGGAAGGAAGGAAGGAGAGAAGGAAGGAAGGAAGGAGAGAAGGAAGGAAGGAAGGAGAGAAGGAAGGAAGGAAGGAGAGAAGGAAGGAAGAAGGAAGGGAGGGAGGGTGGAAGGAGGGAGGTGGAGGAAGAAGGGAGGGAGGGAGGAAGGGAAGAAGGAAGGAAGGAAGGAAGGAAGGAAGGAAGGAAGGAAGGAAGGCAGGCAGGCAGGAGGAAGGAGGGAGGTAAAGAGGGAAAGAAAAGAGGAAGGGAGGGTCAAAGGAAGGAAAGAAAAGAGAGAAAAAGAGAGAAAGGGAGGGAAGGAGAGAGGGAGAAAAGAAGGAAGAAAAGAAGAAAGATCCTGCTCCCTCTCGATAGAACATCTTTGTGATAGCTTCCCCTCCCCTATGAATGCCTCGCTTCCTGCCCACCACCTCACACAAGTATACCAGTTAAGTGGTCTCCACTTTGCTTGAATTTTTCTCCCAACTCCTCGCATCCCTATTTTTCTACATGCCCACTACTCTAACTGCTGAGTAGAAATTCTGGGTCACTCAAGACTCATTCAGTTCTGTCACCTCATGTATGCAGGTCTCGTATTTCATTGGTATTTCTACCATCTGTCTCCAATATATCTCTCAGTGCCAGTATATTGCTTTAGGTACTTTTTACTACCACCTAAAACATGATGAGACCCTCCCTAATTGGTCTATCGACCTCTATCAATCCATTGCTTACAACAGGCTATAATAAATCTTTCCAGATATAAATCTGACCATTCCTTACTTACACTTTAGACTATAACTCACTGTATGCCCTGACTGTAGAATTTTCTTCCAGAGCTGAGAAACAATCATGCCACCATCCTCTTCCAAACCTTTACCAGCTCAACATTCCCAAATGAATTAAGTGCAATGTTTTTAGTTTGTTACTCAAGGCTTTGCACAGTATGGCCCCAAACTGTCTCTGCAGCTCTATTTCTAACTCACATTCTAGAATTCAAATAAACAATATTAAGTTGTTATTCCCATCTGAAGGCAGTGATAAAAGGCTATTTACTTTTGCCACCTCCTATCACACACAGAAGTGTTATTATACCAAAAAAGTACTGAATAATAATCATTTAATGGACTATCCATTGAATTAATAGCCCAATAATATATATATGTGTGTGTGTGTATATATATATATGTATATATGTATATATATACATATATATATTTAAGTTTTGCAAACAGGGAATTGTGTGTGTGTGCATGTGTGCATGTGTGTGTATATGTGTGTGTGTGTGTGTGTCTAACTACTATATCCCCCATAACCAGAAAACCTCCTGCTATTAACAGGCACTCATTAAGTCAGATTGTTGGAAATGTAGGCGTACTGTGGTGCTATCCACTTTGTTTTACGGCTGTGAAACACAGCAAGCGTACTGCTGCCATAATTAAGTACTTAAACATGAACATCATGAGAAAGATAACACACAAGTATTTGTAAGATAAGAGTCCAAGTGTGGCAGTGCTCCAGAAACGTAGTGTCCACAGAAAGAAGGCCCTTACTTGGCCAGCCTCTATAAGCCGGCCTGAAGTCTCTCCTAGAACATGTTAACATTTCGTACATTCCCATTTTTCGCATGGTAATCTCTGCGGCATAGATTTGGTTGCTGAGGATTTCATTAAATATTAGGAGGAGTGCCTACAAATGGACTTAAAGGCACCTAACATGTGAGATAGTAATGAAAATACACTTCATGTACTTCAGAGTATGCTACAGTGCAATCAAGTTCTTTTTTTAATGTTTTATTTAATTTTGAGAGAGACAGAGAGAGCGCGCACACACGCATGAGAGGGAATGGGCAGAGAGAGAAGGGGACAGAGAATTCAAAGCAGGCTCCACGCTGACAGCAGAGAGCCCAATGTGGGGCTTGAACCCACAAACTGCGAGATCATGACCTGAGCCAAAGGTAGACACTCAACTGACTGAGCCACCCAGGTGCCCCTCAAGTTCTTGAGAATATTACATAAAGACAGCAATTTACAAGTGGGCAAAATGAAAAAGAAGGTGCTGAGTGTATAGTATTTTTATTTTCTAACATCAGTAACTTCTAAAGTGGCTATAGTTATTCCATGAAAAGAATAGAATATCTATGAGATCCATGAAGAATGCAGGCCAGTCACCTGTGTGCATATGCACCCATGCAACCACACATTCCAAAAGTAAAAACTTCACTAGTTGTGAATGTGTATCTCAGTCTGTTGTTCCATCACAAGACACAGAGGAATGTCTAATGTCAGGCACCAGATAAGGATATTTAAACTAAGCTGTCTTCAAACTCTGAGCTGCAAAGGGAAGTTTCGCTGCATAATGCTGTAAGTTTCTGAAAGTATGTTTAGAGATAGGAAACAATTGTACACTAGTTATCTGAGACACACTATGCTACAAGCAACGAGGTACCAAAAACTGTTTTCAAGTAGACCTTCTTGGTCTATTTAAATGGTTATATTGAAGAAATATCTCCTAGAAATGGCACATGGGTTCACTGGCAAAAAGAACCCATCCAACTTCTTTTATAGTCACTTTGTTTAACTAGAACCGTTTTTATTTCTTAATTTACAGGTTGTTTGGTCCAGTCCCTGATTCCCTATATAAGCTTTAGCAAATGGATAAGATCCACTTTTAATTACCAGTATCATCATCATTTGCATTCAAATAGACCACGGCATAAGGGTCCATTTTATAATTTTTTACTCCAGAGTCGATTAAATTGAGTGTGGTTCTATGAACTTTTAAGAATGGTTCCATAATCCACATGTGGAAGTCACTCTAATAATTTTTTGTCAGTCTTCCATATTGCATGGAATGTAAGTTCCTGAGTTCCAAAACAGGCATGATCTGCGGTCCTATCAAAGTTACTACAAAACTTATTCATTTACCCATATCAAGTCACACTTCCCTCTAAGAGATGTTATTTTGTAGCTAAATTTATAAGATATATATGCATTATAAATATCAAACAAAACAGAAGAAATTCTGTACCTTAAAGGTATGCAGATAGGGGTGATTCTGTTAGGATTAGAGATGGGGACTAGTTTTAGCTACTGACCAATATACCTGCCACTTCATATATGTGTTCCTCAAGGTCCTAATGTCACACAGATACTATTCTCCAAATTTCGGTGTTCCCCACCCACCTTTTCAAGTCCTCTGGGTTTCTCTTTATGAGGTTCCATATGTTGCCTAAACCTCCTTCAGTAATAAGTAGCATTTAGTCAAAAATATATTTGTGACAAATACTAACAATTCATGCATTTCGCTAGACAATTATAACTGGTATAATTAAAATCTACTCAATAATTCCTTCTTTCATTCAACCAATAGCAATTTATTGGTGCCAATAAATTGGTAAGTGGTAATTGCTAGTTATCTATCTTCCCACATATATATGCTACTAATTAGAAGTGGAAGTTAATCTTTTGTGTGTAAATATGATATTCTCTTTTCAGGTTCCAATTGGAAAAGGCAACCATAAATTTAAACGGCAGTAAGTCTTGGCAATTGTTTACTTTTTGGTGAGCCAACGGAGCAAGAATGAGACACAATAAAATTGCAGTAAATAAGGACAAAACTTCTGACCGATGGCTTATTTATCACACATGTTGCTTTTAATTCTGGTTTGAATTGGGGGAGAAGGGGATTTTGCCTCCCCTCCCTCTCATCCTCAGACGTCACTTTTCTTCCCATTGCTTCATGAGTCAGCACTGCCAGAAATGGACAGCTTCCTGGTGTTTATTAAGAGGAAAAGTCTTCTCCCCAAGAAATGATACAGTGTAGCTAAATCACAAGCAAGAGTAAAAGATGCACCCCAAATTTGGCGGGGAAAATCAAACACACACACAACACAAATAACAAAAATGCCATTGCTAAACAAATGCCTATGTTCCTCATTTACACCAATTCAGCTTTTCAAAACAAAATTTAAAATACACTGCTATTATCTTAGGCATTCATAATGATAATAATAATAGTATAATGATGTAACCATTTTAATTCACTTAATAATTGGGAATAATATCATTTTTTAAATTAGTAGTTAGGCTTAATTTGCTTCAAAAGGACCTCCCTGACTCCCCACTCCCCATACCTATAAGTTAGGTTAGGTAATTTAACACCTGCTTATGGATACTTCATTCACCATCCTTGGTCAATAATATAACACTGAAACTCTGCTTTTATATTTATCTTCTCCACCATATGTCTTCTAGTTTTGTCATTCTAGTTATAGCATTTAATAATGCTATACACCATCCAGCAAATACCTTTAATATACTTGGCCTATTATATTCATTACATCATTTAATACCATAACTAGTTCATGAAGTATTTAATTCCATTTTATAGTCAAAGATATTTACCTATTCTAAGTAATTATAATAATAATAACTAACTGGTAGTCAAGATTTAAACCTAGTTCTTGGGTACATTCCAGAGATGGACTTCTTAGCCTATAATGCACAAGAAGTGTAGGGTACTATATAGGATAATAAAGTAATCATATCAAGACTCATTTATCTCTTCAATACAAAGTTATCCAAGAAAGAGGTTTCCAACATCACAGAGCAATAGCCTATTTCTCTTTAATACTGATATTTCTATTACACATTACGAAGCACATACAGTTCAACAACCTGTTTCCAATCACAGGTTGGCCACTAGCTTCTCTGTGCCTCAATTTCCCCACCTGCACAATGCGCATAATAACACTAATCTACCTCACAAGACTAAAGGAGTTGGTATTTGTAAATTAATTGAAACAGTACCTGGCAGAGTCAAGGACTAGGCAAATGTTTATTAAACAGAAGCACCCTCCCTGAGTAGACTTTATCAAATCTGTTTAATGGCAAACACTGTTGACAGCACAACATGTACTTTATTTACAGAGAAACACCCTGTAACACAAATACTTTTAAACATCCCCTTAGGGCAAGGGAGCTAGTTGACAGGGTGGACTATGAGCAAACTGTTCCGAGGTAGGAAGGAAGAGCTAGCAGCTGGGGTGAGAAGACAGCAGAAGAGAAACTAAAATGGCTTCAGACCTTCTCCAAAATAACTTTTTGCAGGTTGATCTTAAGTTTTTTGAAGTAGTATCAGACCTTAAGATCAACCTTACTTCAAAGTAGGTGAATTTTGTAAATTTTGATTATGATCATCCAAGTGGTGACATAACTGTCAATTTAAGTGTGGTATATATTAGTTGATATTTTGAAAATACAAGCTGGTATGTGTTACTTCATAGATCATGGTTCGTTTTTGTAACTCCCCAACACCTCCACAAGGGGTTCTGTTACTCTTAACAAATTAATGGGCCTAATTTCTTCACTCATAGATTCTATTTCCAATAGAGAAAAATAATAATTAAAACTACTCATTTTGTGAAGCCACTTCACAGTTAAAAAACAGAATCCCAAATGTAAGTAGTTTTATTTCCCCTCTTTTTTTAAAATTAGCCTCAACAGATACCAAACCTCTGGGGTCAGAATGAATGAAGGCATGAAATAGAAGAATTCTTCCAGAAAAATGGCTCAGGATTCTTCTACCTCTACAAGAATGACAGTATTTGCAGACTAAAAGAAAAAAAAGAAAAAAAAGATGAAGTATGAAAACATGCTGGGTCAAAAATAGAAAGTTGGCTATTATAACCTAAATTTTTTAAATTTTGCATAGACACCTGAAAAAAGCTTTATATAAACTACAGAATCACTATCTAAATAGCATAAAATAGATAAAAATAGAACATTATAGATTAAAAAATATATTTAAGTTTCAGTCTGTGTTCCTGTCTTTATTCAAATTACTCAATTACTATTGAAACACATCCCAGCTATCATTTTGCTACAACTTCCAAACTCTTTAATTACTTCATTTCAACTAATGAGACTGAAGATCTGTTGAATTATTAATTTATGACAAAATGTATTCTGTGTAAATGTTAAACCAACATCAATTTCTGATTTCCCAATTTCACCTAAAAATGTGATACACTGTGGTTCACAAATATGCCTCCTTTAGTCTTTTCATTTACTATATTATGGTATGAAAGTCACAGATTATACATAAAGAGTAGCAGAGGCATTTTCCACATTGGTAAAATCCTTAAGATTCTCTCTGCCTTTAAAGCTCTGCTTCCACGAATTTAGTCTATATAATTCATTTAATGTTTTGCTTCATAAAACACTTTAATCAAGTTAAAGTGAAGATTCATTTAGATTATTAGATATCTAACAGGTGATTCATTTATATTCCAAGCCATTTCGAGCAATAAGACAATTAGTATTAGATAAGATGTGTGAATAATAGCATTTAAAGCCAATACAAATCAATCATTAATATATAATTTTTATTTCTTAATCACAAGACATTCCAAAGTTCAAAAATAAAACTGAATGGTATTCATCGATTGGGCTCTAAAGGTTAATAACTTAACATGGCTTGCAGGGCCCTTCCTCTGACCCTACTTCCTCATTGGTCTCATTATTTCCTCATTGCCTTACTGCCTCTCACTTAACGATATATATGCCAGCCACTAAGAACGTCTTTCGGTTCTTCAAACTCTCCTCAGCCCTGACTAACATCAGCCTCCACATGGTCTATTCCTTCACCTGCATGCTCTTCCTCTCTTAGCATCTCCTCACTTGGCCCACTGCCATCTGTCTCTCAGGTGCTGTTCAAGCTGTCACTTCCCATGGGACACCTTTCCTGATTTCTCAGGGCTGCAGGTAAGCATCCCCCTCTGCTCCTAAGGCATGTTACCCTTCTCTGTAATAGCCAATGGAAAGTTATACCTTCTTTCATGTCCAATCCTGCAGAAACATGGCTGGCAACATGTTACAACTTTTCGCCACATTTCTCACATTCCTATGGACCACTACAAAGAAGTTTTCAGGCTGGAGACCACAGACTTCTACCAATGCGAAACCATTACAAAGCTATTGCCACAATTATTTTCAAATACAACAAGAGGCTGATTTGAGAAAAGTTGAAGTACACCTTCAACATATTTGCACTTAATATTCTCAAAGGTAAAACTAAAAACCCAAGGTGAGTCCAAAATCTACCTAGAATTTAACAAAAGATGTTATAAGTTTTCTTAAGACCAAAGACCCAAGATTATAAAATAGGATGCAAATGACAGTCCACCTATCTATTTCTTTGAGATCCCTTTCAACTTTCTTTGGGGGAAGCTGATTATGTAAAGAGATCACATGTACATCTTATCAAGGTTTTGTATCATGGTTATAGAAACCTGACCACATTAAACAATGGAGAAAACAAAAAATACCTCCAGAGAAGAAGTGGCCCCCCCACCGCTGAAACTTGTAACCTGAAACCCTTCGAACACAATTATATATATATTATCATATCAGCAGTCATCTGATTCCTGAGAGTGCCTCTAATTCACACAATCCAGAAGCATAGCTATCAACCTTCATTTAAAGGAAACTGTACTATTTTTTCTGAAGATTAACCTCTTTAAAAGAGTCTCAGTCTTTGATTCAAATTTCAAATCCTCTCATGCCATCTCAATCTTTGCAGTGAATTTTTTTTCACAATTCTTTATTCTTTTTCTCCACATTTGCAAAATCGTTTGTTATTTACACAGCACTTTCACATACATCATCACTTGGTTCAGGACTTCATTCACCGTATCTCACACACGTGCACTAATTAAACACCCACTGTGGACTAGAAAATGGGCTCTTCCCTGTTCAAAACATATTTAATAGACTTTAGTTTTCAGAGCAATTTTAGTTCTACAGAAAAATTAAACAGAAAGTACAGAGTTCCCATATCCTTCCTGACTCCCCTACACAGTTTTCCCTGTTATCAACATCTTACATTAGTGATTGATGTATTTGTAACAATTGAGCCAGTAATGATACGTTGTTTTTAACTAAAATCTATAGTTAATTTATATTGTATTGTTCTGTGGGTCTTGACAAATGCCACATATCATATGACAAATGTCATATATCCACCACTATAATATCATACAGAATAGTTTCAAGGCCCCCAAAATACTCAGTGCTTTACCAGTTCTTCCCAACTGCTCTCCCACAATCTCCTAGGACCCCTGGGAATCGCTGGTGCTCTTGCTATCTCCACAGTTTTGTCTTTCCATGAAAGTCATAGAGTTGGAATCATATAGAACATAAGCTCTCCATGTTGGGTCCTTTCACTTAGCAATAAACATTTAAGGTGTCTTCACTTCTTTATGTAGTTTGATAGCTCATTTAGTTTTATCTCTGAATAAGAGCCCATTGTGTGGATGTACCAATTTGTTTATCCACTCACTTACTGAAGGACATCTTGGTTGCTTCCACATTTTGGCAATTATCAATAAAATTGCTCTAAACATTTGTGTGCCAGCTTTTATGTGGACAAAAGTTTCCAACTCATTCTGGTAAATACCAAGAAGCATAGTTGTTTTTGCTTTCTTTTGTTTTGTTTTAGTAACAAATCTAACACCTATTTAAAACAAAAAAAGTTCATATTTCTTAGGACTCTCTCATTTGCATTCAGTTATCAATATTTAGATAACTAGGTATGCAAGAGTTTCTAATGGCTCTTATCTCCTCAGAAGTTCATCCATTATCCAGGATAAAGTGTGGTGCACATTCAATTCACATATGCACACAACTCCTATTAGGCAAAAACAAACAAACAGTCACTGCTTCTGCTTCTATGATGCACAAAGGCTTACAAAAAAGGTCATCAAAAATATAAAATGGATTTGTAAATGTGCACTAGTTTCATTAGTTTGTTGTTTTTTGTTTTGCTTTTTTTTTTTTTTTTCAGTAACAACCCTCAGCCAAATCAAGTCACAATATTTATTATGTAACTAAGTATCTACTATCACAAGTCACTAGCTGGCTACAAACTGGGTCTCTAATTTCTGCTGCTCAATGGTTTAAAAGTGTTCGGAACTCTTGTCTATTTCAATGACAGAGAATGCTCTCCCCAAACAGAAATTTCCATGAAAACTAAAGCAATGAGTCATAATACAAAGACAGTGACTTTATTCTAGTCTTTTAAGTTATCTTCTTAATCTTTTTAGGATTCATCTTGATTTCTCTTAAAGCCTAAATAAACCAGGAATTTTTCCTAAGCCACAATGTGGAACCTGCCTAATATATAACAATGCATTTTTTTAATACATAGAGAGAGCCACTTATTTATTTACGTGGCAACAAACATAAAAAATGAATAAAGAAAAGCCATTACCGAAAAATTAAGAACAGTTCTTTTAACTATGATTTTAATACGCAATGGTTCAGAACAAATTCAACACTAAATTTATTTTATCCTATACAATTTAAAAAGAACTATAACCTTATAATGAGGTCAGCACATTTTTACATATTTTATTTAAAAGTTATTTTCCTTCTTAGTCTTCCTGTCATTTGTGAGCCCTCCACTATTACCTCATTAGTCCAAATTCTGCCCCTTGCCAGCTCTCATAAATAAGCCCATTAACAACCCAAAGAGAAACTAGATGCGTTCCCTCTACCATGTTCTCATCTGCTGTGGTTTAAAAATAACACCTGTTCAGAAACAGAGCTCTCCATCCCGACCTAGGGGCTCTTGAACTGCAAGCTTCCTGAGTGTCTCCCTTTGCTATAATGTAGATCATGAATGCCATGAAGGTGGGATTTTAGTTCCAATGAGTCCTGAGATCCTGAAGGCTGCCCAAGGGTACCCATAATTTGACATGTGTCAGCAATGTCACAGGTAGGATTTGTATAAGGCACTCCTAGTTTTCACCTGTTATACTTGCATCTTCAAAGCATCCTGATTTAGACAACAAATTATGAGGTCATCCTGGCCATAAGCAACCCCTCCCTCTACCCATTCACTTTACATATTCCTACCATCCCTTTAAACAAACATCTCTGTTGACATCTAGCCCCCTCAGGCCACTGGCTATCAAAACTTCGAGAGTGTAAGAATTCTGCAGCTACTATTTTTTCATGCATACTATGCAGGAATGCTTTTGAATATGACAGATTTGTTTTAAGAAACGTGAGTCGTTTCCCAATAAAGCATTTCTCCCAGCTGAATAAAATGTAGTTAAAAGATCTTACATCAGACTTAGAAGTGTGATATTCTTCTTGAATAAAAGAATTTCGAGCCAGTCAACTCACTAAGAAAAGTTTGTTCAATGTTCTAAAGTGAAAACAGGGATTGTTGTCAGGAATCCAAGCTTAAGAGTAAAGATGAGCACCTAGAATTCAAGTCATTTTTTTTAAAAAGAGAAGAAAGCCTTGCCCCAAAACACATAATTCAATCTCATTTTACAGATGATAAGGAAAAAAAAAAAAAAAAAACCAAATCCAGGAGCAGCAGAGTGATGAGGAAGAACAAGGCGGGAAATGAGTTCGGGATAGCTTAAATAAGGGTCTGAGGAATGACATTTAGAAAGCAGAACAAAGTCAGGGCAATAACAGTGAATTAGGAGGTACTGGAAGGGTAGGCACAGAGAGCCCATAAGCAGATGACCAGCAGTATCAGATACCTAACATTTGTTCAGCCTGCATTTGTACAGCCAGCCAACCATCATTCAGGATTTCTGTTAGTAAGGAGTAAAGACCTGCATTCCCGTGACTTGTGCGTGATGACTGCTAAATGCTTAGTGCTGTATATAACTTGATGTTTTGTTTCAGAATTAGTCCAGCCCAGCAAAAGATAACTTGCAGAGTCATTCACCAGCTCCAAGTGTGCTCAGTTTGAAACCTGATTGAAACCAGCTGAGCCTGTGACATCACCACAGGCTTTTTACTATAAAAAGGGCAAGCTCTGTGAGGTCAGGAAGCAGAACTAAGCTCCGTGAACAGAAGCCAACTGGAAGAGGGAAGAGCCAAGTGAAGTTCAGAGGAGGAGAGATTCATTCCAGGAAACTAGGATGAGCACTTTACTCAGAGACAGCTGCAGAAGAAAAAGCCACATGATGAGAATTTTTCTTTTCTTTTTTTTTTTTATATTTATTTATTTATTTAGAGAGAGACAGAGAGAGAGCTCAAGTAAGTCAGGGGCGAAGAAAGAGGGAGAGAGAATCCCAAGCAAGCTCCATTCTCAGCACAGAGCCTGACGCAAATCATGAGATCATGACCTGAGCTGAAATCAAGAGTAGGATGCTTTACAGGCTGAGCCACCCAGGCACCCCTGGAAATTATTTCCTTTAAGGGCTGGGGGCTGCTGTCTCCTGAAGGTATACTAAAGCAAAGCTTCAAAGGAGAAACTGATTTAAGCACTTTCACAATTTTAATCCCGGGAAAACTAAAGTGTAGCATCATCATGGTAATAGTATTCATGTAATCTCTCTCTCAACATATATTAATTGAACACTTACTATGGATCAAGCACCACTGTAGGAATTGCACGAGTAAGTCACTGCCCTCATAGAACATTTATTCTTAGAGTGAAAACGAATAACCAGGTAAATATGCAGCATGTCAAGGATTACAGGAAAAATTAAGAAGAGAGTGTTTTCAGGGCACCTGGGCAGCTCAGTCAGTTACGCATCTGACTTCAGCTCAGGTCATGATCTCGCGGTTCATGGGTTCAAGCCCTGTGACAGGCTCTGTGCTGACAGCTCAGTGCCTGGAGCCTGTTTCAGATTCTGTGCTTCCCTCTCTCTCTGACCCTCTCCAGCTCATACTGTCTCTCTCTCACTCTCTCAGAAATAAATAAAACATTAAAAAAATTTTTTTAAAGAAGAGTGTGTTTTCTGTGTTAGAGGAACATCAGGAAAGCCAGGGCTGCTAGTCAGAAAGTGAACAAGTTAGTTCAGAAAACAAGTAGAGGTGTCAAGCAGGTATTTGGATACATGAGACTCGAGGCTCCGGGAAAATATTCAAACAGTAGACAAAAATTTGGAACCATCGGTGTATACATGATGTGTGAATGGAAAACCCCGCCCCACCAGTGCCTACAGATAGAGAAGAAAAGAAAGGCATCCCAATGTTGAGAAGTTGGACAAAGGACGAAGAATCAGGGGAAAAAAAAAAAAACCTGAGAGAGAATAGTCTAAAAGGTAGGAGAAAACTCAAGAGAGTGTGATGTCTTGGTACTCTGGCAAAAAGTGCTCCCGGGAGATGGTGTGATGGACTGTGTAAGGCTGCTCCCACCGTCAAGTTAGATGGGCCGATCATTGGCCTTAACAACATGTAGGTTCAAAGAAACCTAGTAGAATGAGATCAGGTTCTGAAGCAGCATGAGAGGAGACGCTTTTGAGAGGGATCCAGAAAATGGGAGGAGACAATCTCCTGAAGATAGTGAATGCATACAAGTCTTTCTAAAAGTTCTGCTAGTAGCTGGATAAGGATGTGGGCTCAGGAGATAGTCTGTTATTTTAAGACCAAAAAATCAAGGCATGTTTTTCTGCTGATGGGAATGAGCTAATAAGGAGGAGAAACGATGATGCAGAGGAGAGAGGGACTTGCTGTGGCAAAAGGAGGTGGGATCTCGACTCGACTCTTCCCTGGTCTCAGTGAAACTGAATGTGTGAAGGCTCCAGGGTTATTTGATGTGTTGAGATTTGTTTTTAATGAAATTATGTTGGCTATGAATGAGGTTGGGTCAAAAAGAACTTACCCCAACTGTGAAATTCTTAAGTTATTTAGGCTATACACAGCTGGGTTTTCAATGAATCAAATATAATAATCAGCACATGGCAAAACATATAGTATCCAACTCAGGAAAACCAACTACTGTTTAAGTTTCTTTTCCTTTTTCCTGCCTTCAATAGCTTTAATATTACGTGGTAAAATAATAATCTTCTGCTCAGTTAGTGAAAATGCTTGACTGAAAATAATAAAGGCAGGCTTGCAAGTTATCAAAGGTGTCTCTTCCTATACGAGGTTCCCACATGACAAATGACAAACCAGGAGTGGGGGGGGGACCATAGGAGAAAAATTCACATTCAAAATACGCTCAGCTCTCAGCCTGTAAGTGCATCTTCCTGGGGCTTTCCAGATCTACAATAATTGATATTTAACTTTGATAGCCCTTCCCCTGTATCTTTTCCTGGGAAGAGCTACTCCAGATAACAAGAATATTTTAAAGGATTGTTTAAAAGTGGTTTGCAGTCATTCTGCATGAGCATAGGTAATCCTACTACCAATATAATTTAGATCTGACTTAACTGCTAAAACCTATTTTGAGTGAGGGTGTTTTTGAGTCTGAGCACCGATAACCAGTTCACACCTACTGGTGGCAGCAAAAGCAGTGCAAGGTGGTGGTAGAAAGAAAAAAAAAAAAACAGTAGCCTTTCTATACTAACTGTGATTTATCCTATCTTTGAAAGCCAGAAGATGGCAAAGGAGATTAGGGTGGGGGAAATGTGATGGATAGGCTCCAGTGGAAATCAAGAGAGGATCTAATCTCAGAGGTATGCACCCAGAGCTCTTCCTAGAGGACTGATTCAGGTTGACATGAACACATGGAAAATCAGGCCCTGTGTTTCCCATGCCCTGTTGTAAATAGGGAAGGTCTGTAGCATATTCCCTGCAAGTGGACTGACCTCTGGGCTTCTTGTCTTACCTCCCCTGTGAAGCTGATGTTTGACCCACCTGCTCTGGATTCTTCTCCATTAAATCTGATTTCTTCTCCGCTTTATCCATCTGCTAACTGTATCCCAAATAATTCTACTGTCAATAGATGTCTACCGACTGCCATTAGGATAATTTATTAAAATGGGCATAGGTGCTTAGCACCTTAGCAAGTTTTACTTCCTGAGCCTGCAGAGATGCAAAGTAAGGTCCTCACCTCCCTCACTACATGGCCGATCCACAGAGAGGACCACCTCTTCCCATGGAAGGCCTCAACACATGTATCATGGGCTTTTTTTAAAAAATTTTTTAATGTTTGTTTATTTTTGAAAGAGAGAGAGACAGAGGTTAAGCAGGGGAGAGGCAGGGAGAGAGGGAGACAAAGAATGCAAAGCAGTCTCCAGGCTCTGAGATGTCAGCACAGAGCCCAATGTGAGGCTTGAACCCATGAACCATGAGATCAAGACCTGAGCCAGTCAGACACTTAACTGAATGAGCCACCCAGGTGTCCCTAATGGGCTTATGAAACCATTATTCAAACTCCAACTTCCAAAACATCAGCAGTCATTGGAAGCAAGTACCTCTTCTTTCTACTCATTCCTGACTTACCTGGGTCAAATATTATTTGGTTGAAATATATTAAGTAAGAAGAGATGATTTTATAAGTTCACATGACACAAATACCACATTTTAATAAAAACTTCCATCATTCTTTACAAAAAGTAAAAAGTGAAACCTTGTAAATCAAAACCAACATGACTCTGCTTTCTCACAAATTGTCAGCATGACCCATTTTACAAAAAAATAATGCATAAGAAAGACCTGAAAATCAACAGGATGGCTTTCATACACTTGGTTTTAATGTTTAACCAGTCATAGCACAGCTTCAGATGAGAGTAAGCATGTGGCCCTAATGTGGCAACTAATTTTATGATGAGGCAGCACAGCTAAGCCTTGGTTTCCTCATCTATAAAAGACAGCATTGACTCCTATGACTCCTCTTGTTGTGTTTAGCTGTAACGCCCACAATTCCTTTCACACAATGTTACAAATTATTAGTCTCTCAGGTTAGTAAAGTTTTATCAACCTTTGGTGGAACTATTTTGCAAAAAAAAAAAAAAAAGGTAAATATGTCAGGTGCAATAAGGGTGAATTAATAAAATTAGAGTATTTAAAAAGTGTTTAACATTTTCTTTATTTATGTATTTATTTGTTTTGTTTGTTCATTTTGAGAGACAGAGACAGAGCGTGAGCAGGAGAGAGGCAGAGAGAGAGGGAGACACAGAATCCAAAGCAGGCTCCAGGCTCTGAGCTGTCAGCACAGAGCCCCACACGGGGCTCAAAACCCAAGAACTCGAGATCATGACCTGAGCCGAAGTCAGACACTCAACTAACTGCACCACCCAGGCGTCCCTAGAGTATTTTATATTTAGGAAAATCAATGTGTGCAAGGGAAAAGATGTAAACAATGTGGTAGACAATTCTGGAGATTGCTGCATGGAAAACACTTCCTCCTCCCCTGAGAACCCTCACCAGCACTCCCAGACAAACACTGTAATTTGGCAGCCCAACCCACACTTGATTGATTTGGGGGTCGCCACCAGACCTAAGCTGAGACAATTAGGTTGTCATTCCCTGGAAGTTGTCATTTTGATCTTATAAACACAGGCTGAGAGCCACTAATGTCTGAGTCATGGTAACTGTAACTCTAAAGAATGCACCACTCCTGAGTTCCTAGGGCCACCCTGGCTTCTCACTTTGACAAGAATGATGGCTAAATTATTCCCAGGATTCTTTAAACATTGAAAAATTTAAATCTAAATGAATTACCACTAAATAAAATTAAAACTTCCGTTCCTAAGTAGGACCAGTACTATTTCAAGTGTTCAGGAGTCGTGTATGTCTCATGGCTACCACATGGGACAGCCCAGATTCAGAGTCCATTTCGGTCATCGAAGAAAGTTGTTTTATATAATGCTACCCTGGGCCCTTCTAATAAACTGCTGCTAAGATCAAGATTTGGCGTGTGTGTGTGTGTGTGTGTGTGTGTGTTGTTCCTATGTTTTATATTTGCACCAGTTAGACTGTTAACAGGAAGCATAATGTTAACTTTTTAGAAATCTTGTAAGGGTTTTCTGGGTATTCTCAAGTGTTCTAAGTCTTGGAGTTAATGTCCCTTCAAAACTTAAAGTTTACTCACACCATTTTTGGACTCCTGGGTCAGAGAACCATAGAAGGATTGGGAAAAAGTTGAACAAATACTGAATTTGATTTACTGCTTTTTATACATAATGAAATGAAGACTCAGAAAGCTTGTAACTTGCTTTGGTTTCTGAACAGCCCTTTGATTTGGTTTAATAGGTGTAAGTCAAGACAAGATAAATAACATATCAAGTAAAATGTGATACACAGCATAACTCTGCAAATCTCATGACTGCTCAAATAACCGGGCATGAAGTTTAAATATTTATTTACCTACCAGCCTGTTACTACACCAACTGCTTCCCACTCTTCTCCTCCATCTCTCTCTCTTTTTTTTTTTTTCTCATTTATTTTGTAAGGTACTTTCACCATGGTTACCATTGTTTTTGTGTCATAGTTCCCCATATCTAAACGGCACAGAAAACATTCTGTACTTTCAAATCAGGGAGCAAATACATTTTTATTGTAATTTTTATTTTTCACTAGAACCTTTATGTTCAGATCTGCCACATGATTAGTCATCTGTACAGATTGGAATCCGGATAGCTAGAGGTGTTTTTATTCCATTGCTTTTAAACAAATAGTAACCAAACATCATTTAAAATATGTGGATTAAAACGTCATACCTATGCATTAGTAGACTTAAACTTGCTAAGGCACGTTCTCTCAGTATCTTTATAAAGCAATGTGTTATTTTTAATTTTAAAAAAATTTACAACATAAATCCAAACATTAACAACAAACAAGGATTCTAATCCTGTCACACACACTGTCTCACACCAAACTGTAGTGAAATCTGATCGTCCACCTCGCAGAGAATTTTCAGGTTGCTTTCAGGTAAACATAGAATTAAATATTCATGTGATATTAATTTTGACATAAATCACTATTTTTCAACAATCCTTTTGCTGTATTGCTTTTCTGAAATCATATGTTGTCAAGCGTTAGAGGAGTTTATCCCTCCATTAAAGATAAACAACTTTTAGGTTTTCCCCTATACAGATTTGCTTCTAATGTGATTGGTTTGTAAAGAAATGGAGTAAAATGGTTATGACCTCTGCATATAATAAATCATTACAGACATTTTTGTATGTTTTTGACTTAACTGTAAATGAGCAAAGGTTTCCCGCTGCTCATATCACATCACATAAACCAATATTCTAAAACTTGTGAAACAATGAAATGACTGAACCATAAGACTGAACCAAGTCTATTTCCTTTTCCCTTCCTTTCAAACACATGTGTATGCATGTGTACACACACAAATATACATACAGGTACATATATATGTATACATACATATATACATACATAGTTATTTCACAAAGTTTTCTAACACACAGGGTGTTGGCCATTCCTATCTTGGGGAAACACCCCTCCCAAGATTACCAAGTATGACTCACAAAGTTAACAAAGGGAGTCCTGAACTTGGTGGCTCCTGCTTTGAAGCATGCCATTAATCAATGGTAGTGTGAATCATCAAAAAGCAGTCCTAGGTATTTATCTAAAGGATACAAAAATGCTGATTTGAAGGTGCACATGCACCCCAACGTTTATAGCAGCACTACTGACAATAGCCAAATTATGGAAAGAGCCCAAATATCCATCGACTGATGAATGGATAAAGAAGATATGGTGTATATACACAGTGAAATATTACTCAGCCATCAAGAAGAATGAAACCTTGACATTTGCAACAACATGGTTGAAACTAGAATGTATCATGCTAAGGGAAACAAGTCAGTCAGAGAAAGAAAAATATGATTTCACTCAGATGTGGAATTTAAGAAACAAGGTAGATGAACTTAGGGGAAGGGAAGGAAGAACAAGATAAAAACAGAGAGGTAAACAAACCATAAGAGACTCTTAAATACAGAGAACAAACTGAGAGTTGCTGGAGGAGAGCCAGTTGGGGACGGGCTAAATGGGTGATGGGCAGTAAGGACGGCACTAGCTGGGATGAGCACTGGGTGTTATATGTAAGTGATGAATCACTGGGTTCTACTCCTGAAACCAATACTACCCTTAAGAAAAAACAAAAAAAAAAGCAGTCCAGAAAAAACAGACCAAGAACTTGTATTCTTTCAACAAAGATTTTGGCAGATAACCCATATAACAGAAACAAGCAAAACAGCAGAATCTTCAACCCTAAACTTCGTGGCTAAAGGATCTATTCTTTAGAGAAAAAGCCAGTAAGTATGTCTTAGAGTAAGTAATTGAGCATAGATGCCAACCACAGTCTTGACCTGGCTTTCCCCCAGACACCAGACTCCTTTGAAACATATGCATAGACCATAGGTGGGGAGGGGGTGGGGGGGGTCACAAATTAATTAGGTCATTAGGTTTTGCACCTGAAAATATTTACTATACTAAAAGGTTACCAAAAAGGTAGAAAAATCATGATGTCTTAAGAATGAAAGATATGAGCTGATTATTTTAATAACAGTCAAAGCACTCACTAAAAAACAAAAACTTCCTTACACAGCAGAAGGGTCTCTATAACCAAAGTCATAGCACTTATGAGCCCTATCTTCATTTCGAAATGGAACTCTCAGTGCTCATGCTCTGTATGTCAGAATTTTGCCAAAGGTTCGTTTTAACCATTACACCAAAACTGATTGGTTACATTAACACTATAAAAAAGTTAAATACAAGAGATTCAGCAGCAGCAGCCCAGTTGATGACAGGCCACCCAAGGAGAACCTCGAAGAACCTGGTCCTTTAACAAAGTTTGAGTAAGTGGGTCAACTGTCTGTCATCTATGACGAGGTTTGGCCTCTCTAAGGAGAGTCTATTAGCTGTAGCAGCCCAAGATCAATTTTTGGCAGCTCAAACTTGAACCTGTAGGCTCTTGAAAGTTGTTAGTAACTTCTTTTCTACATATATATTTTTTCCACCAGATTTTAGGTTGTACGCATGCAGAAAACAGTGTGTGTATACATATAACACTAATATCTTTTCTCTCAAAATACGGGAAAAAAGTGAGTTGTCTGAGTAGCTCATTTGGTTAAGAAGCGTTCAACTCTTGGTTTTCTCTCAGGTCACGATCTTGCCATTTTGTGAGTTTAAGCCCCCTGTTGGGGCTCTGCGCTGGCAGAGCAGAGCCTACTTGGGATTCTCTCTCTCTCTCTCTCTCTCTCTCTCTCTGTCTCTCTGGCCCTCCCCTGTTTGCGCTCTGTCTCTCTCCCAAAATAAATAAATAAACATTTAAAAAATTTTAAATAAGGGAAAAAAATACTTTAAGGCTTTGTTTACTAACCACTTAATGTTTAAAGATTAAACAGAAAGATTATTCTCAAATTGTATTTCATTTCTCAAACCCAGCAATTGCAGGGGTAAAAAAAAAAACAGCTACTAGCAGAAATACCTTAGCTAAATTATCTTGTAACAAAGTTTAAAATTTTTGGAAGACCCATCAGCTTTATATCTTTGATTGCTTCATATTTAAATATACTTAATAATTAGAAACACAAACTGAAAAGTCACAGTCATTTTTTCTAAATTCCTTTTAGTATACACATTTAGTACTGCACCACCAAAAGAAATAGAGAAGGGGCGCCTGGGTGGCTCAGTCGGTTAAGTATCCGACTTCAGCTCAGGTCATGATCTCACGGTTCGTGGGTTCGAGCCCCATGTCGGGCCCTGTGCTGCCAGCTCAGAGCCTGGAGCCTGTTTCGGATTCTGTGTCTCCCTCTCTCTCTGACCTTCCCCTGTTCACGCTGTCTCTCTCTCTCAGAAATAAATAAAACATTAAAAAAAAGAAAAAAAAAAAGGAATAGAGAAAATAGTCTTTGGAAAGAACTAATATTGACTGTTTCTCCATGACAGAGATCTTGTTTTGAAAATATTCGTCACATAAACACAAGGTTCTGATCAAAACAGTGGCAAAGCTCTTTAATTTTCCCAACATATCGTCTAGCACCCAGCACTGGAGTATGGAGTTCAGATGCCCTGGGTGGCTTTCTATTAAGTGCATAGCCTTCTGTTTAAAGGACCCACATCATTCTACATCCAGGGCAAGAAAGGTGCACACCATTACACCATTTCAATTAGGCACACACAGAATTGTTGGGGCGGGGGGGGGGGTTGCCTTTCAAGATCCTTGTACCATGTGACATAAAAAACGAAACATAATAGTAGCTAGTTGTCCATTAACTAGCCCTCGGTTTTTAATGAACATGGAGAAAATGCCCAAATATCTTCTCAGTAAATTTGTCCAAAGACAAACTTTATTTTGCTAATCAATGGTTGGTAACTTATGCTCTATGCAATCTCAACAAATGCAAATAGAAACAACAGTGTCCAACAACTCAGTCTCTGCTGCCTTACACCATTTTTTCCCTCCTTGCCCAGACTGTTGAAGTCAGACAGGTTGAGGTCACCTTCAAGAAAGCCCTTTGCCCTGCCAGGTTAAAGTCATGCCAGCACCCAAAGTAGAATCTGATATAAAAATAGGATCCTAAGGAATTCAGGGAAAGCAAAGCACATCGTAAGGCCAGCAGTTCACAAGACCGACAATGCAAAAGAGGTGATGGAAGCTTAAAGCTATATCTAAGCAAGCAATAGAATCCTACCACGTTAGTCAGTTAAATTAATAAATCACTAAAATGGCCAGGCGTTAGGCTGAAAAAGCAAAAGTAAATAGATTATTTAGTGTTGCAGAGTCACAGGTGAAAGACATTAATCTTCTACTTTTTTTACATGTCTTAGTTTATACTTAAAGGCCACAGATTTCACTGAGATAAAATAACGGTTGCCACTCTCCTACAAAAAGGTTGCAAAGCTGTCCAGGCAGAATAGTAAATATGAAATTAACAACATCTTAGTATCAACAGAGCATACAAAAAGTGAAATTAATTACTCTTCTGTCATCTCAATTTGCAGGTGCCCTAAAGTCACACAAATTCATAGATAACAATTTTTAAAAAGGAAGAAAAAGTAGGAGGAAGAGAAGGAGAAGATTGATACCAAAATCGTGCTACCAAATGCAGAAATAAAGTTAAGGGGTTTACAGGAGTTGAAGCATGTTAGTTACAAAGGCATAATAATGTCTGTGAGGTAATAAAAATATTATCTGTATATTTTAAAAAAATAAAGGAAGCAGCTGTCTAAACATTTTAGCTTTTTTCCAAAAAGTGTTTATGCACTGTTCTGAGGATAGAAATAATCCAAGCTGAGGCAATGTTTTAAACCGTTAGAACACACACACACACACACACACACAATCACACATAATCACACACAACAGAGTGCCTTGTGCCCCTTCCTCCTTCCCCTTTTTGATTTGAGGCATTTCCTGTCAACTTGGCTATAAAAAGGAAATCCTGAAAGTGAGGGTCACCAACAATTATCTGTTACTTCAACTGTGCACGATGAAAGAAAAAAAAAAACCTCTTTCTCTATGGTTTCAATTATACAAAATGCCACGGGAATGCTATCTTTCATAAACCACCATTGCAAACTAATGCCGACCACTTTATACTAAAAATAATATATCTACATTAAAATACACTTATAAAGTAAAATCATAACAAAATAGCTCCAACAAAATAGCTCCATGCTATAATGCACTTGAATTTAGCATATTTGCTTCATTTTTATATATCAGAATATCTTTGGATTGCACAGTTTTAATCATGGCTCCTTTATAGTTTTCCATTCTGCATTTTCATCATGATATTTCTATATGCCCCACATACTTCCAGTTATAATTTCATTAAGAATTCCATCATATTCCAACTCTGTAATAAGCTATTTATTCACTTGCTTACTTATCTCTATCCTGTCTTTCTATAGAATGGGCTTAAGGGGGAATCACTATTGTTTCAGGTGGACAATTATGATTTACATTATTCTTTTGCTGGACACTTAAAGGTGTTTCTCCTTTTTTTCTTCCCTTGTAACTAAACCTGCAACGAGCAACTTCATGTAATAAAGCTCCCTTTCTCAGTTGAATTATTTCTTTACAATGAGTCCAAGGTTGTAAATAATTTTCTTAACAACTGTAATGCCTCATTGCTTTATAAAACATTCATACCCATTTATATCAAGAGTGGTAAAGTAAAACCAAATATACAGCAATTATTTTGGGATTAACTCTGGGGAGGCAATTTTCGAAATGCTCTTAATTTTTTCTTTTACTTTTTAGAATTAAATAAATAATGCATGGTTCCAGGTAAACTTCAAGCCTCTATCTGCCAGAGTCTAATGTAAAATCAATATTCACCCAACCCCTAAAACTCACTGACGTAAACACTATTAACAATCTGGTATGTATCTTTTCACATGTTTTCTTTGTATATATAAACATATATGTAGAATTTCTCAACTTTTCTTTCCTTTAACAACACAAAATCTCTACATATCTTCAAATATGAGGTCATAATATGACTTCTCTGACATCTATGAAGTCACAATAGGGCTTTTGTAATATGATTCTATATGATTCTATCTCATTCAAGTACCACCTGATTCCAGTGATATATTCAACACCATCACAAGCACCAATTTTTGGTTAACTGCCACTGATGAATAACCCAAAATACAGGATAATCCCCAAATTATTTTAAACACTGGTGTGTGTGTGTGTGTGTGTGTGTGTGTGTGTGTGTGTGTGTCAGATTTACCTTCCCAATTATATTTAAGACCACTACTAAAATGGGTTTACATGCCCTACTAAAATGTGTATTATCGCAGTGCTACAGTGGTACAAGGAAGCATTTAGGAAGGAAGCTAGTCTGGTATCAGCAATGTGTCACCCACATGTGGATAACCAACATTTTACCTCACAAGACAAAACACAAATGTGACCTATAATTCCAAAACAAATGAGAGATGCAGACTTAAAAGTCAACAAAAGTCCAAGAGCCTTGCCAGGGAGAAGCTAGCAAAAATCTTGGAAAAAGTGGTTTCTTTAAAGGGTGTAACTAGATTCCTAATTTGATTAAACCATAAGAAACACTCTATAAAGGAACATCATGTTTGTTACCTTGGTATCAGTGTGACTCTTTCTGGTGCGGGTCCCAGGAATGCCCGCATGGAAGTCCCATGTCTCTTCTGTTATCAGCTATACAATCAAGGCAGAACTGCCACCCAAATTAAACTGCCCCTCCTGCATTTGCTGTCCCATGGATATTTCCTTCAACAATTTTATCACTATCTGGTATTTTCTCCATAAGAATGTAAGCTTAAGAAAGTAAGGGCACTGTCTCTCTAAATTTTCATTCTTGTCAATGAATATTAATTGAGCTCCTACACATGCTGGGAAAATGGGATCGAGTAGTGACTGAAACAGGCAAAAACGTGTGCCCTGGTGGAGTTTACATTCCACTAAAGAGAGACAGATAGTCCACTCCGGGAGTAAAATTTATAGTGTACTAGAAGGTAATGTGTGCTGTGGGGAAAAACAAAGCAAGAACAGAGAGTGCCAGAGTGAGAGCGGAGGCATGCAGCCTCAATATAAGCACCATCCCCAGCACCTAAAAGAACATGCAGCAGTCAATAAATACCGGTTCATGGGATAGGGTCAGACGAAAGCCAAACAGCATATCCCAACTCCCTGGGAACTGTGATGGGTTCTGAGATGTGCAGCTAATAAGGTCAGAGTCATTCAGATGCAAGAGACATGAAAGCAGGCAAGACTTCTGTGTTTGGTATTGCCTTACAAGGTATGGAGCCACTGTAGTGGCTGTAGTCATGAAAATCAGCCATCAAGGTAGGAAGACAGAGTCCAGGAGAGCAAAATAATTAGCACTGGCTACATCATTTGATTAGTTCAAATGATAGCTGAAGATTTGCCCTTGGACCAGGCTATTCAGTTACATAGGGCCATAAGAGCCTCTATATCAGCTGATCAGCATGCCATGTGGGGCAAAATAATTCCTGCTTTGCCTTCACCACCAGCAGTTTTCTTACGGATCACTTCCTCATTGGAAAAGTTAAAGTTACTGACGTGGTGCGGTTTAATCCACTGTGAGCAGGGGTTCCTATTACTTGTGATCCATTGAGTCTATACTGACGTGCATTCCAATGTATTATACAAATCTAAGCCAAATGACCATCCCGGCACCTCAGGCTCATCAGTGTGACCTCGTTTGGGTCTAGAATATTTCCTCTATTTCCCATTCCCAGCCTCAACTCTCCATCAGTCCATAGCTCACCTCTTTCACAAAGCTTCACCTATTAATGCATTCATTATCCATTCACTCATTAAATTCGACATATGTTTAATGGGCACCAACAGGCACTGAGAATAAGACTCATAAGGCATAATCCTTGGTCTCGAAGACATCTCAAAAAGGAAGGGAAATACTGAACAACAGCTGCAAAAGCAAATGCAGGCCAATGGTTGCTTGACCAGAGATGTGTCAGACACAATGGCAGCATGAAGGGCAAGAGGATCAAATATATATATTTCCCAACTTCTCTCAGTTTCTCTGAGCCCACTGATGGGATCAATTTATTGTCCTGTGTACACATAGCCCCCAACATGGGAGTTCTCTCTTTCCTAAAAGTCCCTCAGAATCCTGAGGGCAGGAACTGTGTCCAAACCTTCTTCTCTTCCTGCCCAACTTTCCAGCATAGAATACAGAATTACCTTCAATAAATGTCTATTAATTCAAATATGGGTGTTTTGGACTCGACATCTTGTAAAGGACCATAGATGCCATTTCTAGCCCTAGTTAAGTTTCATCACTTTCTGACGGACTACTAATTTCCTCTTACCTGTTTTGACAGCTGAAAGCTTATCAGAATTACTCATCCTAACCTGCATCAGTACAGGCACCTCTTCCCACGGCATTTCCACGTGGCTTCTCAGTCTCTTTTCTGTGGGTTCAAATAACTTCCTGCTTTGCTTTCACTAACAGTTCTCTCAGGAGCCAGGGAGATAATTACTTTAGAGCATTTCACTTTTGGGCACTGTACACGGGAGCCACTATACTGTGGCAATGAATTAGAGAATTTCTACTGCCACAATACTCCTTAATCAGGCTGCTCTCAATTTAGAAAAAAAAAAATTTTAGAGAATGATGAACTAAGTGGAACTAAGTACAGCTTTTAGTACTTACAATAGAGCAAAAAACAATTAACCAAAACTGAAGGGTGGGGGCAGGAGAGGGCACAGCGTGTTCCTGAATAAAATTTTATGCATTCTTAACAGTTGATATGATTCAAAGGGGAAAGAAAATGTTTTTCTCATATGGTGAATAGCGAATCTAGTTTGTATTCAAGTATTTTTCCATATGCGGATCTCCTGTATCAGATCATAAAATTTAAATATTATATTTTTAAAGTTTACTTATTTTTGAGTGAGAGAGTGAACATGCAAGCAGGGAGGGGCAGAGAGAGGGAGACCCAGAATTCAAAGCACACTCCAGGCTCTGAGCTGTCAGCACAGAGCCCAGCATGGGGCTCGAGCTTGTAAACTGTGAGATCATGACCTGAGCCCAAGGCAGACGCTTAACCTACTTAGCCACCTAGGTGCCCCAAAATTTAAATATTTTGAAAATCCTTTTCCAAATGTATGTGGTCATTTATAGGCTCTCATTAGAAGTCTGATAAATAAACTTGCTAGCCATACTGTCTGAATCTCATCCATTATTTCAAAATGTTTCATCAAAATGTTGGCAGTAGTGCTATAGTCAAAATGCATTATACATGAAGTGGGCTATCGGAGGCTGGTTTAGAAATAAAATCCACACTTATGATATAAACAAGTCCATTCTGAAGCTCCAGGGTAGGAAAGGGTAAGCAGCATGGAAACCATATGCTTGACTTTTCCCCATTCTCATTCCACTAACTTTTTGTGTTCTCCTCCCTTACTTCCTGGCTTCACCCTTTCTCACCTTCCTCCCCATGCTTCCACTCTTCTATGAGATAATTCTGGCAGCTGCTGAGCCCAGAGCACAAGGGATGAGACAAGCTCAGGAACTCTTCATTCTTCAGACCTCCAAGGATGACCAACTAGCCCAGCCATGGCTGTATCCTCTTAAGAAAGGAAGAAGGGCAGGGGCACCTGAGGTGGCTCAGTCAGTCGGGCATCCAACTTTGGCTCGGGTCATGATCTCGCAGTTCAAGAGTTCGAGCCTCATGTCGGGCTCTGTGCTGTTTCGGATTCTGTGTCTCCCTCTCTCTCTGTGTCCCTCCCCCACTTGCATTCTGTCTTTTTCTCTCTCTCAGAAATAAACATTAAAAGAAAGAAAGGACGGAAGAAGGGCTGGTCACTTTCTTGTTGCAGTACCTACTCTTACTCCAGTGCATTCCTTCATATTTTTTCCAGAGTTGCCCTGTTCCCAACCTACATGTCTGCCAGCACAGGATGGGGGAGCAGAACTGTGCAGAGCTTCATGCCCTCCTCGAGCAGCTCACTTCAACATCTTGGGTCTCAGATGCTCCAAGTGTTTGTTAGGTCCCCTGCCGCTCAGTATTTTTGTTCTCATTTGTTACATACTCATACTCTGTGTTTTACTGCTTATTTGTTTTAGTCTGTCTCTCATCTGCTCCCGGAGTGCAAGGACAAGGTCTGTATCCTATGCAGGCAGTGGCAGGCACCTAGAAGGCATTCTGTAAGTATAAGGAGAATGAATGTAATCAATAAGAAAATATTTCAACATTTGAAAAGCAAGCCTACTAAAGCAATAGGGAAAAAACAGTAATCTGCTTTTTTAGTGCCACAGTCACTTTGTGACCTCTGGGATGCCAGAATCTTTGAACCTCCATCCGATATGGGGTAGAAGTAGGCAGTGGTTCTCAAAGAGGAAGTGGAGTGGTGACATCAATAAGATCATAGCAACCACTTCCAAAGAGTACTTTGAAAAAGTAAGTGAGCTCATAGAAAGTACTATATTAGAGTAGGATTGTAAGCATTCTTTTTTAAATTTTTTTATGTTTATTTATTTTTTGAGACAGAGAGAAACAGAGCATGAGTGGGGGAGGGGCAGAGAGAGAGGGAGACACAGAATCTGAAGCAGTCTCCAGGCTCTGAGCTGTCAGCACAGAGCCGGATGTGGGGCTCGAACTCACGAACCGTGAGATCATGACCTGAGCTGAAGTCGGACGCTTAACCGACTAAGCCACCCAGGCATCCCGTAAGCATTTTTTTTTGAGCAAGACATCTCAAGTAATTCAGAAGCACTGATGACTATCAACACATCACCTCAGTTAAGAACCATCAAATTAGATGATCACTATGACCCTTTCCAGCTTCAGCAGTACGTAACTCTAAAACACAAACTGAATTTGACCAAATCTCGATCACTTTTTCCAGGTATTCTTCAGTATTATAATTTCAATCCCCATATTAACTAGATGCGTTAATTTTATTCCCTGCACATAGCTAATTTAATGATTTATTTCATTAAGGGCTAAGTTTTGGTCTTTAACACTACTACAGTCTAGAAGTATATTTTGTGAATTTTAATGATGAAAAAAACAAATGCATTATATATGACAAGAAAGAGAAAGAGAGACTATCCCTTCCATCTAAACCTTGGCACTACTGACATTTGGTTCTGGAAAATTCTTTATTGTGGGAAATTTTTCTGTACATTAAAGGATATTTAGTAGCACTCCTGACCTCTGCTCACTAGATATCAGTACCTGATCCCTACCCCAAGCTGTGACAGTAAAAAAACTGTCATGTCTCCACACATTGCCAACATCCGCTACCCAAAACCTTGCTACATTGGGAATCACTAGGGTAATAACATTAAAATAATTTAATTATCTAGAACCTGAGAATGCAAAACAACCATTAAACATAAGGTAGGGCTAGGGTAGCGAAAGGCCATTACTTAAGGGAAAGAGCTACTTATCTGAAAAAACATGCGTTCGTTAATAGCTAAAAGATCTTTATGAATAATGAGACAGGAGTTTTATCAAAATGGGCATCTATTTTCTAATTTGTACATAAAGCGTATGTAGGTGGAAAACATCAAACATGAGTAAATGTGTGTTCTAAGACTATGAAGGAATTCTAAATAACATTTCCAGAACAAATGAACTTTCCTTTTGGAAAACAGGACACCCTCATTCAAATACTCATCATAGATCTCATGATTTAAGGCCACATCTAGGATAGATTAAAACAAGCTTACTCTGCTTCAAATGTTCCCTTCAGGATATAAATTATAGCTTTTTTGCTGTCAACATGAATAAATTTAACCAGATAATTAGCTAATCTACAATGCCTATTTTACATGTAGACATCACCTACTGTAATGATTTATACATGTTTACACCTCTTTCCATAAGTCCTCTTAACTGGTCCTGAATTCCACTGTAAAGTGTAAAAAGACAAACAGTTGAGTCCTACAAGTCTAACACCGGACAGTGGGATCATTCACTTGGATGAACCAGACCCAGCACTTCTTGAACGTTAGATAAACTTATGTGCAATCCTAAGGCCTCAGGAAAGGTTTCTTATCGTATTTTCCTGTGTAACAAATTTTAAAACAGGCAAAGGGTTTGTTTGTTTGTTTGTGTAAGGAATATTATAGGTCTTTGAAGAAAACATGTCATGTAGAGAGACACACTGGGCACTTAACCTTAAAAATATAGAATTATACATTTTAGAGATATTTTTACATGGTAGCATGAAAAGAACGTCCAAGCTTTGTCAAGAATTACCAACATCACTGAAATGTGAGAAATTTACTCAAATAAAATTCAACCGATTTCAATTAAAGTAACCTGTAAATCATTTTTAATTCTATTTGTGTCTCATTCACAATAGAAGATAAGTGTTAACCATTATTTACAGGCCAGAATGTTTGTTTTTACAATTAAACACAGGTATTATATATATGCAAATTTTTAAGTTTATTATTCATCTAGAGTCTAATATAGTCCACATTGCTTCAAGTGCCTATTTTGTTCATTTTACTCTTCCTTCAGAGCTGCATGGAAAAGCTACGGGAGAATAAAAAGAAGATGAATGAACTATTTTCATTACAATCTAGGTTTGGGTAAACCAGTTCACTTTTTGGGGGTTTTTTTTGTTTCTGTTTTTGTTTTGTTTTGTTTTTTTTGCTTTAAGTTAACCTCCTCAAAAAAAATCAGGAGTTAATTAGGAGAATATATATTTACTCTTTATTTTTTTTTAATGTTCACCTATTTTAGAGAGAGAGAGAAAGAGTGTGAGCAGGGGAAGGACAGAGAAAGACAGACACAGAATTCGAATCAGACTTCAGTCTCTGAGCTGAAGCACAGAGCCCGCCATGGGGTCGAACCCGTGAACCATGAGATCATGACCTAAGCCAAAGTCTGACACTTAACTGACTGAGCCACCCAGGCACCCCCAAGAATGTATATTTACTCTTTAAAGACAGACTACCCCATGTCCCAATTATTCCCATAGATTCTGGGATAAATCTATGGGATATTCCACAGATTCTGAAATAAAATTGCCATTTTATTTCAGGGTTTTAGTCACAGGCTTGTTTTTCTGAGGGTTTCAACTAGATTACTCTGCTTCTGTTTCCCAATTACTTTTTTTAAATAAAGGATAGTTTTCCTAAAGATTATTTATTATTGCAAAGATACGCAAAATTTTCCATTTATGCATACGTGACTACCATTGATAAACAATTATAAATCTAAAACTTAAGAGACTTAAAATTGTAGCTGAAGTTAGTTAATGACTCATAGTGAAACAATACTAAGCTATTTAATGTGTCCTTCATGGTCCCTTCTATAACACAAATCTACAGACAAGCCACTTTAGAAACGTTCTGAAGTTAAATAAGAATGCATGACATAAGAATATATTTAAAACACTAAAGCGTCTTTAGGAAAATTTAAATATTTGCACAATTGGATAGTTCTGGAAAGTATAAAGTTAATATCGAAATATCACTGGTTCAGAGGTTATTAACAAATGAAATAATATATAATGATAAAAAAGGAAATATTTTATACATCGCTACCTTCCTCATTTTCTCTTACCTGTTCTTTCTAATGAAGTTTGGTTGCCATCTGTCAATGATACTAGCAAGTGACAAGTTCCTTGATCCTCCTTAATCTTCTCTAAACTCCTTCTCTTAGAGTTGCAACAGGACTTATTCCAGATAAAAAGTATTATCTATTTTAATACACTGCCTAACACAGAGTCAGTTCAAGAGCTTCGATTTCATAACGAAGAATCGAAGGCATGGGGCAAAATCAATCATCAGCACGCTCATTTACCATGCCCTGCATAATTATTATATGGACATCATGAATTGACTTCATAAACAAATCACTGCTTAACCAGGTTAACATCAGCAGATCAATATAAGGTGACTGAAATTGGCCCAGATAACCATACAGTTTGACGATGCATGGAGTATACTGGACAATTACTTGGATTGCCAGGAAGGGAAATCTACTGTGTAACCCACCCTGGGAAAGGGTCAACCCTGCCAGCCCCCACATGCATAGCCAGAAATTAGCAGAAAAATACAATATACATAACAGAAGCTTCTACAGTCTTTATCCTCTGTTGTTCTGTGCAAGAATATTGGTCGTGGCCATTGAGGATCCCCTGCCCTAAATCTCAGATACTGAAGGTCTACTGCATACTGTTTTAGTCATTTTTTTAAGTAAAACCATGGCAGTAGTTTCATTTGGTTAGTTTTTCATGCCTTATCATAATGTTTTGATCATAGCTCCTTTTGTTTGAACAGTTCAGCTGTTTTTACTTTTATCTCTAACACGTCAGGAGCAAAAGCACACTGCTGATGAAAGTGATTGGACCAGGAACCAGACAACCAGCTCTTAAAGGGATTGTGGCTCTGCCCAGACTTAACTGTGGGCCAGGGCACATCCCTGTTGGGCTTTCTCAGCAGGGACAGGCCATTGCAATGAGTGATTCCAGGGGTTCCTCTCAGTTCCAAATATCTAGGATCCTAGTATTTCCCCTTGGAGTATCAGAATCAGCACAAGCCAGTAAATCTCACAGCTCCTTCTATGCCACCCTCACACGAAGGTGCTCCACCAGACAGACTGAAGAGTCCCTAAGGTGTAACCAGAAGTCATTCAGCACCACAAAGTCTCAGATTCCCTTCTAACCAGGACTGAGGTGAAGAAATCTTCATCCACAGTCACCTATTAACTGCCTGTCAATACCTAGACCTAGAAGGGATCTTTTATTGTTCTTTAAGAAAGTCTATGTAGCAGAATTTTATAGTTTTGTTCTTTATATCTCTGAAATGCTAGAGAACAGAGGCTTACTTTTTTATCTTAAAATTTTTTTAATGTTTATTTATTTTTGAGAGAGAAAGAGACAGAGACAGAGAGATGGGAGGAGGGGCAAAGAGAGGAAGACCCAGAATCCAAAGCAAGTTCCAGGCTCTGAGCCGTCAGCACAGAGCCCAACGTGGGGCTTGAACTCACGGACCGGGAGATCATGACCTGAGCCAAAGTCGGGCACTTAACAGACTGAGCCACCCAGGCACCCCAGCCACCCAGGGGCTCCCTATTTTTGTATCTTAATCCCCCATTGCAACAAATATATGGTAAGTAAGCATCAATAAATGATATTGAACAAATGATTCACAATTTCTGTTACAAAATGTCTAACTTCTTTATATCAAGTCATAAGCATTAGTAGGTAGAGACACATTTATTCTGCTATCTCTCATTATCAAGGACTGGCATCCTGCACATTCCTAGAGCTACTTTAAAAGGCATTATTGCAAGCCACTTTTACGGAATATTTCTATGTGCCCAGCTCTGTGCTTGGCACTAGGTTTGTAAAGGTGATTAAATGATCTTTGCCCTTCAGGAACGTAGTCTACTAACGAGGAAAAAACGTAAAATACAAAGGCAAATAACAGACTAACACACCGACTGCTATTTCAGAGAGACAAATAATTTGGTTCCTAAGGACAAATGAGCTACAATATTATCAACCTTATTTAACAAATTAATAAAATTAGTGCATATCCATATTAAATAAACATTTCAAGCTGTCAAGTCAAACTACCCATATAAACACTTTGTATCCAGAAGATGTGAATCATAATAACATTATAAAACATGTTTAGTCAGAAAACCTGTTTGAATAAAAGATTGGCAAAGCCACATATCTTGGCTTAGGTCTTCCTGACATATAAAGAACAAAGATGAGATCAAAAACATAAACTGTGATGACAATCTGCTAGGAAAAAGGCATTAGGATTACCATAGCGATGAAACAATTTGTGTCGCTACTTTTTAAGCTCATATTTTAAATCACTTTATGCTGCTAAAAACAGTATTGCATGTAGAGGTCTTAGATATTACCCCAGACAGTACTGTAAATCTACTTCCCCAAAAGGAATGCATCTTTGAGAAATTCTAAGTTCTCTCCATTCTAAGAATATCATTGTTTCTATCACTATTCATGGATAACTTGGTGGTAAAATGAGAGAGAAAATAAGGGGAGGGGGGAAGCATTCAATTAAAAAAGTATCTCAATATTACCAAACCATTTAAGAGATAGGATTTTACTTTAAACTACTCAAAAGTCCTTACCAGAATTCACCATCATGCATCACAGGTAGAATCATCTAAAAGGCCAAAACAGTAAACAAATTTATACACATTCTTATCTACAAATGTATATATATATTTACATATAAAATATCTCTCCCTTCTATAAGTATATATACAAACTCCAATGACATATAAAGCAAGCATTCATATCTTCAAATATCCAAAATGCATTGAGACTAGAACTTAACTCATTTAATATCAAAAACAACTTGATACACTGATTCTTACGTATTAGGCCCTCCCTGCTCAAATATGTCCAATGAAATTAGTATGTGAGTCACCTAATTCTGTTGATCATTCTTCACCCAAGAAATACAACAACCATGCTTACTTCTAGGAAAAGTAATCCTGCTTAGGTTAGTAAAGATTGGCTTACATATTATTAAATTACCTTATCCTTTTGTACATACTTAATGAATGACACAGTGCTTACTCCAAATAACAAGTTTCTTTTAAAACACTTAAACGTATTTTTAAATCACATATGAACTCAGAGGAAACCACAAAATAATGGCCCAATTAAGTTAAACATGCAAATAAATAAACATCACTTATATAAGTTTTCTGCAACAATTGGTCCATTTAATATAGTTTATAGAATATCCTGAAGAAATCCCTATTTGAAAGGGAAAAGAACTTAAAAATGAAAGCAAAGCTACCCAGCTTCTAAAAGGGTACACTTTTTCTTTCAGATAGTACTCTCACTGGTAGATTACCTAGATTTCTTTATAATATTCGTCCCATCCATATTAATGAGGAAACACATTAAAATGTTTAATGCTAAAGAAAAAGCTAATCGAGAGTAAAGAGATGATTTTATTAATTTATTTATGCCAGAAATATTTCCCAGCATGTTGCTTACGTGCTGTCCCAGCTCTGTCATCAACCAGCTGTGTGACCACGGACAAGGAATTCACCTCAGTTTGATCATCTTTAACATATAGTGGCAGTCTCAAACTTTGAAGTCCCTTCTGGATCTAACACTATGAGAAGATCAAACTGCAGCGATAGATTACTGTAAGCATTTTAGTATTACATAATCCCATAAGCAAGGACAAACTTTTCTAAATTAGCATACTGCCACAGAGTAGTAACTCTTGATCTGTAATGTCAGCTGCTAAAGCACCCACTTATAGGCAGATAAATAACAGAACGTGCCATCTCTACAGCTGTCATTACCATATGTTTTGATACAGAGCTCCAAATGAACTAAAAGTACTGACTAGCTAACTCTCGTTATTATCATTCCCATTTGACAAAAGGAGAAATTAAGTCTCAGAGCCATGGTAATAATCTAGCCTTGAGTCAGCAAGGCAGAGCCCTTTCTGACAAGTCAAAACTTTCTGGCTCTAAACCACTGCTTTTTAGGAGTAATGCACTGAAATCGTCCGGAATCATTCTAAAAAGGTTATAAATTAAGGGCAGGAATCAATTTGAAAAGTTTATGGCAAATTTGTGTCTCACCTAAAACTTGGGAGTGGCTATTAAATTTATTTCGAATACTATTCAAAGCTATATCTCACTTGAAAATCCATCCCTTTGTTACGAAACCCCAGAAGGATGTTTCATTATCAAGAAGGGCTTTAATCTCCCCTGTAACTATGTCAAAATGAGAAGGAAACAAAATGGCAGAATCCATAGTTCTATATATTTGCCTCTAAAGTCAGGGATCATTGTTCATGTAATGTGTAATACTGACTTGTTTCAAATAACGTGTTTCCTTAAAGTAAAATGGTCAAAATTTCTACTTTAAAAATGTATTGGTATTTTTAACATTGCATCTGCAGATTACTTGTATTTCTTTTACCTCTACCTCTCTAATCTATCTAATAGGGAATTAACCATATTTGACCCTGTATACACAAAGATATGCAAATGTATGCATTTTATGGGATGTCTTTTTATTAACAAAACTGACATAAAATATATGGTCACATATTTATATATACATACATATATGCCATTTCCTTTATTTCCTAAAAAATCACGTATTTTTTCTCAAGGATATGGCTACTAACCAGTTATTTTGAAGATAGCTGTATTTATTATATTCTATAGTTTGAATATATCATATATGATTCAACAAGTTCTCACTGATTTTTCAATTGTTAAAAATACATTTGTAACAATTAACTTAGATTAACAACATATAGGTCATAACAGTAGACATCATACACTTTATCCTTATATACTGGTATTTTCTGATGGATAGATTCCTAGAAGAATAGGATCAGTGAAACAAAGAGTAAGTGTATTTTAGGTGTCAAAAATGCACATTCTTATCAACAATATGTACAAAAGTCAATTACCCCATATCCTTATTGGCATTAGATATTGTAAGCCCTCTTAAGTTTACCAGTCTGATGGGATAAAAATAACACCTTATTGTTTTATTTGTATTATCCTGACCACTCATGACGTTGAGCACATTTAAATATATTCACTGCATCTATCTGCATGTTGTTTATGGTTCATACCCTTCCCAATTGTTTTGTTTTTCTTTTAATTAAGGTGCTAAAGCCCTTTACATAATAACTATATTAATTTTATACCACCTTTTTTACAAATACTGCTCTGATTTGTTTATGGTGCTTCTGCAGGAAATGTTTCACTTTTTATGTAACCAAATCTATCAGTCTTTGCTTTTTGAGTCAAAGTTTGTTAGCAAGTTTATGCATGATATTTTCTTAGTATCCTATGTTTTCTCCCAATATTTTTATTTAGACTGCTTTTTAGTTTTATTCATGCTGTTAATATTTATTTATTTTTGTGTATGTATTTATTTACTTTTAAGTAATCTCTATGTCCAACGTGGGGCTCAAATTCATGACTCGGGGAGATCAAGAATTGAATGCTCTACCGACTGAGTCAAGCAGATGCCCCTGGAATTTATTTTCATATATAAAATCAGATAAATCTAAAATCTATGCCGTGTAATATTTTAAATATTCCATGTATTTTATTTTTAATTAAAATTCATTTTATCATTTAAGTAAGTTTTACTATGTACTAGAACCTGTTTCAAGATTTTGCCTAATGACGTCCATTTCTGTGCCAATACTGCTGTATAACTTTTAAGTTTCAATTCGTGGTACAAGGACAAATTCTCCGGGAGTTTCATTTTTAGTTTCATTTCTACAATGGAAAAGTTTTCTTATGATTTTGAAAATTAATGCAATAAAAAAACAAAATATTACGTAGAGTGTTTTTAAATTTGCTCATCTAGATAAGGAAGCTATTGATCTATTTCCTGAATGCCTCATGTTCAGATTTTTAGAAGTATTATATTCAAAAATAAATTTTTAAAATGTATTATATTTACACAGCTAATAGGTTTTAATATAAAAACTTACAATTTCTACACTAAACTCTATATCCATTTATTTAATTTACCAATACAAGTAACTCTGAAAAAATATTCTCTTTGACTTTACATTTTTTACGTAGGAAAACAATTTCAAAAACCTCTAATAAAGGTTTCTTATTTTTATACGCTACAATTTATATGAGATTGTCTCATTTTAAACAGACCCATCAGTCTGGCCTAATTCAAGGAAAAACATTGAGGCCTTTGAAAATTAACTGAAATGTCAACCCACTTTAGAACAAAGCTATTAGTAAAACAAGGGTGAAGTTACAAGCACTTGTGAAAAGCACAATAAATAAACAATGAAACCCATTCAAAGATACTGGGGAGGCATTCAGGCTTTGCAGAGTTAGAACAGAGACAGCAGAACCAGTTCCCACATGGGCAAGAGTTTGTTTATTTTATTTTTGCTTATCTGAAATCAGAGTAAATGATCCCAGTGGTTTGGAATGACTAGAAAATGTTTCTCAGCCATCTAGGCAAGAAAAACTGCCTGGTTTTCAAGCAGCTTAACCACTTTGTAGTAACTCTTTTGCTCATATGGACCATAAAGCTCATGTTTGAAAACCGAACCTTTTAAGACCACAAAAGGTATTATTCTTTCTTTCTGACATCTTCTACCATTTTTCAGCCATACTTTTAAGAGGTGATCAAAAGAAATAAAGAATACTTTCTACATAACTTTGGAAGTACTATAGTCTGCACCCACGAATTATGGTTAAAGAAAATGCATTTACAGAATTAGTATTTCACATCTCAGGAAAAGTGAAATGAACATAAATGACTACTTTAATCATCACTGAAATTCTCTAGAAAACCAACAAACACTTAGAATGTGAATTATGATCTGTTTCCTTGATTTAATTTGGGACCAGGCTAATTGATGAGAAAGCCTAGAACACAATTCTTTTAGAGTGCAAGTATGGAGACAAATTTATAAGAATCGTCCTTTTTTCCCACATAAAAGGTAAAAGGTGACTATATTCTTTGGATAGAAATAAAATGAGATTAATAATATGAAAACTTTTGCCCAAGTGCAACTTCAGGAAGAAATCATTTGTCATATTTTTCCTACTTCAACAGCAGAAAACAGCAGGTTATCAAAGGTTTAGATGAGGGGGCAGTTTGGAAAAATAAATGATGACATATCTTCTTCTAGCATCTAATAGTACATGAGTACTTTTAAGAACATATATTTAAGTATCACTAAAATATATCCAGCCTAACAACCAATTTTCTAAGTGTTTTTCATGGTTCACAAAAGTGATTATATGTTCGGTGAAACTTAAATGATGGAAATATACCCATCTCTAGTAACTAAGAACTTTATTACCAATTAAACCAGTTAATTTTAACACTTTACACAATGCTTTGATAGCACAGGATTTACCAAAAAAGTAAAAATTAAATAAAAGATATTCTTTTTTTTTTTTCCCCAAGAAGACGTCCTCAGGAGAAAAAAGTTTTATGCCTACCTCCCACAAGTGAGACCGTGCTTCACCTTCATATGGTGATGAGGCAGTCCATCACAAGAAGTAAAGCTACAAATTCTTTAGTGCAGGAAAATTAGCTCTTTGTCATATCCTTGGAACATCTATTGTTTGGTTAGCTAACTCTGGGAGAGGTTTCTACAACAGCTGGCTGTCATTAATCTAATTGCATATTGGACCAGCTAATTAGAGAGGACACTTTTCTATTTAAAAAATCCTGCCTCAGGTAAGGCTTGAATTAGTAACCAACTTTCACCCTGCACCCCTCCTCACTCCAGAATCAGCACTCTGTCTGGAACACCTACTACTCCACAGATGGAATGTGGCCTCCCTCCTCCACCTGACCACGAAGGTTCCCTCTCCGGAAAGCCACAAATTATAGGGCTAAATTTCAGCCAACAGAAGAAGGCATTTGGAGGTAAAGCCAAAATGAGGTTGAAAGAAAAATTTCCACTAAGAAATCAGCAGTAATGATTGATACACAGAGCTATATAAAAAGCAAACAACTATGGGCTCTATACCATTATAATCCTTACTTCTCAGGAAAATGAGAGAATACCAAAATGTTCATATGCTGACCCAAAAGGAAAAATATTCCGCAAAAGTAAATCAAACAGTAAACAAGATACAGTAACAACAAATTTCCTAAAAAAGAAATAAATCAATCCTACTTACAATAGCATCAAAAACAACAAAATCTTACTAAAAGAAAGTTAACTAAGGAAGCAAAAGATCTCTACTCTGAACATTACAGAACGCTGATGAAAAAAAACTGAATAAGACACAAATAAATGGAAAGCTATCCTGTGTTCATGAATTGGGAAAACTAATATTGTTAAAATGTCAGTACCACCAAAACCCATCTGTAGATTCACTGCAATCCATACCAAGAGTCCAATGACATTTTTTTTAATGTTTTATTTATTTCTAGGAGAGAGAGAGAGAGAGAGAGCGTGAGCAGGGGAGGGTCAGAGAGAGAGGGAGTTACAGAGTGAAACAGGCTCCAGGCTCTGAGCTGGCAGTCAGCACAGAGCCCGACGCGGGGCTCGAACCCATGAACCGCGAGATCATGACCTAAGTGAAAGTCGGAGGCTTAACCGACTAAGCTACCCAGGCTCCCCTCAATGACATTTTTAACAGAGGTAGAAAAACACCCCTAAAATCTGTATGGAACCCCAAAAGACCCAAAGTAGCCAAAGAAATCTCGAGAAAAAAGAACAAAGCAGGAGGCATCAAACTTCCTGATTTCAAGCTAGATTATAAAGCTAGAATCATCAAAACAGTAAAGTACTGGCACAAAAACAGACAAATAGACCAACGGAACAGAATCAAGAGCCCAGAAATAAACCCAAGCATATACAGTCAACTAATATTTAAAAAGAGAGCCAAAAACACGCAATGGAGAAAAGATAGTCTTTTGAATAAATGGTGCTGGGATACTTGTATATTCCCTGATAAAGAATGAAATAGACCCATATCTGATATTATTCACAAAAATTAACTCATAATAGATTAAAGACATATATGTAAGACTTCAAATCATGAAACTCCTAGAAGCAAACATAAATAAAGCTCTTTGACACAAATCTTAAAATAATTTTTTGAACATGACACCTAAAATACAAGCAACAAAATTAAAAATAACTGAAAATATATCAAACTAAAAAGTTTCTGTGCAGCAGAATGACATCATCAACAAAGTGAAAAGACAACCTTTGAAACAGGAAAAAAATATTTATAACCATATATCTGATAATGGTGTTACTGTCCAAAATATATAAAGAACTCAATACAACTTATAGAAACAAATGAAAAACTACAAATAACTCAATATAAAAACGGTCAAAGGACCCAAATAGACATTTTTGTCTATTTGAAGATAGAAATTTCTCTAAAGAAGATACACAAAACGCCAAAAGGTACAGGAAAAGATGCTCGGCATCATTAAAATCTTCAGGAAAATGCAAACTAAAAGCACAATAATATATTCTCACATCTGTTGGAATGGTTATCATCAAAAAGATAAGAATACCACATGTGGATATGCAGAAAAAGGAACCCTTTTACACTGTGGGTGGGATTGTGAACTGGTGCAGCCACTATGGAAAACTGTATGGAGGATCCTCAAAAAATTAAAAATAGAACTACCTACCATATTATCCAGCAATTCTGCTTCTGGGAATATGTCCAAAGGAAACAAAAACTGTAACTCAAAAACATACCTGCACCCCCATGTTCACAGTAGCATTATTTCCATTAGCCAAGACATGGAAATAACCTAAATGTCCAATGATGGATGAACAGATAAACCAGGCGTAGTATATATATTCAATGGAATATCATTCACCCATTAAAATAAGGAATTCCTACCACTTGTGACAACATGGTGGGGACCTTGAAGGCGTTATGCTAACTTAAATAAGACAGAGAAATACAAATATCGTATGACCTCATTTATGCATGGAATTTAAAAACAGAAACCCAAAAAAAAAAAAAAAACACCTCACAGAAAAAGAGATCCAACTTGTGGCTACTGGAGGTGAAGAGTGGGGGAGGGGGAATTTGAGGAAGGTGGTCAAAGATACAATCTTCCAGTTATAAATAAATAAGTAAAGGGATACAATGTACAATATGTCAACTATAGCTACACTGTTGCATGATATATAAGAAAGTTTTTTAAAGAGTAAATCCTATGAGTTTTCATCACAAGGATTTTTTTCTTTTCTTCTCTCTTGTTTTTTACTGTACTTACACAAGAAGATTGACGTAAGGCGAACCTATCGTGGTAATCATTTCACAGTAGATGTGTATCTGACCATCATGCTGTGTGTGCCTTAAACTTATACAATGATACACGTCAATTATTTCTCAATAAAACTGGAACACTTTTTTTTATAAAAGTAAACAAGCAAGCTACAGATTTCATTCTCTTTGCTCTAAGTTTTACTGTAATTCTGAAGTTGATATGTCAAGCATTACAGAATTACTGACTAAAGCACCAAATCCCTTATTTCATATAGATTTCTTGTTTTGTAAACGTGTACTCTCATTTCGTTTCTTTTTTGTTTGGTTACCGTCATGTTAGTCTCACATGTTAGTGTGACATATGGGACTTACAGCACAGATAAGCAAGACAAAGACGGGTGTGTGCGAGGTCTTAGAGTGAGACCAGGAACATGAAGGAAAGACAGAGCTCTTTCCCCTCCTCGTAGGCCTCCACTCCATAAGCATTTGTTGAATATCTCACGGACTATAGTACCTCTTCTCCCTTTGTCTGAAGTACTGACCCTGGAGATGGTATTTGCATATAGTATAGCTCTACCAAATTAGCAAAGAATGTTCCACAGCAAAACGCACTAAACCTAGATTGTGGTGTATATTCAAAGGATCTAAAGTAGAGCTAAAAGAAATCACTGTCCTAATTTCACTTTAAATCAAAGAAGGCCAAATTTTGTTGGCATACTGTATTTATACAAATGACCCCACATTATGTGGAAAACAAGAACGTCTGAGGGTAGAGTTCTGCCTTGTAAACTTTTGCCCCAGTCAAAGTTGTGATTACAGCTTCACTTTTCCTGCTCCGTGGGAACGTGAACAGAGAGTATGTTGAAATGAGGATGAATAATTGCCATAGTTCCAGTGTTTTGGGGCTTTTACCTCTGCAAAACAATTCTGAGAATGTAGTTTGGCAGCACCAACCTAGGAAACCAGCTAGGCCACCATGGTTAGCTGACCTATCAGCTGAATATGAACCTTCTTTAAAAGTCCAGCTCTAACGTCCACAGATAGAGACGCTAACTCCCTAAAAACGTTTTCTCCTAACAAATGACTTGTCTAGATTATGTGACAGTTACCATCTTGAGTATAAAATGTAGTTATAACCGGTCCAGTGATAAAACTTGGTCAACTGCGTGACATGGTTTGCTTGGAATTTCCTCTATATTTTTAAATCTACCAGATGTACCTTGTGGCTGACACTTGGGACACTCACTGCCTAATACGTGAAGCCTTCCTTTGGAGCAAATACTATGTTCAAGTGTTTTTTTCCCCAGACCAGATTAACTATTGAGGTTACAACTGAAGTATTTACTGCATTTTTAAAGGTATACTTCTCTTCTTTAAATATCTTATTTATATGTATTCCAATTCTATGATATGTTTGTTTTCATTAAATGACACAAACTGCTGCTTCATAATATAAATTCTTCCTATGAATCTACTGAATCTGTTATCCAAAAATAATTAATGACAATAAAAGAACAATGGTAACTGAGTAATGAAGGAAGAATTTCCTAATTACATCTTACACATTTTTTAGCCTTTTCATCTATTGGGTGTGTCCCAAATAACTTAACAATACATCTTGTGATGACTCATGTCTACAGTTACGAGGATTCCTATTTGTGCTCTTAAAGATTCATACACTTGAAGCCTGGCCTGGAATGAAAAATTAAAAGTAATTTATCAATACTTTTGTGTATTTTTCATATGCGAAAATTCCTCATGCTGTGTACATATTATTTTCTTCCAAGATGACGTTACGTGAGCTGAAATAACTCTAGATTTTGAAACTGGAAGGGGAAAACTGCTCTATAGAACACTCATGTTTTGTGTTATTATAATTGCATAATATATACAGTGTGCCTACTTACAGTTGTTATCCTGATATCTGGCATATGGAATGTTCAAAAGCACCTTGAAGACACTATTTGAGTGAATTATTTTTAACAAAAAAAAAATGTGTTAGTAAAAAATTTTATATTCACAAAACGCTTCATTATTCAATTCAAGCATCCTTTCTGAAATGTGAAACTTTATACACAAACACATATGAGATTGAAACTTTTATAATAGTGAGAGGAAGTTATTTCCTATCAAAAGAAATCCAGGGTTCTATATAAAGAGTTCTCCCAGCCCTGGCCCCGCCTTCCTCTACCATTCCCTTTCTGCACTTTGAGAGCAAGGCCTTTGTCATCTATGATTTATAAAAGCAAAGGGAACAGAAAGGGAAGAAAGAGAGCACACATCAGCTGTCATCTTGGTACTTCCTGTGGCTTCCAGCTGTAAGGGGCTTTACTTCTGGGGATATTATAAAATGACAAAGCTTTCGACTTGACAATAATACATAAATAATAGACTATAAGAAACATAGTCCTTCTAAAATAGGGGCAGCCAGGCTCTGAAGTAGTCATGTTGTGATACAGGTTTCATATAAACACTTGAAACCCAAAAGGCAAAATGTTGGGAAGCAGAGGGACTTCACAGCCCCATAAACTTCATCTTGTTCTAGGGTTCAGGGAAAACTTTCTTATATATGGCAACCTGAAACACTAACTACAAAGAAAAAAAATGTGGCTCTGCCTAAAAGTAAAATAAAGCCATAACACACACACACCCACACACTCACACCCACACACAGACACAGACAGACAAACACACACACACACACACACACACACACACACACACACACACACACGACATGTAGGGCTCTGGGAAAATTCCAACCATACACTTTTTAAAAAGAAATCTAGATGAACCTGCCCAAGAACAGACCATATTCTATTGATTAATTGGCTTTGTAGTCTACACAAGGATGGCTAGCAGTCAGAATGAACCAAAACAGATATATTCTCTAAGGAATGATACAATTGAATGTTTCTATAGAATATTCTTACACTGATCTAATAAGAAAAAATAATTTAAAAAGTATGCTATATATTTCTCTATTTTAAAAGCATGCATTTATCAACTTATCCTAATGATGCAAGAGACCCAAAACACTTTAATTTTGTATTGCATGTCCTCTGTGAAAAGATGAATACACAAAGATTGGCTTAGATAAGTACAGTTAGGAAACTCAACGAATTATCAAATCACCTACCTAACAATTATTCAGTTTAAAGTATGCCAGTTGTACTTTCTTCAACTGTAGTATTACTGATAATTGTATTTGTATAAGTAAACAAAGCTTTCACTGACTAACTTCCTGTTTTTCTACACAGTAGTTTGTTTTTCACTGCGAAGGCTTTTTAAACCTCTCACAATTATTACAATCTACAAAAATAAAAATAGGCTTACATTTTTAAAAAACAAACTCTCAGTAGCCAATAAAGATGATTATTAAGCTATATTTTAATACTGATCAACTTAGCTCCTGGAATTATTAACATAACCACACAAGCCCTCAAACTCTTTCAACAAGGTGATACCTGTCCCACAAGAATAATAATGAAAGTAACTACAGAACTCTATTTTAAAAGAAAAAAGGGATTTATGTTTGATTTTGAAAGTAACATGATTTACTTCAAACAATATTACTTGGAAATAATATATAAAATCCTTGACAAAATTCTGCACAGTAAAAGCATGCATAAACATTTTTTTTGATCTAAGGATCTTGTTCAAATTAAATAAAAATTATTGATTTACTTGGCAAGATACAATTTATATTAATATATTTGAGATGGAACAGCAGATTACTTGAAATTCATCATCCTAAAGATATGAGTAGAAAATTTAATTAAAACTAAATGCAATAGTGAGAAATGCTAAATCTTTTTTTAAGCCAAGAATAAAATCACCAAAAAAAGTAAGCTTTATGAAGGGAAACTCATTTAAAAAATCCAGACTTAGTCAATTCTCACTATATTAAATAAATCATAGAAATGAAACAGATAATCCATCAACTGAGGATTTCATATTTGCCAATAAATCCAAGTATAGCTAAAACTCTAAGAGATCAGTGTGTGCTTTTTAAAAATTATGAAAGTACAGTGCTATGTATATTTGCTCTACTATATTCCTATCATGTGTCCCTTCTCTGTCCTACGAGAAAGAGAATTAAAGTCTGCTGGGTGCCTAGGGTGTGACAAGCAACTGTGCCATGTTTTTTACATACATTGTCTCATTGAGTGAGTCTTTACAATAAGCCCTATCAGTTTGCTGGTATTAATCCTATTTCTCTGACAAGAAATTTGAAAATCATAAGGGTTGAAAAAGTTACTTGAGGCCACACAGCTATTTATTGGGTGTTCTGGTCCCAACCAATGCTCCATTTCTGTATCATAAGATAGTATCATCTGTGGTATCATCCATTTGTGGTATCATCTCTCAGAATGTTGCTGCATTTCTCCTATTGGCAGAGCCCAGGTTCTAAACAAACACATACATTAACAACTTGTCTAAGCCAGTCAATTTATTATCTTTTTAAGTTAATCTCTTTACACTCAATGTAGGTACAGAGAGATGCAGAAAATCCATTCATAAATTATCTACATGTAAGTTATATATATACATATATATATAATGACTACATGCCATTAAAATATTAAAATATAAAACAATAGTTGACACTTAATGAATGCCTAATCTACCAACCATTCTAGGTAGCTCACACAGCTACCACCTCATTTATTCTATAAGCAGTTTAAAAAGATAAGCAGAATGGAATGAGAACAGTATAAAAAGATCACATAGAATTTTGATTTAAACTACACTCTCTTGAACTAAACACATGATAAGAGATAAACATCTACATAGCATACTTATTGTGTAACGCACATATTACAACTATATAACATGGATCTTTATAATTCAATTTCATTTTGATGTTAAGTTTATACTTATAACTTAAACTTATGTGATGAGACATACCGAAGAAATCTAGAACTCATCAAATATCATTCTGTGAATAAATAGTTAATAAAAGAATTTACCTCAGAGAAGAGTCCTTATCTAAGAAGAAAAAGCAAATGTCTGAAATAAAGTATCTATAATTCTATTCTTATATTATTACAGAACAAAAATTTATGAATTATTTTGTTGTTATATTGGATGAATGAACATGCACTTCATTAATGTACAGAGAGTTTGTGTAAGATGAAAAAATTAAAATAGCTCTTTGGTAAAATTTTGTTTGGAAAAATTAAGCTATATTTTCTGAAGAAATTTCAAGTAATCATTAATTATAATTTTTAAAGAACAGAATGCAGAAAAGACCATCAAAACATACAACAAGTAAGCATAAGAGCTTTCTGCCCAGCACTGTACTGGGCAACAACACTACAAACATTAAAAAAGTAGTTACAGAAAAAAAACATTGTCTTTGACATAGTAACATTTTGGATACAAAAGACAAAAGAAAGGCACAAAAAGCACTTGGAAAATGTAAACCAAAATACAAGGCAAGTTATTCTAATACATTTTCAAAAGTGTATTTCTACTTTCCTTCTCTTCCTATCTAACCAAATCCTTCAGCTTCGACCTTTCTAATTCTAGCATTTTCCTGAGGCTGCATCATTCTTTATAAAAAAGATCCCATGAGTGGAAATTCTTTTTTTCTGTTATCAAAATCTTTCTTTTCATTTTTAGTACAAAGAAATTCTGAGTTCTTAGAGGATCCAATATATGGAATTAACGTCTAGGACATGCCAATGAGATTCTGACTTAAAGTGATAGGAGAATCACCTTCTTGTCCAAGATATGTAACATGTTAGAAGGGTCATTTTGAAAAGTTCCAATTAATGTTCCTATTTGTAAACATGGAAGACATGGAGATTTTATAGAAAACTGTCTTAATTCCAGTTTATGTTCTGTTTCACAAGCGAGCATCCCAGCCCTAGCCAACCTCTTTCAGTATGTGTGGAGATCAGCACTCATGGTGGTAGAACCTTACATCTGAAATGTTTTGAATCTAAGGTAGTTCAGACGGTACAGCTGTCCGCTCAGGAGTTCCATTAAACAGACTTTTAAAATTCCTAGAAGAAGGCATGATTTATGATAAGCAAATGGCTATGCTGGCTCTTTTAGTAACAGAATTTTAAGTGAAAATAAAATTATATAAGTCACACCTTGTTTGGATTTTTTAAAACTCTATTAAACTTAACTTTTAACTGGCTGTGAATATGAAGGCTGGAATAATTAAATGTCAACTGGAGCTGATTAATGAACACATGAAAAATGGGGGAACTGATCCTATTCTAAGAAGCACTTCACTTGAGGGACAAACACTAAGAGAATAGAGTCATTGCTGTCCAACAGGAAAAAATAGTCCGAGGCTGTCAAATAACTGTGAGAGAAAATAGAATGCATTTGCAATTTTTAAGTGCATTTAATGCCCAGCAATTTCATCACCTACCCTACATTTAAAACTGGGACACAATCCAGAAACTGAAGGGAATCAGATATTTGTTTGCATTGCACTGTCCAACAATTGTACTGACAACACTACTGTACATATGTCAACATATGCTGATTTTTAAAGAATACATTCTGCCATTAGGCTTCTAATGTATCACATTTTGATTAAGAAGATATCACCTGTCAAGTGACCAAAAAATCTCATTTTCAAAGTGGTAACTCTTAAGTTGCTTGCTGCTCTGCTGCAAAAACTACATGGCATGGCATTATAATACCCTTGTTGCCATTTATCATCTTAAATAATTTAATAACAAATATCTAACTCAATAGATTCTAAGAGAATAAAAATAATCCCTATGAGATTCTTTCTACAGTTTTCATTTGAACCACAAGGAAGAGACTGGAAGCAAAATACAAAAATTCCTCCAATCTTTTCTTCAAGTTATCTGAATGGCCATCTCCCTTCATTATAAGAGTCACTGCTTACTCCTCTTTTATAAAAACAACTCTGCAGCAGGACAATATACAGTTGGCTCTTGCACAATACACGTGTTAAATGCATGCGTCCACTTCAATAAGTACAGTACAGGACTATAAATGGAGTTAATAGTCCTTATGACTTTCTTAGGGACATTTTCTTTTGTCTAGCTTACTTAATTGTCAGAATACAGTATACAATATATATGATACACAAAATATGTGGTAATTGACTATTTATGTTCTTAGTAAGGATTCTGGTCAATGCTAGGCTATCAGTAGCTAAATTTTGAGGAAGTCAAAAGTTATTTGCCATTTTTTTAAATTTTTTTATGTTTGTTTATTTTTTAGAGAGAGAGAGAATATGAATGAGCGGGGGAGGGGCAGAGAGAGATAGAATCTGAAACAGGCTCCAGTCTTTGAACTGTCAGCACAGAGCCTGACATGGAGCTTGAACTCATGGACCAGGAGATCATGACCTGAGCTGAAGTTGGATGCTCAGCCAAATGAGCCACCACCCAGACGCCCCGATTTGCTAATTTGTGACCGTGTGGTAGGTCAGCACTCCTAACCCCTGCACTGTTCATGGGTGAGCTGTATTTTGTGTGTTTTTTTAATAATTAGAAACTAGTTCTTGATTTGATTGATTTCTCATTTAAACATCACAATCCTACTTAATTAGAGAATTATATTCACTTACATCATTAAGTGTCTATTCTCCATACATAAATCTCAAAACTAACCTTAAGACAAAAATCTTTAGTCCTAAAAAGCCAATTTTTGTTTCACATCCTACTGAATTCTTGTTACCTATCACGTTTTTGTCTGTAGGCTTATATGACCATCCTTTAGTGGAAACCCTCCTACGTGGCATAAATCTCCTCAACATGTTCCATTTTCTGCCTTCTTTATTTCCTCAATACCATTAGAGGAATATGCCATTTGATATGATCTCAGATCATTAATATAATAGAATAATAGGAATTAACAAATGTAAATTCTGGGCCTAGTATGTGCTAAACTTTGAGTCAAATATTTATATTTTATTCAACAGTAATCTTTGGAAAAAGACTACAACCTTAGCTTTACAGAAAAGGAAACTCTCAGTCTGGTTAAATAATTGACCTAAGATCACACAATTAGAATCTGAAGTCAAGTTCATGCTCTTCTCCTTATATGTACATTGCTGCTTCTGATTATTCACTAACATTTAGATGTGGGAATCAGTGTCTCTCATTTAGGATGCAGAAATATGCCCATGAGAATAAAGCCAATAAAGTATCCAAAAAAGATCCTATTCACTGACTTTTTTGTATGGAAAGGGAATTATATCTGCTAGAATTAGATTCAGCTGCATGTGACAAACCCGAAATAACAATGGCTTAAATAAGATAGAAGTTGAATTCTCTCTCACAGCAAATAAATCAAACTGGGTAATCCAGACTTAGTATGCCAATTCCACAAAGTCATCAAAGACCCAGAATCCTTTTAGCTCACTACTCTGGATTTCCTAGAGTATGATTCTCATCCCAAATGGCTGTCAGAGCTCCAGCCATTACAGCTGGGTTCCAGGAAGCAGGATGAGGAATGGGGGTGGAGGTATGTGCTAACCCTCTTTTTTAAGGGTGTGTCTCAGAGCAACACTCAATACTCCCCAACTTCTTCCTACTAGAGAGAACTTAGTCACATGCACTCACCAAACTAAAAAGAAGACTGGCAAATGTGTTTTCTGGCTGGGCAGCAAGATGCTCAACTAAAAACCAGTTTCATTATTACTAGAATGGAAGGTAATAATGAATATTTGAAGGAAATTAGGGAAAAAGAAATCTTTTTCCCAGATCAGAATACAGAACACTGGATTAGATGACAAATTCTACCAATGGGGGTGTCACTAAGTTTAAATGGTCCCTCATATTCCAAAATTCTTCTCACATCCAGAAGTTGTACACAAATAACCAAATAAAGAACACAGGAGAGGGTACAGATGTTGACAAGGAATCAAATCTGAAACGTGTTTCAATAATTACAGTAATCTAGGCCCAAGTACTCATACAGATTTGCAACTACCCTCAAAAATGTTACAGTTATGTTAATATTTTAAAACACCATCAGGAAATGTGGACATCTGTAACTTGAATGTGAGTGCACTTCCTTGGTCCCGGATGCCGCCTACGAGGAAGTCGTTCCTTTTGAAAACTATTTGAGAAAAACACAAACATAACTTCAAGAACACTAACATCTCCCATCACTTTTTTAAGTGTAATTATTTATTTTGAGAGAAAGCAAGTGAATGGCGGAGGGGCAGGGACAGACAGAGAATTTCAAGCAGGCTCGAGCTCTCATGGAACCTGAATGGGGTTCAAACTCACAAACCTAGAGTCCGTGACCTGACCCAAAATCAAGAGTCAGATGCTCAACAACTGAGCCACCTGGTCCTCCCAAAAAGTTTTTTCAGAAGACAGAAAGAGGACAGAAAGAGGAGTCATTTCACATACAACAAACGTCTTAGAAATACTCTTTAAATATTTTTTCCTTAATGTTCCACTCCTCATGGCACTTACCCTACCATCCTCTCTCTCAGAAACCTTCCCAACTTCCCACAGTTGCTTTGCATAATCAGTGTGGTGGCACTCAGGGAATCAGAACCAGCCAAATAGTCCTCAGTTAAATAAAACCAGATCACATGTCGTCCCTTAAGCATGGTCCTGGGGCTGTGTGTCCCAGCATTCCCAAATCACACATGCACACAAATACACACACACACTCCTTCCATTTCTTCATTTGTAAAGTGGTGTACTTTTGGCTGATTCAAACCATAATCAAGACAGTAAAGGTTTTCCTTAAATTTCATGTATTTGTGAGAAGTTAGCAGACAAATGAATTTCCCTACATCTCGAATGCTAGACTAAACCTTCCCTGCCTCTGCAACTCTTTATACGGTTCCATTCTATGTTAAAATTTAAATGTATTTTGTCACTCTTTACAATAGATTTCCAAGGATTGTGGCTCAAAATTAAACACAGAAAAATTTGTCATATTGAAATATACATGATATAATGATATTACTTACCATATCAAATAATATTGGGAGGCTGGCAATATTATTTGCCCACTTTTTTCAAAATCAGAGACTCTTAATAAACTGATTTAGGTCCACCTGATAACTCACTTGATGACAAGCTGGTATTCTTACAACTCCTTTGAGAGGCATGATGTATAAGAGTCAAACAGTGGGCTTTGGAACCACAGTCTCTAGGTTGAGATCTCAATGTCAACATTTACAAACTGTGTGACATTGAGCAAGTTATTCCCTCGGTGACTCGATTTCTTTATCTTTAAAATGGGGATAATAACAGTACCTACCTCTTGGAGCTGTTCTGAAAAATCAAATTACTACACGCAAAATAGGTTAAAATAATATTCAATACATATAACCACTCAACGAGTGTTACCTATTACTATTTCTCACTTTCTAAGATATGTTTATTGTACTAAATAACTTATCAAAGCCATTTTGGAATATAAATCACCCACTAAAAGTAACAGCATACACTCATGCTTTAGAATACTGAATTTGTATTTTTAAGAAATGGATTCAGAAAAATTTAAACCACTGAATGTGATGAAAACAGTTCAACTACTAAAATAACCTACCAACATCTGTTTATAAAGGGCCTGGCCTCAGAAAACCCCAGTCCCAACTAAATTATTCCTCTTTTTTTTTTAAAGTTAATTTATTTATTTTGAGAGGGAGAGAGACAGAAAGACAGTACAGAAGGGGCAGAGAGAGAGGTTCCACATGGGCTCCACACTGTCTGAGAAGAGCCTGATGTGGGGCTCGAACTCACAAACTGTGAGATCATGACCTGAGCCGAAACTAAGAGTTGGGCACTTAACCAACTGAGCCACCCAGGTGCCCCTAAATTATTCCTTTTAAATAAGTTTACAACAGGAGCGCCTGGGTGGCTTAGTCGGTTAAGTGTCCGACTTTTGCTTAGGTCATGATCTCACGGTTCGTGGGTTCAGGCCCCACGTCGGGCTCTGTGCTGACTGCCAGCTCAGAGCCTGGAGCCTGTTTCAGTCTGTGACTCCCTCTCTCTCTGACCCTCCCCTGCTCATGCTGTCTCTCTCTCTCTCTCTCCTAGAAATAAATAAAACATTAAAAAAAATTAAATAAGTTTACAACATCCTTAAGAAAAGGAATTTCAACTATTAAATATTTTTAGTATAAAAATAATTTTCCATGAAAGCAAATCCTTAAATAATGAAATATTTTTGAAAATAATCATGGAAGTGGTGAGCAAATAGGCTTCATTAATGATGTGCTTAGATTTAGGTAAACTTGGTAAGAGGTAGGCATCATACTTACCTAACCAATCTTAAAAGAAATCATTAACCTAGGGGCTTTATTAAAATTATTAGGCTTATAAAAATTTTATTTTTAGGGTTGTGTGTATATACAACAGTAATTGCTCTGTTTGTACATTCAGTACACAGCATTAGCACAAAGATATGAAGTATATGCCAAGAAGGGAAATATAATAGATGTCTTCCAGCAACAGAGTCATTAAAAGATAATTTAAGATTTGACTGCCTTCTTAAAATTAGGGTCTAAGACCTTATGTTTGAGTATAACTTCATAGTCAGCATGTTCTGTTTTCAGTATGAATGTAAAACCCACTATAAATTCCCCCAAAATTCTAATAGTCCAATGTTCTGTCCACAAGACGTTACCACTTTGCAACTTTGCACAAAAGGACCTAAAATCTAAGAAATGTATAATAAACTGCTTGGAAATTCTCACTTTTTCTAAACCTTCTATATTGCTAAATTTTTCTACACAGACTTCCACCCTCTCAAAGTATTCTAGGTCCCTTTCTGCTGACAAGCAACCTCTTGACTAAAAAGTAAAAAAAAAAAAAAAAAAAGAGGTAGCAAATGAGAACACAATGAAAAGAAAAAGCATTTTAAAAGCAGACACACATTGAGAGAACAGATGAGCTACTAAGCTTCTGAAAGCAAAGAATTCTCTCTCAGAACTATATTAGATTGAAAAAAGCTGCCTGACTTAAAAAGGAAGAACAGAAGAGAAAGTTATCTTACCCTCCTTCAATAATGGGTGGCCCCCAAAAAGAATGAGGAACAAATTACATTATCATTTTTTAAAGCTAGTGATATGTTATTTAAAAAGTGACTAAGGCGATAGAGAGTCTGACTACTGATATTTAGCAGTTTGGCATGTCTCCAAGGAAAGGCTACAAATTAGTGGAGGCGCCCCAGGTAAGAGTAATACACACTCATAAGCATCCATTTAGTAGTCATTAAATTCAACAAATTTCTAGATCTGCTACAAGTTGTGTGAACTAGTCTTTTTTTTTTTTTCAGAACTATACAAAAACCATTAGGCCTAAGAACAAGATCAGGAAATAGTATTGTCTTACAGAAACTACTAAAAATTTACACATATAATATTTGTAGTACATAAAAAACAAATCCAAAAGTAACCTATTCCAAATGTGTTTTAAAAGTTTACATTTGAGAGGTACCTGGGTGGCTCAGTCGGTTAAGCCTCCAACTTCTGCTCAGGTCATGATCTCATGGTTCGTGGGTTCGAGCCCCACGTCAGGCTCTGTGCTGACAGCCAGCTCAGAGCCTGGGGCCTGTTTCAGATTCTGTGTCTCCCTCTCTCTCTGACCCTCCCCTGCTCATGCTCGCTCACTCGCTCGCTCTCTCTCTCTCTCTCTCTCTCAGAAATAAATAAAACATTAAAAAAAAGTTTACATTTGAGATTGCATATTAGTATTAGGGAGGCATTCTCTTATAGAGAATCTTACAGGTACTCCCAAAACAGCTACCTTGAAAGGTAATCAATTAAAACTTGTTCACTTACAAAGTGTATGGATATTTAAACAGTATAGGTGCTAAAGGAAGATGTTTTGAAAACAGATCAGCACAGCCATAGAATTATCTTATATGGCATATTTTTCAAAAGATACAGTATTTCGTTATGTTCCCTCCAGTGGAAAGGGTTCAGATTCTAGATGACTGGTCATGGTCCTTGGAAAGATAGTAGAAAAGAGACAACGTATCAGGCTACAAGAACTTGACCAAAACATAACACTTAACAGCTATTCCTTCATTCTAATCTTGAGTTCAATAAGCAATATTCTAATTTATAATTAGGCTGCGATTACTTCATAAATAGGCAGACCTGGAAACAAAGACTGATCCAAGGGAGATAAGCATAGGATCTAATCAGAATGTTTTTAGAGGTAGCATATGGATTTTGATGCATACTGGGTCAGGCCTATTCTGAGATCTCTAGTGAAAGACCATGTAAGTCTAGATTTCCTGGTAGGGATCTGTCCTCCAACATAGATAAACCTGCATGCTTTGAAAGCCAGTGAAGAAGAAAGCATCACAGAGAGGTAAGGAGGAGAATCCTCATGTGCACTGAAGCCAAATCCATCCCTTGGACTTCCAATTACAAGACAAGCTATTTTGATGGGATTCATGTTATTTGCTATCCAAAAGACTCTTATACATTACATATGATTTGTGCTTCTATGTCTACCAGTGATCCATGAGATCCAAAACTGTGACTCCATTTTCTCACCCATAAGTTACAGATGATAATGCTTATAAACAAATGCAGGACAGCACAGAGATAGACATGCCCATACATATTTCCATTTTATGCATTTAAAACTTGAAATTAAAAAAGCAGAAACACAAATCTGTTAGTACAACTGACTTTAAAAACTTACATTTAAAAAAAAGTATAGTTCAGAAACCAGATGTATTTATTTGGGGAAAAAAACAAACATAAGAGTATTTCATAGGTAAATGAGTGTTGGGTATTACTTTGGCAGCATTATTACATCAGTAAAGCAAGGAAAAACAATCCTTAGCCTACGGGCTTAAAAATATCAGCAGAGACCAAAAAGTCCATCAGTGGGAGTGAATGTCATTCTATCTTCAGTGTTGAATACAATTTATATTTAATTTTCTTTCTCTAAATGTTCTTCCCAAAGAAGCCAGCTATAAAAGGACCAAGGAGCTGGGATCATTTGTTGTTGTCATCTGGCGTGAAAATGAGGGAGCCCTTCCAAGGATGCTGTGTACCAGTGAACTAGCCCCTGAGATGGGAATAGCAAAATGAAAACAAAGGCAAGCAGCTTGTTTCCAAGGCTGCACAAAGCTTCGCAAGGAAAAGCAAGAAAATGTAATTGTATGCAGGAAACAAGAGAAAATTGAAGAGTCAAATGGCAGAGTTCAAGTGCCAAGAGAAAGGTGTTTTTAGCAGCAATACTCTGTGAAGAAAGGGGAAAACCAGGCCAACCAGAAAGGCAGCTGTTGCAACAGAGGATGTCTTAACTGCAAAGCCCATTTATAGTCATTTCCCCTGCAGAAGGTTGGCCCTTTCCCCCAACCCTGATTAAGAATAAGAAATCCTTGTTTCATTTGTCCTTGAATACTTCTGACTCAGAATCCTTGTCAAATGAGCTCTTTTGAACACATTTTGACTTTCAGGTTAAATGTTAAATAAATAATAGTCACTCTCTTCACATAGCAAATTTTCCTAGGCCAACAAAAACATGCCTAATCTTGCCCATAAAAAACAGATACCGCAGTCTATTCCAAATGCATGCAATAAAGAACATATTTAGTTGATATTGCAACGCTGAAGAAAGAGATACAAAAAGACACAAAAATATTTTATTGGAGAAAAATTTCAAGGCTGCTATTACATTATTTTTGCTATACTTGTCATATGTATGTACATGTGTGCATACAATGTATTTAATTAATGAAAAAAGTATCAAAAATAAATAAAAATAGAACATGCATTTCTCACTAAGACCACAAATACAATTTTGCCACAACATGGTCAGCTGTGAAATAAAGGCACTGGGCTAAACTATAATCTTTTGCTCCCTTGAAGTGTCCACATTTGATGGTTCTAATATTCCAGTCTCTCCAGGCCTACTGTGCTGGTCTCCTAATCTGCCTGCCACATTTCCTCCATGTCTAAAGCCATTCGTCGGATGAGTCCAAACCATAAAATGCTACTCATCTAATGAATAGCTTTAAAAATATGCAAGCGTGCTACTACAGGGCTTGGGAGAGCAATTACTTTAAAAAGACGAAATTTGAATTTCTTCAGTGCCTCTTATTCAAGGAATTTAAGGTACTTCAACAAACTAAGGTTAATTATGTCTGTGTGATAAATGTTACCTGTCTCCCTTTCAGTTAAGGGTAGACTGATTAACCCATTTACCCAAAGTAATAAGGAATAAATGGAGTCAGAATTTATGCCTGAACATCTTGTGCCCATGATCTAATCAGAGGCCCACTTTCCCTGAACAAAAATCCTGTTTTAACCCAAAGAATCTCTCAAATGTTGAAAACGCTAGGACAAGGATCTATGCTTTCATTTACAGGCCACCTTTTCTCTTTGAGGCATAGGATATTTATAATAGCAACACTGTTATTACTATTAATAACATTAAGTTATTAAGTGTAAGCCCAGAATTTCTTTTATCCTCAATTCTCATTTATATCGATGGTATAATTTTCAATATATGATTTGCAAGATGAAATTTTTTGTTCAAAATAGCTGAAACAGAATGGAAAGATATTCCAGTTCTATTAAGCCAGGGCATTTTAAAGCCTGGCATAACAGCTTAAGAATCACCTGGGAGACTTTTAGAAAGTGATGCCAGGGCCTCACCTAGACAATCTAATTTAATTGGTCAGAGATAGGACTGGGCATTGACAGCTTTAAAAGTTTTCCAGGTGACTGGAATGTGCAGCCACACTTGGGAGAACTATTTAAGTGCTACCCAGGGCTTGTCAAACCTTAATATACAGATACACCAGCCAAGGATCCTATTTAAAATGCAGATTCTAATTCAAATGTTCTAGGGTTCGGGCCTGAAATGCTCCCAGGCAATACAGAGGATACCAGTCTATGGACCACACTTTTGAGCATCATCTGTCTCTTCATTAATACATTATTATAATTAGTATTAAAGGTAAGAAGGAGTAGAGTAGATATGACAATTTAAGGCAATGTAGTTTATTTTACTTGTAAGAAGATAATTAATTTTAAAAAGCAACTTGAACCCACAGGAAATGATTATATAACACAGGGTCCTGGTGGACGAAATGAGCTAATATGCATGAAACATGAAGGGCTGTTTCTAGCCCAGAATCAGGACTCAATAAGTATTCCAGATACAGATATATAACTTGTTTTCTGGGGAAAAAAAATTGGGCTTCTACACAGTCTTCATGTGATGTCATTCTCTCCTATGCTGAGAACATTTGGTATAGAGGCAAAACATTTGCTCTAGAGTTGAAATTTGCACTACCGATAACACGATATCTGGGATCAGCTTTAAAATACTCCAGGAAAGAAAAAGCAAAAAGGTATAGATAAGCCAAATGTCGTGTAATTTGGCACCTCAATGCTTGAGCTGGGGGACAGGGACATGGAGGTTTATTGCTCTCTTCTCTCAACTTTTATGTATGCTTGAAAATTCTTCAAAATAATTTTTAAATATTCTGGTTTTGGATCTCAGCTTCACTATTGATTAGCTCTGTGATGATGAAGAAATAACTTCTCTGATCTACGGATAACTACAGGGATTAAAAGGTAACAGCATTTAAGAAAAAAAAAACCAACTAGGGGCACCTGGGTGGCGCAGTCAGTTAAGTGCCCAACTTCAGCTCAGGTCACGATTTCATGGTTCACGAGTTCGAGCCCCCATCAGGTTCTATGCTGACAGCTCAGAGCCTAGAGCCTGCTTCGGACTCTGTGTCTCCCTCTCTCTCTGCCCCTCCCCAGCTTGTGCTCTCTTTCTCTCAGAAATGCATAAATATTAAAAAAGAGATTTTTTTTAAATAGCTGACACCAAGCAGGCCACATTTAAAGACAAATTTAATTATAACCCAATGGGTCAAATTAAAGAGAAGCAAAACGAATGGTGAAATATTTCTAAAACAGAAACAGGTGGGTCTGTGAAGACTTAAGAGGGTTTGCTATCACCTTGCCATCCCAGTCCTTCCTATTACCTCTTTCTTTAACATTCTAGACCAGATTCCATCAGGAACAGCAACAAGTAGCATGTACTGAATTCTCCAGAAGGCCATGTCCGGAGATAAATGTATAAGAAGGTTTCTTGCATTACAATACAAATCAACTAAGAATAGACTATAGACAGATATCACTTCTAACTGCTTCACTATTGCCCTGACTACATGTAACATGGCTTTTCCTCCCATTCACCCTTTTCACTTAGGAAAATCTCTGAACAGTTGCTGGGGATAACAATATGGGAGGAAAGTGATGTCTTGAATACATGCCAAATTGAAAGCAAAATATCACTTCTGGTGCCATCTCTTCATAGGACAGAAGTTCAAATATGAACAGATGGTACCTTTATTATCTGTGACATAATTACCATATGATTACATAATCTTTTAAAAATATATGTTATTGGAGACAATGCCATCATTACAGAAAGAAATCATTCACAAAACCTCATAAAGTTGGAAACTTTGCACACAAGTGCACAATTTCATAACACACAGCTTAGCCTAAGAGTGAAAGGGAAAAATTACTAAAGTAGTGTATACTGAAAATTTATGCGAATATCCATCTTTTAGGAATATGAAGAAGCAAGGCCATATTGAGTCTCACTTGTGTCCATTACAATTAAATTGTAATCACATATTGTGACTCTGAGGGACATGCCTCTCCTTCATTGGAAAAATTTCTATAATTTGGAATGTATACAATATGTCAGCTTCCTTCAAGAAAGGAAGTTCAAGAAAGGGCAAAAATAATGCAGTAAGTTCAGAAGTTGTATTTATAGTATAGGGGAATTCTCAAAAGAGGCACTCTCTATGTTAATCTTCTACTTGATAATTTCACTCTTAGGATACAAATGAAAAGACTTTTAAAAAAAACATGTTTCTTACAGATTTCTTATCTGTTGCTCACATTCTTCATATAAGGCACAAATGGAATGCTTAGTCATTAGTTATTTTATCTAGATACTCCTTCTTAAATACAGACATACCTGATATTTTTTCCTTTAACAGTAGCATTCAAAATATCTATGTGTACTATAATTCACTAGGCATAATCATATCTCAGTGTCAATTTCCTTAAAAGTCAAAGCTTATTTCAGGCAAGGTGTAGACCAAGGATTAAGATAAACATACATAGTCAAAAAGTTGTAATGTATATTTTGTTTTTTCAGACCATGAAATACCTTACATTTCAATATATATAAACTAACAATACAGAACTGTCAATAAAACAGCCCAATTTGACTCCTATTTAAGAACTGTAGTTTCAAATTTTTTCTTCTATGTGTTAATGTACACCTTTAAACAGTCACCAAATAAAGGTCATATTTGAAGTCCAAGGTTCACAAAAATATCACAGGGGGATAAGGAGAGGAAAAGAAAATATGAACCAAAGCTGATTCCAGCAGGAAGAAATTTTCCCACATACAGAGGTGTTAGTCATGAAGCAAGGGAAAGCCAGAGGCCTCAGGATGAAATTAAAGCTCCCTGAATTTACAGACTCAGGAAATCAAGGCAGGGTGCCAAATCTTCTGCTCCATCTGAGCCTGTGACCTGTAACTACTTCAACTGCAGGACTTCTCAAAATCAGTCAAACCAGGTTCTGTTGGATCAGAAATGTGCTTAGCAATCATGTGAACAAAGAAATAAATGTACGTAATCACCTGCCTCAGAGAAGCATCAAAATTCAGAATCTGAATCATCACCCTTTCTTTTAAATAATTACATCAGTTCAAAACTGTTAACTAAGCTATTCCCAAATATTTATCACAGGACAGCAGAGTTCTATGTGGTAAATGAAAAATTGTGATCTCAAAACAATTTGCATTTGCATCTAAAATGTCACAATAAAACCACATAACTCCCTCCTCAAAATGTTTCATGTGATGTCTCCTTGAAGTGGCTTTCACTTTAGCTATGTGTGGCTTCCTTTATTTGCTTTAGTGACAAAAATATGAAAATGAATATAAAGAAGCAAAGTCTCTAAAACAAAGTCCAATGGAATAGACAATAACTTAGCACTAGATTTTTTTTTTGCATAGATTTAACTTAAAGGAAAAACTCAAGATCCAACAAAAATACCTTCTTTACATAACTGACAACATTTCCTTTTATGTTTAGATTAGTTTGCCCTGTAACATCATGATTAAGTCAGTAATGCCAAGTAAAGCCTAGTTTACACTCTAGTCCCATTGTTTGTGAGTCCTGGCTACATATTTCTAAAAAGGAAACAAAAGTACTTGCCCCACAGAAGTGATAAATTTTTCTCTAGCACTTCTGTGCTACACAAAAGCCAATGATAATCTACTAAAATGACTCCTACGAGTAATAATATTTTATATAAAAACAAATCCTTATTTTGTATCAATTCATAGATGCTACCTAATGAATTTGGCCTAATGTGTCCTTCAACTTAGTGTTATGGTAGTAAAATCCCAGGATCTCAAGTCAAGACTGTTGGAATCTAAATACAGTACAACCCTGGACTGCGAGTAACATGTGAGTAACGAATGTTCCACAAGACATTTCTAATAAATTTTAACTTGATAAATGAACAATGCCTTGCAACACAAGCAGTATGTGATGCCAAATGTCACATGATGACAAGTGAGCCAACAGTTCATCTCTCCCTCCATCTCGCTGCGGGATTGTAGGTGATGGTCTCCCATGCTCAGATGCATGGTCTCAAGCCACTATGTTTGGCAGAAATCAGTGATTTTTCAGAATGCTGGATGGTACCCACACTGGCACTAGTGTATTTTTTGTCACTTCAAAGCCCCTATGGACACTCCTTTGCTTTTCCATACAAGAGTAAGCTTAGGAATGCTTTGCTTCATTCTAGGTCAGCCTACCTGCAGATACAGTCCCTTTCCTCGGCTGTCTTATTGTCAGTTACATTAAATACAGTATATGACAAAACTTTATTAACACTGTACTGTAGTCAACCTCTGTGAGAGCATATACAATGGCCCCCATGCAGAAAAAGATTCCACTGAGCTAACAGATAGCAGTGATTCCATTAGTGATAGTGAAAGTTGTCCTACACAGTAACCCTCCTCTCTCTTGTCTCCCTCATGCCAGCCAGGAAGGTTTTCAAAGGTAAGTGCAAGTAAATTTGTTTATTATTCTTTATATTTTCTTTATTATTTTATATTACATGACAGTATTGTAATCATTTTTATATGAATATTTTGGGGTTATGGATTGAATGATCTGAGTTACCATTATTTCTTAAGGGGAAATTCACTTTGATATATACAAGTGCTTTGGATTACAAGCATGTTTCCGGAAAGAATTATGCTTGCCAACCTAGGTTTTACTGTATGTGCTCCAAAACTTACTTGCTGTGTGAACTTCAAAGGGTACTGCATCTCCCCAAGCCTCAGAGTTATTGGAAGGATAAAATGCAAGGCATATGCATTGATATTATCAACATTTGTAGAACAGAAATCTCAAAAATAAGTAAAGGCACTATATTATTTATTTAAGTAAGATCCTATGAGGAAGCAGCAAAGTAGCTGACAAGTTGAAGTATTCCCTTCAAACATAATTGTGTGGAATACATTACAAAACATATACTAGCAATAAATATACCAATTCTTTAATCATTACCCCTGTAAAATTCATTATTCTACTGCCTAAAATGACAACAGACTAAAATAAATTTCAGGGAAGGCAGAAGCATTGGACATTTTTTTTTAAATTATCATTCCAAAGTACAGTCATAGAAAAATACACTAATTAGGTAAGGAAAAGATCAAGGACAACCAATTATACAATCACTTCCCTTTTTTGTACAGAAGCTACAAGCTTCTTAACACAGGTGGGATTTTTTCCCATGTTACATATGCAGAACCTAAAATAAAGATTTGTGTACTCACTCATCTAAATTGACTGGCTCCAAAAATTCATTTGGCTGCCAGGCTTAGGTACAAGGCCTAGGAAAATCTACTTAGGACATAAATTGGAGCAAATAACTAAGAAGAAGAGGTAAAAGAATCCAAGTGTTTAAATAAAAGATCTAGTAAGGATAGAACCAGAGGACAAGGTAAGCAAGATCAAATCAAACTGAGGTATTCCTTTAAATGTAGTGCTTAGCTCTGTATGAAATAATTACCAAATCCAGAGTGAAGGAGACTTGGCTTAATAGATTTACCTGAACATGCCTGGGGAGGAGGAGGAGGTGGTCAGGTGTTCCATAAATCAAGAATACTAGGAAAAATAAGCCAACTTGAGCTACATTAATAAAAAAAAAAAGTGTGATATTAGAAGGGGAAAAAGGGAAGTATTAATATCATTATGCTTTTGTGATGAACAGATATATCATTTCTAGTCAATTTGTTTGCTGGGGGTGGGGGAGAATGGGAGAATATGATTAATTTTATGCCAGGCATTATGCTAAACCTTGGGGAGATGAAGTGGACAAGGCCTTGCCTGGATAATTTCACAAAGAGAAAATTTTGTTGCAAATGTTTGTGACATATTGTATGTACAAACTACAAGAAGCAGCACAGACAGCTATGCCTGAGAAGATCAGAGGACTTTAATCAGAAGAGGGACACAACAGTGAGCAAGAATGTTCCATATAGAAGTAAAGCAAATACAAAGCTATGGAAAGTATCATTGAGATTTTTAAGTAGTTTAGTTTAGTTTAGTTTAGTTTAATCAACTTTATATAGACCAAATACAGGTAAGCATTTAGAATACACTTATGAATAAAAAGATGCTCTCTCTGCTTTCAAGAACTTATATTATAATGAACTGGAAAGGCTTAAATTCAGTACAATGTGACACATGCTATATTAAAAGTCTTTTTAAAAGTCATGCAATAGTGGTCAAATTCTATAATATATAAAGAGTTCCTACAAATCAGTAAGAAAGCGATCACCAACCACATATGGGATTAGCAAAATCAGATGTTCATTTTTAAACGATACGTCTAGTGAGAAAATTAAATTATGAGAAGGGACAAATTTGAAAGCAAAAAGACTAATGTTGGGAGGCTATTGTAGCACTAAATGACATCCTCAGAAGATGAACGGAATCACAGGTTTATTTAGCTGGATGGAAGGTGGTTAACATCAGCCAGGCTAGGAAACACAAGAGAAGAAATACCCCACTGGATTTTCACCATACTCATCAACAGCAACTATTCTGTATAGAGTTTGAGAGAAAGCTCCAGAGAAAAGACTAGGTTTCAAATACAGATGTGTTACTCATGAGTCAACAAGCAGTACACACTTGTAGTCAATCCTATGTGTGTAAGGCTACGGAATTGCCTGGAAGAACTTGTAAAAAGAAAAGGAACATCAACATTTAGGATTCAGTCCAGAGGAGCTGGCAAACAGGTCAAAGAGGAAATCCATAAAAGCCAATGAAGACAATGTTTCAAGAAGAAAGAGGTGGCCCATTGTGTCAAATATGACAGAAGCCAGCAACTGGACAGTCACTGGTGACCTCTGCCAGTCTCAGAGGAATGGCAGAGGCCCTCACACTACAGTGGATTTGGCAATGGGTAGGAGACTTTAATGTGGGTTACTTCTAGAAGCAAAAAACTTTGCTTTCAAAGGAGCTGTCCATCAATTAAAAAAAAAAAACACCACCACCTCCACAAACATGTACTGAGGGCAATTCCTCTCATAGTTACAATAATCTTGCAAAGTTGCAAAATCAATACCATCCGTTCCACTTTTCAGTAAGGAAAATGGGCTCAGGGTTGTGACATGACTTCCCACAGACACAGCTGTACATGAGAAAGCAGGATTTAAATGCAGAGTTTATCAAACTGTAAACCAGTATTATTTCCACACTCTGATGCTGCTTCTTCATCACTGTAAATATTCTGCAGGGGTGCAGGGAGATGGCTTATTGACCATTTAATAGTAAGGTATTTTTTCTTATCTTTTCTTTTTATTTATTTATTTATTTATTTTTTGGAAGACAGTTGAACTAGTTGACTTTGACTTTTAAGACCTCTTCTACCTTCCACAATCCAGGATTCCTCCTCACACACCTTGCTCACAGGTGAACCATAACAGCTACAGAATTCCACATATAAATACTCATCACTCGTTTTGTAGCTCCTTTTTTTCCATCTTCATTTACAAATAAGCCCATGCCCTAACACTGTGCTTATATATAATACACAGAAAAAAAATAATATTGCTTCCCTTTATTTTTGCCAAAAAATAAAAGCACAATCTATGAAAACAGTTAATCACTCCTTTCCTGCATCCCACAGCATGTTGCATCTCCTTCTATTAAAGTACCACTTATATTGTGAATTGCCCACCTCCCCTCCCCTCACTGTATAGCAACATTCAGAGATTGCCTACTTTATTTTAAACCCAGAGAACACAGCACAGAGCCAGGCAAGCAGTGATGCATGCACGGACAGGATGGATGGGTAGAAAATTGGTTTAATAAGTGAAGGAAATAATATATTTTCAACAGTCACTTTATTTTTTTTAAACAATTTTTTTTAATGTTTTATTTATTTCTGAGAGAGAGAGAGAGAGACAGCATGAGCAGGGGAAGGTCATAGAAAGAGGGAGACACAGAATGTGAAGCAGGCTCCAGGCTCTGAGCTGGCAGTCAGCACAGAGCCCGACGTGGGGCTCGAACTCACGAACCATGAGATCATGACCTGAGCCAAAGTCGGACACTTAACCGACTGAGCCACCCAGGCGCCCCTCAACAGTCATTTTATACTCAATAATGGGTTATTTAATCTACTTACCAACTAGGATATTACAATTATATCACACTTGAAGGGAGCAGATAGAAAATTGAGTGATACCAGAGGCATGGGATCTTCAAAAGGACATATGAAAGTTTACTCTCAAAAAGTCTCCTGAAGCACAGGATTTTCCTTGAATTCAATACCACCCAAAGGCCAAGAAAAATGTAGTCAATTCACCAAATTATTTTTTGAAGATCAGTTACTTTTGAAACTTCTTTCAAAGAAGGCCAAGCTCATCCTAAATAATAATTCATGGAATTTTGGCCATGGCCTGTGGAAGATGTTTGAGAAGAGTAGGCTGCATAAAGCGCTTTGAAATCACCCCAGGGTGACTCAAGATCTATCCAACCTACAGCTCTGGCTAATGAAAGTACACTCTGCAAAAGTCAGACTTTCTTTCCATCAAGACGGACATGACATGACAGTCACTTGCACAAAACACTAGCATGCATGAATCCAGACTGTAATAAACTCCTCAAAAACATTCACTGGAATAGAGCAAACACTGCCATTGATTATAAGAATGGACAATTTTCACTGTGATTAACAGTATATCAGAAGATCAAGAAGACCATACATTATGCAAGATGCCCACCGTGATAGCTACAGCCCTGTCCCTTCTCTCCTGCATGAGGAAAAACAACAGAATACAAGTGAAAGTAGTATTTTAGGGTTGAACATGAATCCACCCTGGTTTATATATAGATATTTTAAAATAAGTCATTTGCAAACTTCTGTGCGTTGTTGTCAGTAGCTGTTAATACCTCACAGCTGAGTGTAATACGGAAATGTGTTGTGACACCATAGCTGGAAGGCAATGGCCTCTTTTAGGCCTCCATGAAACTTAAACCAGTTACCAAATTACAATCGAACTTACTAGGTTAGCCAAACTCAATGGCCTTAGGAGCTATTTATCAACAACCTTCAAAGACTAGGTGCCAGAAGAGCAAGCAGGCAGAGAAGGCAGGTTTGGCTCTGAGCAAGTAGGATGCTGAGCTGCCTTCGTGGTGTGATTTGAAAAGTAAACAAGGGACTTAGCCTGTCCTCGATTACCGCACTAATATCACCATGGTATCATGCTATCATGTTGTCTTTAATACTGATCTGTATTACAAATCAAAGCAAGTAAAAGGAAAGTAACACCTCTAAAAAGTCACTGTTAAAATGCATCTGCTATTCAGATTTTCTGGAAAGCTCTGCATATAGATCAGGTTAGGTATTTGACACCTTCAAGAGGAGATGACACAATGGAAGGGAATTTCAATAAGAAAGCATGAGGAAAGCATGCCATCATGGCAGTGGCAGTCCCCACCCAGCCAAGGGACAACAGGGGATAGATACAAGACTGGTTCAGTGAAAGACCTGAGTTCCAGAAAGTTTAAGGGTCAGAATGAGAACACAGAAGAGAAAAGCAGGAGTGATTAGCAACCAAGCTCAAGGTGCTGGAAGTTCGATGGAAGGAAGAAAGCCAACATGTACCTTTACTCACCCCTCCATTTTCCAAAGAACTTGGCAACCAATGTGGTTTTAAAGGAAGGCTACTGGGCTGGAGAAAGACCCAAAAACAATGCCATGTGGGGAATAGCCAGAAGACTTAACAACATGAAAGCTGCTTTTAATATCAAATAAGCTCTCTTGTGAAAGATAGATAAGGCTCATCTTACGCAACCCTATAGGGCAATGCTAGGAACAATGGTTGTGTACTCCAGAGCATTAAATGATGTCAAACCTAAGGAAACACTCTGGCAAGCATTTATGGCTAGGTGAGAGCAGATTCCAGTCAGCAGGGAGTTCCTTCATGCTTTCATGAAACAGTGGGATCAGCATCCATCACGAAGGCTGGACAGAACATTCCACATTGGGCATGGCCTCAGCTAAATCACCAGTGCTTCTTCCAATTTCTAAGAGTTTGATTTGTTTGTTTTGTTTTGACTCAGACATAGGCAAGTGTAAGAGGTAAAAGGTTTCCCACTCATCCCTTAGGCCCTCTCACCAGTACAGAATCAGTGGACTGGCTCCAGGCCAGATGAGGACTTAGGTTTCCAAGGTTTCTTCTAGCTTCAAAATTTCACAATTCTAGATTTACAACCCAAATAAATGAGAATCATTTATTCCCTCCATTCAGAAGATCACCCATAATCCAGGCCAGTGTTAAATGTCCATGACTGGTTTAAAAAAAAAAAAAAGTCACCTAAATTCCTGATGCTTCCAAAGAGTGTTTTCCCTTATTCAATTGATAGCGATGACAGATCACATACAAGAGTGATCCACTGAGGAAAGGGACTTATTAAATCTATAAATTACCAGGCAACCTTTTCTTATTCAAACCCAATAGTCTTAGTTCCTGTCGCAGCTTTAAGTTCTTCAACCACTTGGGGGAGGGGGAGGAACCTCTTTTTTTTAAGAACCTCCAAATTTTCTGCATGCATTTCTGAAAGCGCATGTGGAAATGAGACCGAGAATTCAAGGAGAATGCTGACCAGAGGTGAAGGCAACAGAGAGAGGCCTCCTGGCTGCTGACTGCAAATTGGCAGAAGTTGACAATGATGCGATTTTAGGTGGGAAATTATAGTTTCCCTGGTCTTCAACTCCTTAAAGAAAAAGTACTTTTGCACTAAGGAGACATTAAATCCGAGCCCATAAATGGGGGCCAGGAAAGCCTACTCCAGTGGGAAGCCACCTGACCAAGCGCAGACTAGGTCAGGTCAGTGGTGCTCTGTAAAGACTGGGGCTGACAGCAGGTGCCTCACAACATACCCTCTCCCAGCTGATGTGGACACCAGGGCTGAGCTTTTAGAGAAACATTCGCCATGCAGACGTGCCATCAGCAGAGCAGACTTACCAGCAGCCGGTACTCATGTAATGGGCCTGAAGATTTTTCATTAGTATTACACAGATAATGTCTTATCTTGGCCTGCAGTATGTTTGACATCTCTGTTCTGATTCCTAAATGTATTAACTCTTATTCATCTGCATGTGTGTATTTTTCTAAGGAAGCAATGTAATTGTGAAGTCTAATCCAGGCCTCCCAGAGGCTTGTCAGAGGGGCTCTCTCTCAACTTGGTATCATCACCAGTCTTCCCGGAGGAAGAAAACATCACCCGCCTTTGAGAAAACCAACCTCTATTCACTCTGACTGAAAAGGATCCACTGACAACCAAGCACTCCTGCCAGCTATGCTTCTGTCATCTGTCCACTGAGCAAAAAACATAGATTCTCAATTAATGAAAGAGAATTTCAAAAGCACATGTGAAAAAAAACCCTTCTATAGGATTGGCACTATGAACCAAGAAACTCATCAGACATTTATGACCTGTCTGTGATTTAAGATCCACAAAATTTCAAAGTAGAAACAAACTCAATAATTCAGAAATTTAAATCCCTGTTACCCTTTATCTGTTTTGTTCATTTACCAACCAATGTACCAAGGGTATATTCTACAGTAGGCATTATGCTGGGGCTAAATATACCAAGATAAACAGAGCCAGGCTCCTCTCTCCTGGGGAGGAGGCAGACAGGTAAATAAATCTTCACAGAGCATGCTCCAGTCAAAGTGTCCTCCATGAAAATGAAGAGGCTGAGTCCCCTTACTGCAGCTGAAGGTTTCAGTAGATCCAGGTCCCAGAGGAGGTGTCCTTTGAATCAAAGCTCGAAGGATGAGAATTCAAAGATGAAAACTGTTCACCCTCCTACTGTTGGTGGGAATATAAACTAGTGCAGCCCCTCTGGAAAACAGTGTGGAGGTTCCTCAAATAATTAACACTAGAACTCCCCTATGACCCAGCAATAGCACTGCTAGGAATTTACCCAAGGGATACAGAAATGCTGAGGCATAGGAGCACATGTACCCCAATGTTCACAGCAGCACTCTCCACAATAGCTAAAACATGGAAAGAGCCTAAGTGTCCATCAATGGACGAATGGATCAAGATGTGGTTCGTCTATACAATGGAATATTACATGGCAATGAGAAAGAATGAAATCTGGCCATGTGTAGCAACATGGATGGACCTTGAGGGTGTTATGCTGAGTTAAATAAGTCAGGCAGATAAGGACATTTACCATATGTTTGCACGTATAGGAGGATTAGGAGGAACTTAACGGAGGACTGCAGGGGAGAAGAAGGGAGGAAAAATAATGAGGGAGAGGGAGGGAGGCAAACCATGAGAGACCTGAATGCTGACAACAAACTGAGGGCTGATGGGAATGAGGGAGAAGGGAAAGGGGACGATGGGCATGGAAGAGGGCACTTGTTGGGATGAGCACTGGGTATTATATGGAAACCAACTTGGCAATAAACTATGAAAGAAAAAAAAGAATAAAAGTAATATAAAACCATTATAAAAAATTTTTGTTTTATTTATTTCTGCGAGAGAGAGAGACAGCATGAACAGGGGAGGGTCAGAGAGTGAGGGAGACACAGAATCTGAAGACAGGCTCTAGGCTCTGAGCTGTCAGCACAGAGCCCAACGCAGGGCTCAAACCCACAAACAGCAAGATCATGACCTTAACCGACTGGGCCACCCAGGCACCCCTATAAAACCATTATAGATACAGAAGCTAGCAGAGAAGCAGCAGGAATTAATAATAAGGGAAAGGAAGACAGGAGAGAGCCAGATAGAAAATAAAAATATAAAAGAACATGTTTAAGGAGACTCTGAGACAAAGCAAGATTGCAGTTAACTATTTCTATACCTTCTTTACAAAGTTTTGGTATTAAAGTTATTTGGGTTTTGTAAAAAAAAAAAAAAAGATGAAAACTGTTACCATGACAATAATCAAACCCACACACAGAAGGTACGCATGTACTTTATTAGCATTAAGTATGCACAGCAGACCAACAATGCCAGGTTTAATTTAAAAATTTAATTCCTTTGTAAAAAGCAAAATAATAATAACAACAACACACACTTGGAAGTCCTGACTCAGGTTCTGTCACTGTAAGAGAATTTATTGTGCTTTTAATTTAAATTGATAAAACGGTATAGCTTACAGGATGTTTAAAAACAAATGTCAACAGATGGCTTGAAGCCCACTTAGAAGAATATAAGGAGTCAGCAGAGTTGGTGCCACATTTTTTTAACTTCGCATAGCCCATATATCTTCCCACTGGATAGAATCCAATGACATTTGGGGGCCAGCGGAGGGCGGGAGGAGGGCAGGAGGTTATGTTGAAGAAGGCTGCATTTCTGAATTACAAAAGCATTACAGAAAATGATAAATTGAGATGTAAACAAAGGAAGAGGGGTTTTTCTGGTCTCGGTTTATTTTCTTGGTTTTTTTTCCATGGAATTTGCCAGATCGTTTTCTCTTCAAGTCCAAATCTAAACAATAATTTAAAAATATAAATCACCCAACATGTCAAACACTGAGTGATTAACATATCTTTTCTCACCTGTCACAAATTGATCAGTCTCAGGGGAAATACAACAAAAACTTGAAAAAAGCTTTCAAGTTCAAGCTAACATGCTAAGTTGAAAAGTATTTTAGCCTTTTAAACTCAGCTGGCATGAAGCCAGTCCAATGACTAAACAACAAAACTCCCCTGAATCTAATTGTATCACCTTATTAATGCCTCCCTCTCATACTCTATTGTCTGATGTGGCTGGAGAGGAAGTATTCCAAAATCATACAGTTTTCACATAGAGCAATTTATAAAAAGCCAGAACTTAATACAATGTACTCAAAATAAATATATAATTTGTCTGCGTTCATTGCTTCAGGAGGCACAGTGAGAATTGTGCAATGTCCAAAGTCATTGGCCAAAAACTGATTCAGGGCATAAGAAGCAAGGCACTGAGCTAGGCACCACTGACTGGATGATCATAGTTTTCAAATTAAAACTCTGAATATACACAGTGACAAAAAAAAAAAAAAATGTGTGTACCTTCCAAGAATATGCAGCAACCTGGGAGACATGGTTTAGACACCGACCTACTAGAATCTCTAAAACATCCTACTACTACATAGAGATAACTGAACATTTTAAATCAGAAGTAGTAGCTCCTCCTCCCCCAAAATAATAAATAAATAAATAAAGCGGGTCCTTACAGTTACTGTAAGAAGAGACTCTACATCTTAGAACCTTATTGCTAACAGGACCTTTTAAAATTTAGCGCCATACAAATAAAACTCCCTTTCAGAACATCAACCATCATTCCTCTGGCTTCATAACTGTAGAAAGTACCTGACACTGACAAACACTGTAAGGTAGTATGTCATCATCTACAGGCAGCTGGTAACATAAATCTCTGGTCTCTACTTGTGTGTTTTGCTTTCTGCAGACATTTACAGAATTTTCAGGTGCAATAGAAAGAAGTTCATAGAAAGTCAGATAGACCATCCTTTTAAAGTAGAGTAGGAATATATTTTGGTGTGAGGCAAAGGCATGAATTAAGGAAAAACACAACATTCTATTTCTATGACGGTCTCACAAAGAATAGACATAATTCCAAAAATGCAATATTTTAATAATTCATTACTCCTTTCTCAGTTAGGGTTTATTTTTGTTTTTAATATCAGGGTTTCAGCTACTGCATGTACATTTGTGAAATGGATCTGAGATCCCAGCCACAGGTCTGGGTCCTCAGTTGGACAATTCATCTGATTTAAGCTATTATGCAGAACACCTAACCATAGAGGAATATGAAGTGTTTTATTTGACTTCTTACATGAAATGAAATATAACTGATGGCTTGTCAATGATACAGCCTATATGAATGCAGAAGATGAAAATATGGTAAAATGAGTTAACAATGCTGAAAATGTCAAGATTAGTAAAGACTTGGTTTACAAACTGAAATCGTGTGTCAGTGCCTATATTCCCACCTGATGACTATTTTTTAAAAAGGAGTGAAACACCTACAAAGCACTGGCTGTTATTTTTGCTTGAGCTTTCTCTAGAAACTAGTAAAATCGTCAAACCAGACCAACTGTATCACCCATTATCTGCAGTTCAGACAAAGAGGCTATGACAGCAACCTTCGAAATAAAAGTCAATAAAACTTTTTAGCAGGAGAATATGCTATTTCTACTTCTGTGTATATATTTACCTGAGTAGAAAATAATGCTTAACAATTTTCCTTTAGTACACTTAATGCCGACATCAAACCAGATTATAACATCTATCATCAGAATTTCTATTTCTGCTAAATGCAGAGATATAAAAGCTCCTTCTCCTATTAAAACTATTTTATATGCTAGTAATTCAGTAAAGCAAAGCTTGAAATAAAATGTGATATCTTAAATATACCAAACAGTGTCAAACAGATTTTCAAGAGAGTAGAACATCTTTGCTAAAGGAAAGAATTTGCTTATACTTACCCGCATTCAGGGGCAACTGTGACTGACCATTCTATCTATTCTGTCTCCATTTCTTCAACTATAAAATAAATGCCACCCAACGCATTCACAGATTTCAATATGAATTGTTTTGACTATTTTTGAGTGACCCTGAAAACGCATTAACACACTGTCATTTGTAATTCTGTGTCAGCAGCGACTGAATTGCCATTCCCAGGCAAGTGGATACAGTGTGACCTCAAATTTCATTTGAGGCTCCTCTGGTTCCCAGAAGTGAGGGGTGAGTACAATTTACAAATGAGGAAAAAAACCTGTGACTTATATTAAGGTGGAATTGTAGAAAAGTTTGAATTCAAAATCTCTCTGTATCTCTCTTGAATATCAAAAGAATGCTATACCACAAAGTTACTGAAAAATATGACAAAGTGATTTTTCAGTATTTACCAAAGTTCCAGATCATGAATCATGATCATTCCCTATAGCTCAGGAGCATCCAGTATTTTCACAAAACTTTCAAAACAGTAAATTAACTGGATTCGCTAAAAGGAGGGTATGTCTAGAAAAATGCTGTTTTCCAATGAGGTCACTCTAAATGGATTCTTTATTTGGTTCCATAATTAGTTCCAACTTTACACAGGGCTGACACAGAAAAGATAAGGAAAAGCATGAGAGGCCAATTATAAAAGTTATAAATGTGCATTTTATCAAAGTCATATTTCATGTTTCCAAAATTACCAATAAAACAGGTCATATTTATGGAGATGAACAGATTTTAAAAATGAAATAGACATAAAAAGGCGTGTTTTTAAACTAACATAAACAAATGTTAGAGTAAAACTCTAACTAGATTCTAAGGTGTTACTTTTTTTCACATTTTACCTGGATGTCTTAAAATAAATTGTTCATTTAAAATAGAGGTTCTTTCCCCCAGTTTCAAAAAAAATATTATTTTTAAATGTCAATTTCCTATTTGATGGCACTTTAGAATCACTAGAATTTCCCCGAATCACAGTCTCAATTGTTGCCCAAGGCTTTTGTAAGCCTTAGTTTACAAAATGTTTTGAAAATAATGCATTTTTGTTACATTTACTTTATAGTAGAAATCCTGAAAGAAATACTAATGAATAGACCAATCTAATTTGTAATTAATAGCATTAATTTACATGCTACTCACTATGTCCCGAAAAGAATCTGTTCTGTTAAGTATATTAACCATGCCCAAATCGTGTTGTTTATGTTATTAATTAGATTAGCAGACCCCTTTCGTTACATCCATTGCTGATGGAGACTGCAGCCCCGAACACTAATGCTTAATCATAGTTTCAGTTAATGACACTGAAATTAATGAGGTTTTACTGCACTCAAATGGAAAACCAGATACATAGAATATACTTACACATGGAATAACTGAACGGATGATAACCAATCTAAGTAAAATAAATTCACAATAAGCTCTCCTTGATACACCCCAAAGAAATGCATTATTTAATATTTTGCTTCAAAATCCAAACATGATAATTATTACTGATGTAGCACATCTTGATTTTTTTTTTAAGCAGTATTACCATCTCATTCAGCTAGAAACACCGGTGGCTTGAATCTTTGTTTACTTAATATTTTGCTTAGCTACCAGCTTCTTGCTTATATGATCTTAGATACCCTTCCAGTATTTTCCTATGTGTATTTTGTCTTCACAAATAGTATAGAAGCTGACAATGCAAAGAAAAACAGCCTTTTTTTTATTTTCTTTGCATTACCCACAGCCAAAAGCAACCTGACAGACACAAAGCACAAATCCCCTACCTACAGTTTTTGAGAAATTCCTGAAAACTCTTCCCAGGCATTTACTCCCCCATCAACATGCCACGGTATCTGGAATTTCTACCATTAAAATCAGTTTGGGTTAAGGTAAGAAATACTTCATTAGAAAATACTTGGGCGATGGGAACAAAGGGAAGGGAAAAAGAAGTAACAAAGCAAGGTGCTCATTAGATACAATTTAATTTCCTCCAAGTGTATGACTTTCATATAGCTAAGTTCCAAAGCCAGGAGGGAGTGAAAGGCAGGGACTGGCAAGGAGAAATAAGAAGCCAGAGTCTGGAACTAGCCCTGTAGAGCACTACTGCAGAGAAAAAGCAGACTACGTGGTGTATTGGAGAAAAAGGAGAGTAGTTATTCTATTTGCTGCCCTCCACCTTTTGCCATATAGTTATGCATATATTCTGTTTTCTTTAAAAAAATGTAAAACAGTAAATGGGTCAAATTATTCTGAGTTCCAATAAAGGGCATTCCCAAGATCTTTCCTACGAGGCTTTTTTTTTTTTTTTGTATTTTCCTTTGTTTTCATCCAAGAACCATCAAAATGAAACAGCACCAGTTTTGCTAAACTAGGTAAATTTTTTTGAGGCAATGTAAATGAATGCTTTTCATCTCCAATGCTGCCATTCCCTTTCATTTTTAAGGTCTGGAAAACGGATCGGGGCTCTGAACACTCTAGAAGATGCTACACACCTGAGAAATCACATAGTGGAGGCCTAAACTCAACCTACTTTTCTAAAGTTGCATTCTGGAAGTACAAATCAAGAAAGCCGCCACAGCATGGTATTACTACAAACAAAACCACAAGCACAGCTTTATTTGTGAACAGCAGTTTGTCATACAACAAAAGCCAGATTACACTAATGCAGAAAACTGTAAACAAACACTACGGTAATGATGATCCAAACACGTCTTCTTTCTATATGCAACCAAGTATTACGAACTGGATTGTAAAAGGACAGAAAGTTTGAGGAGCACAAAAACATCCTAAAGGATAACCCCTTTCCTACATTAAAGAGTCCACGTCAGACTACTGAGATGAAGTTCTAACAAAATTTAAAGTCACAGTTCCATGAACTGTGTCTTTTCTAACTGTGTAAACATGAAAAATCACTTGGTCATCTGTTTTCCATTCATCATTCATGTACTTTCTACTCACTAAGCATATGTATACATCGGGAAATGTCACCTCATAGAGAACTGATCATCAAAACAGACTACCATTTCAATATAATCAGTTATAAAAATCATATATGTGATCAAATGTTGAATCCAACGTTCAATGATGTCTTTTAAGCCAATAATATAAAGTCGATAAGACAGCATAAGAAAAACAACATGCCGACCTTAAAATCAGGATTCATCAATAAAAGTGTTTTCTATAAACAAAATTCCACATTTAGAATTTCATATCAAGATCCCTATAAAAACAAATGCAAAATTACCTGTCCCTATTTTGAGACTTTCCTATTGTCCTATATTAACCTCATGTGCATTTTAGTTCCACAAAAATATGTAAACCATTTTTTGGAATTATGGAGAATTTGTGTACTTATAATGAAGAGCCATTTATAAAAATATTTAATATAGCATTGGAAAAAAGCAAGATAAAATAGGCATGGAATGGCTGAATGGCTCTTTCACATAAACTGGTGAAGACATCAAGCCAGAATGTATGGACAATTACTTCTACATTCTTCCCTCAATGACAATTTTATATTTACACAGAGAATCCACACTTTGTGATTTAAAACAGGGAACCTGAAGTTATGTATGCACATATGACTGAGTTTTAACTGTTGACACATTTACTGCTAGCAGTTTAATGGTAAGCTTTAAACTGTTTTGAAAATAGGCAATCTTAACACACATTGGAGTTATGCCTAAACAACATCACCCATTAGGGAGATATTTGCTATCCTCCAATATTTCAGCAGAAGGTCTTAATTTTTGAAAATGTCAACAATAACCCTTAATACAAAGCATAGTTCTTTGGAATCGATTTGAATTCACTGTTTACATGAGGAGCCATGCCTGCAGAAAGAACAGTTGTTCATCTGTAGTCCTACTTCGAGTCATTTTTGCAAAGGTATCTCCTCCTTATTTTGAGGAGTCTATGAATACTGCATTCAAGCAGGAGAGATTCTAATATAATCAAAACAAGAAAAGACATTTTATTCTCTCTTAAAAAAAAAACGAACATAATTTCCCCCCATCACTACGAACACACACACTCGCACACACAACTTTAACAACTGAGTCAATCTGAGTGGAGCAATGAAAGAACAGCTCTGACGCCCCAGAAGGACTTTTGTATCATGGTCTTAAGGCTGCGGAGTTACTTCACCTAAGTGCTCATGGGACCAATGACTTTATTGCCTTGCACTCAACTTGCATGGCCACATTCGATACTATCTCAGTTTCACACACAACACACACACACACGCACACACTCCACACCAGCCAGTGCTGTTTGCAATTTCTAAGGCCCGCTCCATGCCTAGCCCATACCCATCCCTGCTTTGCTCCGGGTCCTAACCCCAGGAGTGAGGGACACTACTTAATCCTGGTGCATCTGCTCTGTTGTCTCATCCTTCCAGGATCTGTGGGATGGTTCCTCCCCCCCTCCATCACGGAGCACAACGGGGACGGCGGCTTTTCCCGGGCGAGAAAGACCACTGCCTGTCCCCTTCCTCACCCCACGCAAGCCGACGGCTCTTCGCCAGACACCCCAGGGCCAGGAATATACGATCCCGGGGCAGGGGAGAAGAGGCAGTAACAGGAATCAAACGGCCCGTTAACACGGGGGTGCCAGGGGCACGGAAAAAGCGCGGGGGGCGAGGTTACCGCCGGGGAGGTGTGCTCCAGCGGGGAACCATTCAAGAGCGCTGACAGGTCGGCGGGGGAAGGCTCGAGTGGCGAGCGAGGCTGGAGAACTGCTTTCCGCGTCTTTCGCAGGGCCTGCGGGGGAATCCCGGGGCGGCGCGGCGGGGCTCTCGGGTCGTTCCCCGCCTCCTGCGGCCCCCGCGCGTCCCCTCGGCCACCCCCTCCGCCTGCGGCCGCCCCCGCGCCGCGCGGAAGGAAGCGCCGGGCTCCCCCCACGCTCTCCCGCTCTCTCGCGAGTCCTGTGCAGGCCCTTTCAGGGGGAGGGGGAGGGCGCGCGGAGGGAATTGCTGCAATGGAGCGCCGAGAGAACCCTGCCCGAGCGAGGCAGTCGGTGGAAAGCCACGGCCACATAAAAATGCCATATTAATTTTTTAAAAGCCATAAATCACCCCTCCCTCTGCAAAAGAAAATCATAAACCCGATCCCATGCAAGCCTGCGAGCAGCCACCCACTTCCTATTTCTGTCACAGCAGCTACACCCTGCCAGCAACCACCCCCCGGGCGCCCCCTCCCGCCACCGCCACCCCCGCCGCCGCCTCCCCGCGGCTCAGCCATTTGCCAACTGACGCCCCCGTAAATAAAAATGCCCCAAGTGGGGCTGGGTGGGAGGCTTGGGGGAAGGGCGCGCAAAGGAGGGGGGTTCGAGGGTTGCACAATATCCTAGAAGGTCCGCGGCTGGAGCAAGGAGAGAACCGGGGGCGGGGGGGAGGGGAGGCGAGCCGTGAGGGTTCCTGCGGCACACGGTGCGCCCGGGAGTCCGCGGCGCGCGGCTTACCTTTCACCACCCTGTCGGTCGTCGACAACTTGGGATCAATTGCCTTGGGCTCGGACATCTCCAGCCGCCGGGGGACAGCGACGCGCTGCTCGTCCGTCCTACTGCACACCCCGACCGGACCGGCGGGCCAGACACCGAACGCCGCCGCCGCCGCCGCCGCCGCCGCGCTGCAAACCGCTCGGCTGGAGGTCTGGGCTTCTGAGCTGGCTTTAAAGTTACTGCCTTCTCGCGCGTCCCTCCTCCTCCTCCTCCTCCTCCTCGCCTCCTCCTCCTCCTCTCCTCCTCCTCCTCCTCCTTCGCAGCCGCCGCCGCCTTCACTCCTCCTCTGCCGCCGCCAGCCCCGCCGACTCCGCTCCGGGCTGCGCGTGTGTGGTGGTTATTTATTTATTTTCTGAGCACGCCTCTTGGTTCTTCTTTTATTCTTGGGGGAAGGGGGATGGGGAGGAGAAGCGCACACAAGAGCACCCACCCTGGCACGGAGACCGGGCACCGCGGAATGGAGCCCCACGCGCGCACTCTGCCGGGATTAAGACCGATCACATGGGGAGGGCCGGGGGCGAGAGACAAGAGGCAGGGCCGCCGATGTCAGTGCCACCAGCCGTGCCTCGGCGTCCCCGGCGGCGGAGAGGCGGCCGCCGCTGCTGCTGCTGCTGCTGCTGCTGCCGCCGCCGCCGCGGCCGCCGCTGCTTCCCCACACCAAGCGCCGCCGCTGGCCCGCGGCCGCCGGAGACGTCCCACCGCGGCGCTCGCCCGCGCTTGCCTATGCCTCCCCGCGCCGCTCCTTCACTCACTCAGGCACAGCCGCGGAGCTCAGCAGACACGGTCCCGGGCGCAACCTACCCTCCTCCTCCTCCGCCGCCGCCGCCGCCGCCACCGCGCCCGCCTCCGCCTCCTCCCCTTCCTCCTCCCGGCCCCCGCCTCCAGCGCCCCGGCAGCCTCCACCTCCCTGCGGAGCCTGTCCCTCGCTCCCCGCCCCGACGTCGAAGCTGAGGCCGCCCATTGGCTGGCGCGCGCGTCAGTTTCCCATAGGTCGCGCCCTCCCCGCTCGGCCCTCCTCCCGCTCCTCCTCGCCGTCCCCGCCCCCCTCTCTGTTTTCTCGCAGCCGCCAGCCCTGTGGGCCTGCCGCCTCCGCCGCCCAGCCGCCGCTCAGGTGTCACTGTGGCCGGCAGGCCGAGACTAGGGAAGGAGAATGGGCAGGGGGTCGCGGCTGGGAGGAGCGGGGCTCTTCCCTGCCCGCCTCAGCCCCACTTGGCTTCTGCCCCTGGACCCCGCACACTCCCCCGCGCCGCTTTGGCAACTGTGCCTAGTCGGCCGGGTTAAGCTGCAGTGTGAGTAGCCAAGTGCGGAGGGTGTCTCCGGGTGTGTGCGTGGCCCGAGAGAGGGCAAGAAGGGGGGAGGCAGGGAGAGGAGGGAAGGCGATGGGGTGAGGAGCACCGACAGAGGGCGGAGAAGGCAGAGCGCGGGGAGCTCCGGGGCCCGCCGCACAGCTGCTATCGCTGTCGCTGCAGCAGCTGTCCAGGGAGAATCGCCAAAACGGCGACGAATAAACAACTTACCTTGGGGAAACGGACTCTTCCCGGGATGGGTGTACGGTGGTTTCTGCTATTGGGCCTTTTTGTTGGGCGACGTGCTGGTTATTAATGTCCCCGCCCTCCCCCCCCTCCCTTCCCGCAAGTATCCACACCTTCTGAAGAGGGGGCAGTTTCTGAGCGTCGCGGGCCGAGGAGGTGGTGGAGTGTGCGGTGCGGGCTAGCCAAGGAGATTGGGGACGGGAGTCCCAGAGACCCCAGGCAACTCGGTCACCCGTGGCCGCCCTGCCAATCTCCAGGGAGAAATGAGGGGGCAGGAGACACACCGGGAGGGTCGCCTTTTCCCTGTTCACAAGCGCACGACGCCACTGGTCGAGACTGGCGGTACCACGTCTCCAATCATCCGACGTCCACTTGGTGCTCTCCGTGTGCTCAGGGCCCCGAGCCCAAGGCGGATCCCCACTCTGGTCCCTTTGGTTGGAAGGAGAGTAAAGAAAGGAACGCTAGGTGCAGGGGGACCGAGAGTGACAATGGACCCACAGCTCCTGTCTGACCTGCCTGCCGCACCCCTCTGCCAGAAGGTCACCTCCGCTCACAGCCCCTCTCTCTGACCAACCAGGCAAGACTGGAGCATACTTCTTTGTGAATAACGAAAAGAGCTGTATAAATTTCTCACTCACCCTCCGTTCTTCCTGTTTCATTTCTAAATTCCGTCCATATCAGATTTCCCCCCCTATTTCCGGGATTGGACCACAATCCCGGGAAAAGGCCTAATAAAAGATTTGGGGGACTAGGAGATGGAGCCAGATGTGTTTGGGGAGCAGGAATTAGATTCGAGTTCAAATCCGAAACTAAGTTTGAGAACTTGACTGATGGGGCTGGAGTATGCCTTTAGTGTGTAGCCTGCAAGGAATAGGAACTCACCGTATAAGGCAGGGGAGCCTCCGTGGAGGCCTTCTAGCAAAGAGAGACCATGCAGGGTGTGTGTCATATACTCAGGGAGGCTGACACTGGCTCCAAGATTCTGCTGCCCAATTCACAACCCCAGGATAGTGTGTGGTAATTGGGCAGACAGTACCTTCAATAAATATGTATTGTCCTCCTTTTATATGCCAGGCACTGTGGTAGATAATTTGTGTGTGGGGGGGGTGTGGGTGTGTGTGGGTGTGTATGGGTGTAGGGGGGGAGGGCCACTTATTGGAAAATGGTCCTTGTCCTCAATAAAGCCTAGACTGTAGGAGAACTGTCATAAAAATATGAGCTCTGAGAGGCCACTGTATCGCCTCAGGAAGTGGTTGCGGAAAACAGTCTCCTGAGCGCTGGCAGAGCTAGTTGCTAAGGCAGATTTGGGAAGCTGGTCCCTGGCCAGATGGCACAGAGTGAGGCAGGGATGCCAAGACCTATGGGTGAAGAAGAGGGCCTGCCTGAGGACAGGCCAGGAAATTGTGTCCAAGGATGCTCGCTTCTGAGGCCACAATGTCTTCTCCCGCATGTTGCAAATAGACATGCATTTCCCACTGCTGTTTGGACACACATTTCAGGTTTATGAAAAGACACCTTTCAACCAAGATCAGAAGGTCTAATATGTCAGCATCAAGAGAATAGGTTTATGATACAGTCAAGAAATAAAGGCACACCTTTGAGGCACACCCTTCAGTCCGCTACAAGTTTGGGACACCTCCTAGCTGAGGTATGTGTGGGGAAAAAAGTTATGAATCATAATCACTTTATAACACATCTTACTATCGTCAGACACCTTTAATGCATGTGTATGGTCCTGTGCTGTTGCAACACAAACACATCTTCTTAGACAAATTTGGACCCTCTTCTAAGGAAAATTAGACAGCAGAAATTAGGAACTCATTGTGTCTGCAAGTCTGGCATACTGGAATAGCCAAATCGCCTTTCTTTAAAAATATTTACTTATTTATTTATTTGGAGGTTGGGGGGGGGAGGGCCAGAGAGACAGAGAGAGAGAGAGAGAGAATCTCAAGCAGGCTCCACAATGTCAACACAGAGCCTGACACTGGGCTCAATCGCACGAACCAGTGAGATCATGACTTGAGCCAAAATCAAAGGTGGGACCCTTAACTGACTAAAGAACCCAGGAGCCCTGCCAAAATCATCCTTCATATTCAGATATTTTTCCAGATGTCCTACAATCTGCTGCCATTTTTTTTTATCCTATTAGACTCTCCAAGTAGTCCTTGATTGCGTTACCACTTCCATAAAATTATCTTACACTTGGAATTTACATTTTTAAGAAATTACTGCAATTCATTTTCCTGAAGTTATGTCGACAATGTCCTTTGCTTATGAAGAGAACAGAGAAAAAAAAGAGGGGGGGGGAACCATCTTGGCAGAAAACAACTCACAGTCTGCTAAAAACTTGTATTTCCCCTTCTGTAGTATAGTCTCTGGGAAGCATCTGCCCAGGTAGGAATTCCATTCCCTGGCCCATCTGCTTGCATCTAAATGGGTGCATGTGACTTGTTCTGGCCAAGGAATTGTGGGCTGAAGTGTTTCCTCCGTTTCAGGCCAAGGAAGTTAAGCAGCAGTTATGCATTCTTCAGAGCCTCTGACTTCCCATCCTTTAGCTGAATGCAGAGGCTTCTAGGGCACAGGGGAAGGCATAACCCTAAATGGAAAGTGCTAAATACCTAAATTACATAGAGGAAACCCTCCCACCTACAGGGAAAATCTGTTTTAGATTTTGCATAAACAAGAAATAAATTTTATTGTGTTGCTCCATTGAAATTTGGAAGATATGTTTGTTAGGGTAACTAGTATTACCAAATCAATACACAAAAGTTATTTATTATGTTAGCTCAAAAAGTAAAATCCAGAATTAGTGTGTATCTGTTGTATAACAGCACTATCAGAATACCAAAACTGACCTTATTTCTTTTAATACATGAACATCAAAATTTTATTTTTTGTGAATGAATTATTCATTTACCAGTTGTGTTTTGAACACCTGTTCTGTGGAGGATACTGTGCGAGATATTTCAAAAATGTATAAAGAAAGACTCCTGTGGGAGTCTCAGTGGGTTAAGTAGCCAACTTCAGCTCAGGTCATGATCTTGCAGTTCCTAAGTTCAAGCTCCGCATTGGGCTCTATGCTAACAGCTCAGACCCTGAAAGCCTGCTTCAGATTCTGTCTCCCACTCTCTCTGCCCCTCCCCCGCCTCATACTCTGTCTCTCTTTTTCTCTCTTTCTCTCTCTCAAAAATAAAAATAAACATTTACAAAATCTTTTGAAAATGTGTTAGAATTCCAAAATTTAGTCCCTTCATTCAAGGATCTCAGAGTCTTATAAGAATTGTATACAGATTGTACACATTTAGGTGTAAGGTGCTACTTCCTCTCACTATTGGAGAACTCAAAGAAATTTACTAGTCACTTCATCTAAATTAATTATGAAGATAAGTATGTGTGGGAAAAAAATATTGAAGATTTGGAGTAATCTATGCATTCAAGAGCTCCAAGTCACAGCTTACCACCATTGGTCCAAATCATAGTAAACGAACACTATTTTAGTTTGCTGTTAAGTGTTCTGCTAGATTTAGAGGCATTTTTATTTTGAAGATAAGTAATTAAGATGATCCAGTTTAATATCCTGTTTTGAGAATAACCTGCTTTTTCAAAAAAATTTTCATGTTTATTTTTGAGAGCGAGAGAGTGTGTGAGCAAGGGAGGGGCAGAGAGAGAGAGAGGGAGACACAGAATCTGAAGCAGATTCCAGGCTCCAAGCTGTCAGCACAGAGCCCAACGTGGGGCTCGAACACATGAACCATGAGATCATGACCTGAGCCAAAGTTGGCTGCTTAACCAACGGAGCCACCCAGGTGCCCAGAGAATAACCTGCTTTTGAAAACGTGGACTTTCCTTTGGTTCTTGGATGAATGTACTATCATTTTGACATTAGCAGTTGCATGCCTTCCGGTTTTGACCCTTCTGAGGCATGCACTTTGTTCTGAGTAGTTGATGGTCCGCAGCAGTTATGTCTGACCTATTCTCACCTGCATTGTGGAGCATATTGCTAGAGAAGTTGCAGAGTAGACAACTGGTCCTGGTGGGGCCATGAATGTGTACGAGAATTTGATTTATTATCGTAAAGCTAATTCCTCTGACATTTGCTTCTAACATGCGAACTTCTTCTACCCTCTTCACCACAGAGGCTATGCAAAATATATTATTCACCATGGATTTTATTTGAGGTTTAACCTAGAAGGGCTTTTTATCATTTATCTTTTAGGTTGCTCTTGAAATTTTGTTGAGCCCCATATTTTTCAGAAGGCAATTTTACTCATTTTGGAAAAGCTATTTCTCTAAAAACAAAAAATTATTATACCAAATGTATTCACGAATAATTTTTTCCTTTTAGGGACCAAACTATAACTTATGGAATTATATGCTAAGTTTAATATACAGAGGACAAATTTTACATAAAATGTGGCAAGACTTCAGGTGATCATATTTGTGTGGATTTAATAAATATATATTCATATTTGTTTGATATATATTTGTATCTTCATCTCATATCCCAGTTCTGGGCACAGTGTAAGTGCTGAACAAATTTTGTTTAATGAAATTTAAAAATGTACTGGCATCTAGTATGTGAAACTCTAGACTTAATACCACAGTATCTGCTTTAAGGATATTTCAATATTACTAATATACATACGTGTGTGTGTGTGTGTATATGTGTATTTCTATCTATCTACATATATACATATACCCTGGAAATCAGTCGTATTAGCTCTTTCTCCTAGATATTTGGAATTCTAATTTTATTATCCATTTTATTTTATTTTATTTTTAAATGTTTTATTTATTTCTGAGAGAGAGAGACAGTGTGAGCAGGGGAGGGTCAGAGAGAGAGGGAGACACAGAATCTGAAACAAGCTCCAGGCTCTGAGCTAGCTGTCAGCACAGAGCCCAATGTGGGGCTCGAACCCACGAACCATGAGATCATGACCTGAGCCAAAGTCGGATGCTTAACCGACTGAGCCACCCAGGTGCCCCTTTATTATCCATTTTAAAATTACGAATAGGTTAATGATGCCAAGTTATAAACGTTTACATCGAAAATAGATATATGTGTGCTAATATACATTGAAAATCCAAGAAATATTCATGCCATACAACTTTACATATTCTGGCTTTTCTAAACTCAGAATTTCAGAATGTTTGAACTGAAATGAGCTGAAGTTTATATTTGAAGTGCTTTGAGAACAATGCCTACAACAATAGTAAAAGGTTTAGTAATCAAATTAAAGGTACTACCATATCAAATTGTAGGAAACTTGATAAATCAATTTAGGAGGAAGTTCATCAAGCCCTTTAAAAGCACATTTGCATATACAAAATCAATATAGTAATTAGAAATGAGATTCACTCATCAAAACTAGCAGAAATTTAACTTTACTGGAAGTAAGTTTTGCCCATTATTGATTGAAAATTCATGAAGTTGCAAGTAAATATTCTATTATAAAAAATATTGCACTTAGACGAGTCATCTTTCCATTTTTGTAGTAAGGTTTTATTGTTAGTATTTATGATTATTGGAAAACATATATTCAAGAGGCCTTTATTGAATCATTATGCATATCAAGCATTGGGAATATAATATGAAAAAAAGTCTCTCCCTTCATAAACCTTACATTCTAATGAAGAGAGACAGATAATAAAAAGAAACAATTAAAAACAATTATGCACACATAACATGTTAGGTGGACTGAGTGGTAAACATAAAAATAATACACAGTGGTAAGGGCACTGAAGGAAGTGATAAGGTGAAAGGGGGCTACCCACTTCTGTAGGCAGATTGTTTAGGGGAGACCTCTCTGAAAAGGTAATATTTCAACAGAGATTCAAATGAACTGATGGCAATTTTTATGCAGCTCTCTGGAGAAAGACTGTCCTAGGTAAAGCAATAGCATGTGCAAAGGCCCTGAAGTAAGAGTCTGACATTTTTAAAGAAATGTCAGAGGAGGCCGGTGTAGCCAGAGCACAGTAAACTACGAGAGTGTTACAAGATGACGTCAGAAAGATGATATAGGGTCAGACCACGTAGAACCATCCAGACCATAGAACAGATTCTGAATGCTATTCTGGTGAAATGAAAAAAAATATATTAGTTAGTAAAATGATAAATGATATGATTTCAACTTGAATTGTCAGTGTTTTATAGGAAATAACTCTGGATGTAGTGATAGGAAGGGAGCCAGGGTGGAAACGTGAATACCACATAAGGGACTGTTGTCCTCATCTAAGCTAGAATAAAATGCTTTGATTACAGTTTAGAAGTAAGTGGTGAGAAGTATCCAATTCCAAATATATTTGAAAAGTAGATTTTCAATAGGTTGACAGATTTGCTGTTGGACTGGACAGAGGATAGAGGATATGAGGAAATAAAGAGCCAAGAATGCTAAGGTCTGAGGTTTATGTCTGAGCAAATGCGAGATAGGAGTTACCATTTACTGAGAAAAGGAACATTGGGAATGGAGAGCTTATTTTGTGGAGAAGACCTAAAACTAGTTTTAGATATGTTAACTTATAGACACATATTATACGTGGAAGTGGAAAAGACATGTGGATACTTGGACATATACTTGAGTCAGACACCAAGAGAAGAGAGCCAGGCTGGTGACGTATAAAAATGGAAGTCATGGCATCCTAGCAGTACGTTATTTCGGTTAGGGAATAGGGAGAACAGAGGAGCAGCAAAGCCAGTCAATGGAAAGGAGCCGCTTCTAAGGGAGAAAGGTGGTATCCCTGAGGTCAAACAAATGAAATGAATTGTGTCAACAATGCCAATGCGTTTAGTAAAATGACAACTGAGAATTGGCTATTGGTTTTGAGAAAAGGGGAGTAAACTGGTTTTTGTCGCAAGGCAGTGTTTATACTTACCTAAAATAGTACCTCATCATTCTCTGTCTCTCCATACTGATTTAGCTCCTTTTTCCTGTTTATAATTACTTGGCACTACATGCGTGGGTGTGCTATATGTATGATTTGTCTTTCTGCAACTGGACGACAAGATCCTTGAGAGCAAGGACTTTGTCTTACTCCCATTTGAATCTCCAATGCCTGTCATGCCGAGCACATTCTAGGTGCTTAACAAATCTTTGTTGAGAGAATGGATGTTCACTTACAGTGCTACACCAGCTTAGGTTTTCTGATTTTCTCAATAGTTGAAATAAGCATTTCAGTGAGGAGGGGCAGGGATTAGGTGAAGGTGGTCAAAAGGTACAGACTTTCAACTGTCAGATAAATAAGTTCTGGGGTTGTAATGTACAGCACATGACTACAGTTAACAATACTGTATTGAATATTTGAATGCTACTAAGAGTATATCTTAAAAGTTCTAATCACAAAGAAAACACTGGAACTTTGTGAGATGGTGAACGTTAATTGATCTTAGCATGGTAACCATTTTGCAATAGATGCATATATCAAATTGTGTTGTTCACCTTAAACTTGTACAATGTTCTATGCCAATTATATCCCAGTAAAATGGGGGAGAAAAAGAGATAAGCATTTTTTCAAAGCATTTGTAGGAAAAAAAATGAAAATTCATGTTTAGATATTTTTTAAGCTACAAAATCAACAACCATAGAGTAAAAAGAGGGGACTCAGGCTTTGAGGATGAGAAATGGAACGGGAATTCAGGAGTTTAGTTTTCGTATGAGGTGTGTCTCCCACACATCCCCACTGTAAGAATAACTATGTGTGTAAGTCCAGAGGAGGGCACAGTATTACTCATAGCTCCTCTTTCTCCAAATACACAAGGAGTCCTATTGTTTGCAACATTGAAGCTATTCCCTGGTGATAAGTCTGGCCAGACATCAGCAATTTTCAGGGAGGAAATGAGCAGGGTGTCAGTTATGGTTGTTTAGAAACAGTCTCTCAAAAGAGTTTTTTTCTTTCTTTCAGGCTGTCTCTGATGCGCAGCGTTAAGAAATCTAGACAGTCAGGGAAATTATGATAGGTATGCTTTGGGGTACCTGTCCCACTCATACCCATCTTAAAACACGCCCCAGGCCTAGCACCTGCTGAGTGATCATGAGGTCACAGGTTCCCCAGCTGCCATCACAGAATATTGGACCAAGGTGGTTGAATATCTAACTCGAGGATACTTAAAGGACCAGTGATCTTTAACTTTCATGACCTAATCTGCAAAAGGGAGCGAGGTTAATTAGATGCCCCATGGGAAGAGCTGGACTTAAAAAATTCAGAGGGGATCGCCTCAGTGGCTCAGTCGCTTATGCGTTCAACTCTTGATTGTAGCCCAGGTCATGATATCATCGTTCATGAGATGGAGCCCCATGTCCAACTCTATGTACTGACAGTGCAGAACCTGCTTGGGACTCTCTCTCTCTCTCTCTCTCTCTCCCTCCTTCTTTCTCTGCCTCTCCCCTGATCATTCTCTCTCTCTCTCTCTCTCTCTCTCTCTCTCCCTCCCTCTCAAAATAAATAAACTTTTTTTCAAAATATAAAAAATATTCAGAGGAACATTGGTGGCAGTTATTTGAATGAAAGATCTTGCAGGATGGGACTGAGATGCCCACTAGGAAATGACTCATGTTCAAGGTGAATAAAGAGATGAAACCAGTAGGGCCAGAGGGGCCACAGGTCAGATTCCGCAAGGGCGAAGGGAGGAGAGAGTGGTGCAGAGGGGAGGGAGAAGATGAGACAGAGAATACCCTCATTTTCTCTTTGGTCCTTCCTAAGGCCTGGTTCAATTTTTCTCCTGCAGTTTTCAGACCTCTCAATGTCCTTACAAATAAACCCTATTTTCTAGAGCTGGTTTGAGAGTTATGTTCCTTACAACCTAAAGACCCATCACTAAATCATACAGAAGACGTAAAGAGCAGCTAAGATTATTACTCCATGCCCTCTGTAAGCTTTCCAAAGTTGACACCTTCTGGTTGGTGCCAATAGAAATCCTTTTCTTCATTCAAAACTTGACTATATATGCTCCCATTCTTGTCCATCCCAGCTAATCTCTATAGCATTCCAATGCCAAAAATAATAAGAGCAAAACAGTAAGTGGAGGGAGAGAGAGGAGAGATTCTGATTAGGGAGACTTGGTAAGTTTTGGAACTATTTAATGGAATATTCTCTGTGCCTGTTTTCATGTTACGATTGGGCAGGTTACAGGGTATGCTTCAGTAAAAATGGAAAAACCTCAGCAGCTTAACAAAGCTTGAGGACTTCCGCAGGTCTGAGCCACCCCTCAGGAGCCATCGTCCCCACGTCCCCCACGTCCCCACGCTGACTCAGCATTCCAGCCTGCTCCAGTCAAAGGATCAGAGGACGCCCTCTCACCACGTGCTTTCACAGTCACCCAGCAGGGGAGGGGAGCCCTGGGAGCTGGGCTCCAGCAACCACCTGCTTTTGCCTGAAGTGACACTCACAAATGACTATCCTTACATTTCATTGGCCTGAACTCCTCATTTGGTCACATCTAATTTCAAGAGGGACAGAGGTATGTGATCCTCCCACTATCCAAAATTAGAGGGAGATGAAATATTTATAAAAAGTAATAAATAGCAAGCAGCATTTCTAAATAACCCATGTAACCCTGTGGGCCCTCCAGGCTGCTGTTTGACACCCCGTGACTCAGGCATGTGTCTAATTTCTGCTTAATGCACCAAGGGACTCCCGAGTGACTATGGGTCCCGATCTGCTCCTTGTATCGAACCTCTCCTTCTGTCCCTGTTGCATGGCCTACTACCGGACTGAATGACATTCACTCCACTTGGACCGGCTTTGATATCGCTGCATCTTCCCCGGGCCTGGTGTCCCACAGCAGGTTCCTGGTATCACTACCGCTTCTTGTAATCTCGCCAGCTGTCCCTGAGGCCAGCTTAGTTTCTTCCTCTGCAGATGGGCAACGTTGGGCCAGAATGTATACTTACTAATATTATACAGACTGGACTTGAAAAAAAATGCCTTCTCAACTTGTGTCAGGCACACCTCGTAGCGCTAAGTTCTTTTCTAATTTTCAAAGATCTGAGCCGATTACCTGGAAACATGAATACAGCTATATAGAGATATATAAGATATATAGAGTTTTTTTATGAGTTACTGCCTTTTATAAAAAGTTAATACAGCCGGTTTAATAATATGAAAATTTATTATACGGCATAAATGCTAACCCACTTCTGTGAATGCTATGTCTAGGTACTGTTCTGATATAGCAAAAAAAAAAAAAAAAAAAAAATTTTCTCTTCTCATTTTGCTAGTCCTACAGTGTGATGGGTAGTCTTTTGTGTCAACCTGATTAGGCAATAATACCCAGTTACTTAACCAAACACTACTCTAGGTGTTGCTGTGAAGGTATTTTGTAGATGTGGTTAACATCTACAATCAACTGACTTTAAGTAAGGAGATTATGTTGGTGGGCCAATCCTATCATTTGAAGGCCTTAAGAGCAAACACTGAGGTTTCCTGGAGAAGAAGGAATTCTACTTTAAGACTTCAGCATTGGTTCTTGCCTGAGTTTCTAGCCAGCCAGTCTGCCCTATGCATTTCAGACTCACCAGCCTATGAGTGTGTGAACCAGTTCCTTAAATCTCTTTATAGACACATACAAAGTAAAGTAATATATGTGTATATAATTTCATATATATATATACATACATACATACATACATAATTTTGGCTTCTGTTTCAAACCCCAACTGATACTTACAGTCTGTACTTTTTTCTGATTCAAGGTCAGAAGTTATTCTAAATATCATAAATGAATATTTATATATCCATATTTCTCTGTCTCTCTAGCTGTCTCTCTTTCTTATATATACATGTACACATGTGCACACACACATATACAACACATCACAAGAACACACTGTATATTGATTAAAAGATATAATTTCCAGTTTAATTTTCTAGGGTAAAAATTCACTTTGCTTTTCTCACTCATGGCCTGGATGAAAAATTTCTAGTCTCCCAAATATACCAAATTCCCAAAAATTATTTATTTTTGAGAGCGACAGAGACAGAGCACAAGCAGGCAAGGGGCAGAGAGAGAGGGACACACAGAATCTGAAACAGGCTCTAGGTTCTGAGCCGTTAGTACAGAGCGCAAAGCTGGTCTCGAACTCACAAACAGGAGATCATGACTGGAGCCAAAGCTGGACCCCAACAGACTGGGTTACCCAGGCGCCCCTCCCAGGTAATTCTAATGGATTGTCAGTTACCTAAGGTTGGGGTATCCAGATGTAGACCCTGAGATGAAGATTCACATAAAAGTGATTTATTAAAGAGAAAAATAAGAAAAGAAAATCAAAAAATAAAGGAAAGTAGGGTAAATGACAGATAAAGGAAGGAAAGGAGGCAAGGGTGAGATGTCAAACAAAGACGCAGGGATGGTAACTTTGGCTAAATCCTGCAGGGGACCTCTAAAAATTTATGAGTCACCCCTCCAAGCTGGTCCCATGAGGGATCAGGGAGCTGAGTGTATGTGTGTACCCACACAATCAATGGTGGAGATGGGAATTCCTAGGTGCTTACTTACAGATCTCTTCACATTCAGGGAAGGACTAGGGGAGTCTGAGGACAGTGTTGGGACAGAGATGCCAGTGAAAGCATGCAGGGAGCTGTTGTACATGGAAATGGAAAGGTTTGGAGAGGGTCTGGGTGGGCACAGAAAATCTGCTGGTCAAGATTGTAAACCACATGGATAGAAGGATGGTACTAGGAAAACAACCAAATCACTTCTTTGAAAGTGTGCTGTTCAAAAACAAATCCTACCTCTTCTTATACTACTTCAAATTAGTCTCCGTTTCCCACCTCCACAATGGACTTACCATCTTGGGAATAAGTATGATATGATTTCATGGGCAGATGGTCTCACTCTTGCCCCATTACCAATCCCCCATTAAGGTCCCTTCTTTTGTAGGAAGTTCTTAAGTCTCAGAACATAGCATTTAGTCCCTTTATGAATAGATTAATGTGAAAATATTCCTAAAACACGAAACGCATCGACTCAGCTTCGAACTGAGATCTGTCCTGGGTATTTGCGGCTAACTCTTTTGCTCAGTCTGATGCGTGCTGGCTGTTGTATCTCTTCGGAAGCTACATTTCAAACCTGACTCATCCTTATATTCTACATGAACTATGAGTTCATAGTTCTATGGATAAACTTTGAGCATGTGATGCCATCTTCCCCCATCAGATTTGTTTATTTGGAGAATTTGGTGTTCAGTCTTTTTCTGGAAGATAAGTTATATTTATACAAAGGCATTTTCAGCAGCTATATTATTGTATCCTATAGGTCAAGAAAGCAGAGAAAGCGTTCTGCAGAAAGAGAGAAAGAAATACAAATAGGCATGCAGAAAAGAGCAGAGCTGAAAAACAGTAGAGAAACTGCTAGTATTCCATTCCTTGCCTTCACCATGTTTTGGAGGCCCTGCTGAGTGCTGATTCTTGGGGCCCATGAGACCTCAGTGTATTCTTCTAATTCATTTCCATTTTGTGCTGACAGGGTTGAGTTGAAGTTTAGTTATACCTAACCAAAGGATGATAAATAACAAGAGGAAATGAAAAGTCACAAATTTTCAGAGATATGGACTCTGCCTAGGAGAAATCCTGAGGGTGTTCTGTATCTCTAGGCATTTGGCCCAGTGGGAGGTGGCCCAGAGGCTAAGTTGGCAAAATGTATAACCCTAGGGATACGAGAAGGCTTTCCAGAAGTTACCAAGTAGGAACTTTTTTTTTTAGTTTATTTATTTATTTTGAGACAGAGAGAGAGAGACACACACACTCACACACACACACACACACACACACATAGAGAGAGAGAGAGAGAGGCAGAGAAAGAGGGAAAGAAAGACTTTCTCTCTGTTTTGTCAACAAGCCCCCAACCTGGGGCTTGATCCCACAAACCATGAAATCGTGACCTGAGCCAAAATCAAGAATTAGATGCTTAACTGACTGACCACCCAGGCGTCCTGGAATGCCTCTTAAAGAACCATTTTTCAGATCCTCAAAGTTCATACTTCCTTTTTCTTAAAACTGATGTGTCAGGCAATCTCCAATGATCTGCCCCCTCTCCTTTTCCATGACTCTCTTTACAACTCTTTTGCCCCTCGAATTCATCTGAAATCAATATGGTGATTATCCCAAGGTGTGAAACCTTTTGGGTGCCAAAGAAACAATTTGAGAAGTAAAGCTGAGGGAGCATCACAGATGCTAGGAAGGCATCAGTGAAAATATTGGAGGAAGGTATTATTTTTATCTAGATAAAAGACTCATGGGTAGGCTGCTGTCACTTTATCTTTTGAAAACCATGTATTATTATATATTTTAGAATTCAGAAGTGAGATGTGGTGGGCATGTGTATTTACACATTTATCATGATTGAAAAACAAAATCAGGTTTAGGTTTTTTTTTTCCTTACAGAAAGCCTAATTTAAATTATTGGTTTCACAATTAAGAACTGGTTTTGCCAATTAAATTCTTTGGGCAATATTCTAAATTAAATAAGTTAAATTTGCCACTCTAATGTTTTAATAGAAAACATTTAACACACAAATACGGTATATGATTTTCTAGAACTTACAATCATGGATAGCTATTAAAACTTCAAAATACATCTATTACAACTACAAAATCTGATGGATAGAAATTATTTTAGAAGATGCTCAAGCAAAAATATCAAATATGTCTAGATTACCAAAAAAGATTAATTCAGACCGAATCACTATGACCAAGTTAAGCTGACCAAACACATTTCTTTTCTTTCCATACTCTTGAACACCTCATGGCCTTAAAACCACAACACTTTGATTAACTGAATGACCAAGGTGTCATTCAAGGTGTAAAAGAATTCACTATGTAGTATTCCATGGTATAGACGGAGGAACAAGGGGGAGAAGAAGGGCGGAAATGGTGGGGGAAAGGGAGAGAGGCAAACCATGAGAGACTCTTGAATGCTGACAAAAACTGAGGACTGATGGATGTGGGGGNGGGCATGGAGGAGGGCACTTTGGGGATGAGCACTGAGTGTTATGTAGAAACTAATTTGACAATAAACTATTTGTAAAAAAAAAAATAAATAAATCCAAGAACTGGAAAAAAAAAAAAAAAGAATTCACTAATTTCTTGTCTTGACATGTGAGAGAAAACCAAGTATACTATGTACCTAAAACTTGGCAGTTTTGGGTATTGAAGGGAAAAGGAAGAAAAGTAATCTTTTTTTTTACTTGTTATAATTCTGCATAATTTTAACATCAACATTTAATAGTACAGATAATAGAATATCTACTAGTATTTACTTTTTCATACCATTCAAGTGGGTATTTTTTGTCTTAGGTTATCTAAGAGCAAAGCCTGAGAGATTCTTTTCAAATGATTTACTGCAAAGGTGCCCTCAATAGAAATAAGATTAAGGGAAACAGGACAGGAAATAGAAACTAAGCAGGAAAGAAGTCTTAACTGGTTGTTAGCTTCAGTCTATCCCTCTGAAAAGCTCTGAGCAGGAATTGCACCACAGAATGAGACACCTCCCTCCCCCTGCCTCGATACAGGGAGATGGCTTTTTATACCTGCATTAGCCACAATCTCTGGAGCAGGTGGAAGTTCCTGTTTGACCATACTCTGCGGCCAATTCTCTGGAGAAGAGGGCCATTGTCAGCCAATACTCATAAGTGATGAGAACAGGTGCTTTGGATGGTAAAACAGATTTAGCAGGGGCGCCACCAACATCTCCCGTTTTCTGTTTAGGAATCAGAAAACCAAGTCTCAGAGTATTTAAGGACCATGATCCAGTGCCCCGCAGGTAGCAAATGATGGCATTATGGCATAAATTCAGGTCTTTTGGCACTAAAGCGACACAGTGAAGCTCAGATCATTCCCATGTCAAACTGCTTCATGTCCAGTGTGTATAGTCTATGGAGCTAAACAAGATACAAAATCAGACTGGCTATGTTCTTTTACTAGCTACCTTCTTGGAGCTATATCCTTTGGATATATGAGCATAGGCAGGTTACTTAACATTTATAAGTATCAACTTCCTAATCTGAAGAATGTGAACAATAATAACTAACATGGTATTGATGATTTAAAAAATAAATGTAAAGCACCTGGCATTGTTTCTTACCCAGCATTGTTTCTTACATAGTGCACCTTCTCCAAAATACCCATTTCCTTTCCTTTTCTCTTTTACCTATGAATAGACACCTTAAAGCAATGTAGAGAATATATTGGATAACACATAAATAATATATGGACAGTACATTAATATATACACGTTACTAAGAGGGAACATTGTCAAACTGACTAGATTTTCTAGAAAATCCTTGTCTAAGTTGCCACCACAAAAGCTTTAAAATTGACTACTACAATGTGATGGTCACTTTAGTCCTCTGTGTGAATGTGTATAATTTTTTTAAAAGCTATCAAAGCATAATATACATATAGAAAATGAAAAAGTCATAAGTATATAGTTTAATGAATTATTGCAAAGTAAACACACTTGTGTAACAATAACAGACACAGCAATACGACATTACCAAGCAGCCTAAAATCACCCAACCTCCATCTGGGATACACTCCCATTTATTAACCCTTTCTTTCTCCCTCAAGTTAACTACTTTCATGACTCAAAATGTCATGGACAAGGTTTTGCCAGTTTGAAGCATATGCAAATGAAATAAAACAATTTAAATTTCTTTTAATGTTTTATTTATTTTTGAGAGAGAGAGACAGCGTGAGCAGGGGAGGGTCAGAGAGAGAGGGAGACACAGAATCCGAAGACGGTCTCCAGGCTCTGAGCTGTCAGCACAGAGCCCTATGCGGGGCTCAAACCCACAAACCATGAGATCATGACCTGAGCCGAAGCCGGTCACTCAACCAAATGAGCCATTCAGGAGCCCCTGGAATAAAACAATTTTAACGCAATGTATCTGTCTTTCTTCACTTACCTTTTTTGTGGGTTACTTTTTTTTTCATTTTTATTGTGGAATATTATTACTCTGTGTGTATAGTCATGTATATGTATATATATATACACATGAGTATATAAATGTATGTATGTTTATAAGTATGTATATATACATATATATATGTCTGTACTTATTAAAGTATTTCATTGTTGATGAAAATTCAGTTGTTTCCAGTTTTGGACTACTATCAATAATGCTGTGGCAAATATTACTGAACTTTCCATCTGGTACAAATGTGTGCATTTTTTGGGGGGTACAAAAGGTAAGAGTCAAATTGCAGGATTATGAAGTATGTTTATGAGCAACTTGAGTAAATCCTGGCAAACAGCTTTCTGAAGTGGCTGTAACAACTGTACTCCACTGTTCCGACAATTTATAGCACTTTTTGTTGCTCCAAATTTTCACCAATACTTGGTTTCCTGTTTTGTTTCTCTTTTTACCATTCTGATGGCATACTACCACATACCTATCCAAATGACATTTTTCCTTTCCATTTCCCTGATGTCTTAAGATACTGGGTAACTTTTGATATGTGTTTAGTTATTTTGATACTCTTTTTTGTGAGTCACTTTTCAGGCCTATTGCCATATTTCTATTGGATTTTTCTTTTTCATACTGCTTTTTAGAACTTCTCTCTGTATTTTGGAGACAGTTCTTTGTTGGTTATATCTTCTCCCCCTCTGTAACTTGCCCTTTTGCTCTATTAATGGTGCCTTTTAATATTCTTAATCTAAGGTACTCCAATTTGTCGATCTCTTCTCTTATCATCAGCACATTTTATGTCTTCAGAAATACTTGTTAAGCCCACATTTTAAATTAAAATATAATGTTATCTTTTAGATACTTCATTTTTTACATTTCACATTTTGTTCTATTAGCCATCTGGAATTTATTTTCATTTATTGTGTGATGTACTGGTTAGGCTTTATTTTTTCATATGGATATAAAATTAACATAACACTTTATTAAAAAGACTGTGCTTTTGCCACTGTTTTACGGAGCCTCCTTATACATAAATCAAGTATCCAAATATTCAGGTCTATTTCTAAACTCTATCCTGATCCTTTAGTCTGTTGTCTTTACATCAGTACTGTGCTTTCTTTCCTATTGTAGCTCTGTAATTACTTTGATATTAAATAGAGAAGATTGCTTCACTTTATCCTTCTTTAAGTTTTCCTTGGTTATTTGAATTTTAATATATATTTCTACCAAAAAATCCTGGGATTTTAATTAGGATTGCATTCTATTTTCGATTAACTTTGCCAATATTAAGCCTTCCAATCTATAAGCATGGTATATTTCTCCACATATTTAGATCTTTAATTTTTGTCAATATTTCTTAATATTTGGGGAGAAGAGGTATTGAATGTATTTTTTTTTGATTTTTAAAAATTGCGTGTTTGAAATTGTTTGATAACACTGTGTACTTTTGAAGAAGAATTAATTGACTTAGAATTTGGCTCTGATTTTCTGTGAAAACCAATCTTCAGGCTGATGCTCATTTTCATACAAGCATAAGGTAATAAGGTTACTATGAATGTGCTATTTTCCTGGGATATGTTATTTAAATTTTCCATAGTAATGACTTTGATGAATTTCAATTCAATATTAAATTATATTATAAAAGGCTTCCAGAGAAATGGCCATGTTAAAAACATTTCACACAGTCAGTTTATCATATTCTATAAGTTTTTTAAGGAGAACTTATTCATGCAGTAAAGTGTGTCTAGAATTTAGTTTAAGGAAAATATTCAGTTTAGTAATGAAATGATATATCACCTATGTTATTCAGGATACCTTAAGAAACAAATTGCAAATATAATTTGAATAGTCTGAAGAAAGTTTAATAAGGAAACTTTTTACAATGGTATAGGCAGGATGTATGTTCTATCATGAAACTAGTAATAGCAAAGCTTTCTTACCACTCTTTCACCTAAATTGACAAAAAGAGAGAGTAATCAACCCCTGAGACACTGGGCTCCTTGAAGGTCCTGTGACCTTCAGAGTAAGGACACAGACACACACACATCCCATATCAAGGGGTCCTTCTTGCTCATTCTTCTCCTTCCAGTGAGCCCACTGGCCTGACCCCAACAAAAGTCAAAAATTAAGAGAATATTTGATGCGGTTCAAACATTTTAGCCTCCAGGAGATAACAGCTCGAATCAGAGAACAATACAGAATGGCTCCAGAGGGCCAAACAGAAGACATCCAACATATGACTTTCATGAATCAAGAAAAACTTTAAAATTCTATTTTTCTTAACTTCCAGAAAGCTAAACTATTCAACAGTCATTTTCATTAGCAACAGTACCTCTAGACCTCATACACATATCTTCACTTTCTGCTGTGTCACACATGCTGTTGGTGAAGCACTGAAGTTTTCTTCACCCATCTGTACCCATCACCCTGTTATTGAATTGTTGACTAATAATAATTCACCATTGCACCTTCTCCAGAGAATTGCTCTCAGCTGATGAGGAGCTTCTTTCTTAGGGGGCTGACTTCCCCTCTCCCTTCTCTCAGTAAGTCAACCAATGCCAGACTGACCCATCAGTACAAGGGCTGGCCCATTTGCCATAATGTGGGATTAACTCTATCATGCAACTTGTGCTTCAACATCTTCCCAAGGGATCAGACTAAAGCTAGTGTCTAACTGCGACTGTATTCTTTTTTTTTTTAAATGTTTTATTTATTCCTGAGAGAGAGAGAGAGATAGCGTGAGCAGGGGCGGGTCAGAGAGAGAGGGAGACACAGAATCTGAAGCAGCCTCCAGACTCTGAGCTGTCAGCACAGAGCCCCATGAGGGGCTTGAACCCAGGAACCATGAGAATGTGACCTGAGCCGAAGTCGGATGCTTAACCTACTGAGCCACCCACGAGCCCCACACATTCTTGATTAGTTTGTTCAGCTACCCTATCAGGTTCCCTGCTCCCTTTGCTCCCCTGAGGGCACTTCCCCAGTAAATTCTTGGAACAAGAATCCCTGTCTTTGGCTCTACCTCTAAGATACCTGATCTAAGTTGTTCTGTAATATGATACATATGTGTGCATGTTGCTAATGAGAGCATCTTTTTTGGTATCTTTAATCTTTTATTTAAAAATAACTAGCATTTATTAACCACTAAAAAAATAGACTAGCACTTTCATAAGTATTTTACATGCATTTTACAATTTTATCATCTCAGCAAACCAAAGAAGGACGCCCGTAATTCTCACCTAACGAGGATGTATTTAAAGATTAAGGAATATCCTGGGGAAGTACAGACAGGAGACAGCAAAGCTGATATTCAAAGCTGATCTGTTCAACTCCAAAAACAAAGCTCCTAACCACTAAAATATATTATCAATTTTTTGAATTTAAAAAAATCTAATATTTATTGTGAACTCACTAATCACTTTACTTGCTATACTATTGAGTTCTCATAATATTCTTTAAGGTGACAACTAAAATTATCCCTATTTTACAGATGAGAAAAGCTGATAAATATACAATCTTTAAAAGGTATATAGTCTAGAAATAAAGCTCTGTATCTCTAGATGAGGGCCTCTTTCCTCAGCACCTCACCTAGAGATATGTAGGTGGCCTCTATCACCATATCACATCAGCTATAGTTGGGGTTTTTTTGTCTACAATGATTGAAATCGCATGCCTGCCCCACTGAATATGCAGAGAGCTAATAATTGTATCTGTATTTCTAGCACTTCTTACAATTCTGAGCACACAGTAGGTACTCATTAATTTTACATAAATGAATGGCTGAAGAATGAATAGGTCGGGAGAATTCACTTTTGTCTTAGTTTGGGCTGCTATAACAGAATCATAGACTGGGTGGCTTAAGAAAAAACATTTATTTCTCATACTTCTAAAGGCTGAGGAGTCCAAGTTCAAGGTGCCAGTAGATCCAGTGTCTGGTTTGCAAATGGCTTCTCATTGTATCCTCCCATGACAGAGAGCAGAGAGAGGGAGCAAGCTCTCATGTGCCTTCTTATAGAAGGACTAGTCCCATTCATGACTGCTCCGCCCTCATGGCCTAGTCACCTTCCAAACACCCCTACTTCCTAATACGATTGCAGTGGCAGTTAGGATTTCAACAATTGGATTTCAGAGAAAACAATCATTCAGTCCATAACAACTCTTTTTCAATTATATGAAAATCTGTTCTTGAATTCTTGCTGCTCATTGAATTTGGCAGGAGAAAGTCTTGTAACTTTTCATTTTTTTCCCTTGAAAGTCACTTTCTTCTAATCTATGACTCCACGTATTCCTACTTGATAGTATGGGCATACTCCAAAAAAGAACCATTAACTATTGGGACTGGATTAGTATCATAAAAATGCTCTGTCATGTAAATTCTCATCTTGCAAATGGGGCAAGGGAGAAGATGTGGAGAAGCTGAATTCACCCAGACCTTGTCCAGTGCTGTTTCTGTAGGTCGGGTTGCCCCCTTCACACAAACGGCGAGATGTATATATGCATATATGTTTATATTTATGCATTCATCATCTGTGATGGCCACTTTCAGCCTATATCATTTAGGAATAACAAGAGCTAGCAGTTATTGGGTTTTAATACATGTGCAGCGTGATGTTGGGAGCTCTACCTACCTTATCCCATTCAGTCCTCCAAACAGTCCTATGAAAGAAGTATAGTTATATTCTCCTGTTAGAGATGAAGAAGTTGAGGTGCAAAGAAGGTAAGCAGCTTACCCAAGTAGTAGTTTTAAATCACAAAGTCTTGACCTCAGAGCTTTCCACTGAACACTAATACGAAGGAGGGGTTCTGCCTTTTATCTTCCATGAAATTTCTTATAGAAGACACGCATTTATATTGCTTAGGGAAAAGATTCATTAAAACCAAGAATTTTCAGCTTCAATTTTCTCATTCTCTCACTGAAAACCACTAATGGCATAATATAGGTTGACACAGTTTTTGTACCAGCAAGGCATTAAAAAGAAACACATATTTTGTATAAAAACAAAGATCACTACAATTTTGCTACATAACAAAAAAATTATGCTTTTAGTATAGTTCTTAATATTTGAAATTTTAAAAATTACTTGTTTTGTAACTCTATCATAGTTCTTTTTCTAATGCAAGCACTTTTAAAATGTAAAATAAAGTACAATTATTTTTATTGATTAGTTAACAAGAGATAGAATATAAGAAGGCAAAGGAATCATTTCAATAAGAATGATCATCTACACAAATGCTTGATGTTGAAATATTATAATTGTGAAGAGTAAAAAAATGTTTAGTAAACAAGTCTTCTCAAGTATTACATGCTTTATTTACAGATTGTTACCTTGATTAGGAATCATGTGAGTATTCGTATTTCTTTCTTTTTTTTAAAGAGAGAGGCAAAAACATGTCTATTTGCCAAAAGGCATCGAGTCATTCTCACTATGTATCTACATAAAGAAATGAGATTGGTATATGATTTTATCTTTAATCCACGTTTTTCTCTAAAAAAAAATACTACTACTATTTTTCTTCAACTAAGGGCAAAGCAGAATGCATACAATTAAATATGGTATTTGATCCATTCATGACCTTGCATATTTTGATATGAGAGCATTACACTGCATGCATGAACCACATTTGGGTATTCTTTCCTTTGGTGAAGGTTGTCTTTGTTCATTCAACTTTGAATTTGAATTTGAATTTGGTTGCTCTGAAGCCACACTTCTGAAAATAGGCACGGAATTTTAATTTTACTTACAAACCTCATTGAAGGGAATGGAAACAGATAGGCCTGTTTTTGATATTTGTTAATGTAATAGAGATATCGACTGTGGTGCCCACTAGCCTTTGGATATCTGAATAAACGTGGCCTGGTTTCTCCTTGTAGGTCTAGTAGCAGTTCAAAGTTCTCTTTGAAATATGTGTGCTGCCTTACTGCGGTTTTTCAGAGTTCTCTATGCCCCTGTGCACTTGTCCATGTGTGCTATTCTAGTTCTCTGCCACGTCAAACCCTGATGTGAACATCCTCTCCTTTACTACTTCCTCAAAATTTCAACCTCAGTCAGCATTCTGTGATTTAGTGAACTCACTGAATATTTGAGGCATTCTGAAGGAGAACCGCTGCACACAATCCACAGCATTCTACATCTTGCTTCCTTCTTTGTTTCTTCCTTTCCATTCTATTAGCCTCCAAAGCCTGGACATCCCCTGTTTGCTCCTCCTTCTGTATCACAGCCCCCTTCTCCAACTGATTCTAACACGTGGAACAGCCCTGCTGGGTCACTCTGCCATCCCAGTCACCACCCAGAATTTCAGAACAAATATTCTCAAAATTTTTTTTGTTTGTTTTTATTTATTTCTAGGAGAGAGAGAGAGACAGCGTGAGCAGGGGAGGGTCAGAGAGAGAGGGAGTCACAGACTGAAACAGGCTCCAGGCTCTGAGCTGGCAGTCAGCACAGAGCCCGACGCGGGGCTCGAACCCACGAACCGCGAGATCACGACCCAAGCGAAAGTCGGACGCTTAACCGACTAAGCCACCCAGGCGCCCCTCAAATTTTTAATATAAAGTATAAATCCTCTAAATCCTTTTGAGTAAATGCCCCTTTATGATTTAAATTCCAAAATAGCATACTACCTGAATAAAGAAAAATATGTCAAATGTAACCAAGTCTATTTAACAACATAAAAGTCACAAACAAAGATGGTATTATCTAACTTAAAAAAAATAGAGCTGAGCCTTAACCATGCCTTAAAAAACATCAAACAACTATGATGAATTTTACAGAAAGAGAGAGAAAAATCTTTGAATAAAGAGGGAAAAGAACCAAGGTATGGAAGGCGCTGGCCAGTGGAGTAGGGAGGGTAACTGACTACTTTGATGAGTAGGTGGGATGAAATTTATTTGGCAAGATCAAGTTTCTCTTTTTAGCAGTTAAGAAATAAATTTAGAGAGACAGAAAATCATTGGGAGAATAAAATAAGCACCCATGCAACCAACACTAAGCATAAGAAATAAATCATTATGAGTACAATTGAAGCCTCCTGTGGACTGTCTCTTATTGCATTCCCTTGAATTTTGTATCATCCTTCTGAATGTTTTATATTTCTACTACATATGTATGATTCCATAAATATATGTAGGGTTATTTTACACATTTTAAAAATTTCAGAAATGCTATTAAACTATATATTCTTGAGCAACTTGGTTTTTCAATATTGTTTTTTAAGTTCTATCCATGCTCACATATTTAGCTTGATTTCTTTCATTTTAACTACTACAAAGGTTTGTTGTTGTTTTTGTTGTATGAATAAATAGATGTCTATGTAGACTTCCACTAGAAGATATTTAATTTTCCTTTATCTTATTTTAAATATTCATTCATTTTTAAGAGGGGGAGGCTGAGTAGGTGTGGGGGAGGGGCAGAGAGAGAGAGAGAGAGACAGGACCCAAAGCAGGCTCCAGGCTCCAAATTGTCAGCACAGAGCCAGACATGGGGCTCGAACTCATGAATGGTGAGATCATGACCTTAGCAAAGTCAGACATTTAACCAACTGAGCCACCCAGGTGGCCCTCTTTCTTCTTTTCTGTCATGCTTTCTTTCTCCTTTCCTTTTTTCCTTTTTCATTTATTATTATTACTAACTGCTCTAACAACAACAACAACTACGACCACCACCACTACTACTACCACTAAACCAATGCTGCTATGAGCATTTTGGTCAGCTTCCCTTTGTGTACACACATAAAAAGTGTATATCTAGTAGTAGGATCACTGGATTAGAAGGTATGTGCATCTTTCATTTTATTTGATATTTAAAATTGCTTGTTAATGTGGCTGAACCAATTTACATTCTGCCAGGAATACATGATCTTCATTAACGCTTTTAATTCCATCAAATCAGGTGCATGGGAAAGAGTATCTCATTGTGCTTTCAAATTGCATTTTTCTCAGTAAATGCGAAGTTCAGCATCTTTTTGTATATTTACTGGCAATTTGTTTCCTTGTGGATAAACTGTCATATCTCTGGCAGTTTTGTACTATGTCAAGTTGACTAGGGTTAAACCTGTTTCCCAGAATCCCTTTCTCTTATAGTTTCAGTTAGAGTTGACCAAAGAGAAATTTGTATGATATTTGGAAGTGAAGCAGCAGCCGTTTTGCTTTCAAAGTTATCACGGTTAGATATGTTGAGAAATAGATGTAGAGATGTTCATGGTTTCCACCTTATCCTTTCTCTTTCCCTCCATATTTAGTTCCTCTTCATAATGGCTAGTCTTAATGACCAGCCATATTCCTAAGCTCCCCTGCAGATTTAGAAGCCACAGCCTTCCATAGGCTTCTCCTCCAACCCTCCTTTGTATTTCCCTGCTAGTAGTTGGAAGCCCCTGGCTTCAGGAGAGCTAGTTAGTGACTTGTCTCTCCTATAATTTCTCCCTTTGGAATCTTCATTTCCCAGTTTTGCCTATGGTGTAATTTCTTATTACTATAATAAGTTTCTCAAACAAACAGAAAAGCCAGAAGCTTTGAAGAGCCAATCAATTCATGAGTATGTAAATGACTAAGGTCTGAGAGAAAAGACAGGGACTGAAATGAAACCAACATCGACATAGTTTTTGCCTCAAAGCGTTTGTCAAACCATAAGCATCTCTCCAGATCCAAGAAGATGAGTGTAATAAAAGTAGAGTGGTGGGTAAACCAGGTGGAAAGTGACCAGAATGCCAAGAACTAAGCAGAGCTTCAGGCAGTCTCCTAGAGCGAGGGCGTGGAGGGAGGGAGAGAGAAAACAATTAGAGTGTGGAGTTCTCCAAGGAGAAGACCTGATGGAAACTTTGGTTTCCAAATGGTTGAGTGAAGAGGTGCACTTTATGAGTAATTGCTAACCAGCAATGAAACAGAATTTACAAAACCAAAGTCCAGATTCAAATCAATTTAAGCTTAGACTGTATACAGTAATGTGTCCCATATTCCTTAAATGACAGAAGCAAAAGTAAACTCTTTATAATGAAAGCATTATTCTGCTCCTTAAATTGTTTCTAGAAATTTTCATATAAAATATTCTGCATTCAATACAATGACTCTATGTACATCCAATTAAAATACCGTATAAAAATAAAACATTAAAATTGTAGTAATAAACACACAGGAAGTACATATATTACAGTTTTAGACAGGGGCTTTAAAATGACTGTGATTAAGATATTTTTGCAATGAAAGAAAAGATGAAGAATTTTTCAAGAGAATTAAAAATCACAAAAACATACCTGAAGAAAATTTTGTAACTGAAATATACAATAATTAAATTTTAGAACTCAGTAGATAAATTTAAAGCTAGTTAACATAGAAGAGAGGAAGACTAGTGAACTGAAGCACCAAGAGAAAATTATGGAAAAACAAATGAAGATACATATGGAGACATAATGAAAAGTTATATATGCAATAGATGGTCCTGAAGGAAACAAGAGAAAATTGGTAAAGGATCAATATATGAAAGGATAATAGCTGAAAAATATGCAAAAGTGATGAAAATTCCATGGCCATATATTTAAGAAGCACAATAGACACAACATAGAATAAGGTATAAAGAATGTCACATGTAGAACCATCATAGTAAACTTCCTTAAAAATCAAAGAAACAAATTCTTAAAACCATCCAATAAAAATATAGAAGGTATTTTAAAATGTAAGTTATCAAGCTGAGTTTAAAATTTGTTCAGAAATGTGAAGGGTCAAAAATAGCCAAGACATGCTTGAAGGGGAAAATCTCTTGAGGACTTTGAGCATAGAGGAGCATTTTAAAAATAGGATACATGCAAAAATATTGATAAGTAGCACTATATTAAGATGTTGCTCATCAATAAATACTGTTAAGAGAATCTTTATTTCGGCTCAGGTTGTGATCTTGAAGTTCATGAGATGGAGCCCCGCATTGGGCTCTGCAGACAGTGAAGGTTCTGCTTGGGATTCTCTCTCTCTCTTTCTTTCTCTCTCTCTCTCTGCCCCACCCCTGCTCAATCTCTCTCTCTCTCTTTCTCAATAAATAAGTAAGCATTTTTTAAAAAGAGAGAGAGAGAGAGAGAGTGACAAAAAGTGTGGGAGAAAAGATTTGCTAATAATAGGATTAATACCATGGAAATATGACTAGTAAGAAAAACGTAGAGAAACCAATAGAAAAATGGGGAAGAGAGGTTAACTGCCACTTTAAAAACTTAGGATCACCGAGTGACCAATGCACGTATGAAAAGGCTCTTTGCCACATTAATCAGTTGGAAAATGGAAATTGGAATTGTTAGTTTCCTCTATATTTGCCAGAATGGTTTAGAATTATAAAGTATAAATACTTAAGCCTTGTAAGGAAGAGATGGGGAGTAATTGGATCCATCATATATGGTTGAGAAAAGATTGCTGTAAGGACTTTGGAAAACCATTTAGCATTGTATACGCAATTTGAATGTACATAATCCCGAAGACCAGCAATTTCACATCTAAATGCATGCTCAATAGAACACATTAAAAGACCTGTTTCAAACATTCTTGCCTGCCTTCTTTTGTGTTCAACAGAAACATTCCAAATGTCTACTAAACAAAATGAACAAAATTTGATATATTCATACAACAGAATACTTGATAGCCATGAACATGAATGCACCCCACCTAAAAATAACTTTAAGAAGAAAATATCTATGGGCAATATTTCTGCCAACACCTGAAATCTGGCCATAAGTGGGAGCTGGCATGAGAATCACCTGTTCACAATGCGCAAAGCTTTGCTGACAGTCAGGTAGGGGTGGGGAGTTCTGCTTCGACGGAGGTTGTCGAAAGGTGGAAAGGGTGGTTACAGCACCCTAGGAGCAAGAAAATCAGCTTCTGATTTAGTTCTAGATGCTACAGAGAACACCTAGGAGTTCCCTTAGGCAAAGAGACATAGAAATGCCAATTTGGCCCACGGCAGTTCCCTTCTTTCAAAATTTGAGATTGCTTCAAATAGTTCTGTTTCTCATCTCTCTTCAAAAAATTGTTGTTTTTTTTTTTTAGTTCTAGAATTTATAATTGTTAAAAGTAGAAGGGTCAATCCAATGTAAGCAACTTCATCATGATTAGAGAATTGTAATTTAAGTTTTATCTTGATCTTATATCAAACTACTTTGCCAACCCTTTTTTTATCTAAATACTTTTTCAAAATACATTTTAACATCTAAAATGTATAGTGCATAATACCTGAGAAGGAAAACAATTGTATTTTCTCCTTTTTAAGCTGTATCCTTAGTTTTAATTCTGTTTATATATTTTATTGGCTAGAATCTCTAGAGAAATAATATAAAAATTATCACTGAAGGCAGATGTCCTTGTCTTCCTCCTGATTGAAAACAAAATTTTAAGTTTTCACCAATCAATATGTATGCTGCCAAATTTGATAGATACTGTTTATTAAGTTATGGGCATCACCTTTTATTCCTAGTTTGCTAAGAATTTGTTTATTATCACATGTAAAATATTGAATTTTTTAAGTGTTTGATCTTCATCTAACTATAATATTTATGTGATTTTTCTCCTTGAAAATATTACTATCATAATTCAATTATTACTCAACAGATAGATTATAGGAATTATCTACTATTAAAACAACCTTGCCTTCCAGGGATAAATCCTAATTTGTCATGATATATGTGTGTGTACGTATGTACACATGTACAAGTATGTGCATGTGTATATGAATAATTTCTGCACTCAACTGACTTTCCAAAGGATTTTTATATTTACCTTTTATATGAACTAAGTTATAATTTTTATTTTTTATTATCTTTTTTTTCCGGTTTTGGTATCAAGATTATCAGTCTCATAAAATTAATTGGGAATTTTTCCCTTTTTAAAAAAGTTTTTTGGGGTACCTGAGTGGCTCGGTGGGTTGAACATCAGACTCTTGATTTTGGTGCAGGTCATGATCCCAGGGTTGTGGGACCCAGCCCTGTGTTGGGCTCTGTGTGGAGTGTGGCCTATTTAAGATTCTCTCATTCTCTCTATCTCTCTCAATCTCTCTCTCTCTCCCCTCCCACGTCCCTCTCCCTTGTTCTCTTGCTCTTTCTCTGTAAAATAAAAATAACTAAAAGTAAATAAAATGAATAAAATAAAATTTAAAAGCGCTTATTGAAATTCCAGTTAGTTAACATACAGTATATCTCTTCTTTTTATTATGTGGAACAGAGCCCCCAGGATAAAGATAAATTGTTATATAATTATTCAAAGAACACCACTGTAAAATTCTGTGATGTAGTGCTTTCTTTGTAGATTTTTAACTCCTCTTTCAATTATGTTACATGGCCCTTCTAGTATAAGCCCATTTTTTCTTAAAATAACTCTGGTAACACACTTTTTTCCCCTAACAATTTGTCTGTTTTGTGTAAATTTGCAATATATTGGCATAAAATATATATTATTAAATCCCCTATATGTATAGTGCTGTCTCTTTTTAATGTATCATAGTCTTTATATGTGCTTTCTGTTTTCTTCACATATCTTTCCCCATTCCTCTTTGCTCCTTCTTTGCCATGTCTTGTTAGATTTATGTTGGGTCTTCCAATTTATCTTTCATGTCACTTTTTTCTCTTTCCCATTTCCTATTTCTTTTTCTTCACGTGTTGCATTCGGACTAATTTCTTCAGATACACATTCTACTTTATTCGTTTCTTTTCAGTTCGTTTTCTATAACATAATTCTTCTAAGTTTTTTAAATCATCCATTACATTTTTCATTTCTCACATATGTATTTGCTTATTATTCCAAACTGCTGCTCTTTTTGGATAATATGTTGCCCATGTGTTTCATTTCTTATTTTATCTCTTCTGCAATTTTAAACATTATTATATAACTTACATCTATCAGTTTTTCATCAGAATGTTTTAGGAATATATGTCTACCAGTTATTTGTTTTGTTTTGCTGACTTTGACTCATGGTGGGTTGTTCCTTGCATATTTTATAATTTTGAACCGGGCAATCATATTCAACTGACGTTGTCTGTTGGACTCTTAGAAGGACGGGGTGAATTTTTTTTTTTTACCTTTTCAGAGAAGTCTTAGGTTTGCATCTGTCAGGCTTAGTAACACCACCACTTTGAGAAGCACATTTTATATTAATTTTCCAGACCATCAAAACCGTGTGACTTTAAATCCCTTAACTTATTAAAGCAGACCTAAGGATACAATGTTTTAAGGGTGGCATTTTGTTTTTGTTCCACCCAGAGCCAACGATGACACAAAGTTTCCTTGTCATATCCCTTTTCAAGTGGTGAGATTTTAATGAAGTTCACACTTTCATTGTGGATGATGCCCTTCAAGGGTCGTAGCTGAATGAGTCATCTTCATTCCAAATTATCAGCTCACAGGTGCCCAGAGCTTCATGTGTCCTTTAAAGGCCAAGCCTCTTGATTACTCAGGCTAGAAAAAGCTCTAAGACTGCCAAATTGCTACTGCCTGATTATAACACTGGTTTTCAATTTCTCCTACTTTTGGAGGCACTAGTGGTGTCCTTTAGTTGCTTGTGAACGCAGACATTTGTGTTAAAGAAGTTTATCCAGGATTTTGACAGACTTACTTACAAGGGCTTTTATCTTTCCACCATAAAATACACACAGTTCTTGGAAAGAGAAGCTGAAATTCTCAAAACTCTTCACCTCAAAACCATACACTAGGTTTTTCAGTAGCTGATGAATCTGCTATCACCTCTGATAAATATAAAGTACTGGTCACTTAAGGAAATGGTTTGATACATTAAACTGTATGCAACAAACTATTGTTTTCATTAGATAGTATTAAAAAGTACGATATATAATTTATGAAGAAATTCTACTGTTCAAAATTATCAAGAATTTCAAGGACATTTTGTTTTGGTGGGGGCGGTATAGCTACTTACTAGGTCATTTGCTATATGATAACTTAAAACTAAGAAATTACGTTTTTTAATTTTTAAATAGTCATAATTATATTACACATTAATATAAATAAGATATTTTTATGAAAAATATATTTTCCAAAACAAAACATAAGGAAAGTGGCATTGTTTTATATTTTTGCATATGTCCTTAAGAAAAAAAATTGAATTCTTATATGTTTCTGCATTCAATGTCTTGTGATATTTGGTTGCATTTACTGAAGAATGGTTGCATATATTGCAAATATCTGAAGAAAATTTCATCTCCCAGAAACATGTAGTTGGAAAAGGGAAAAACTCTTTTTTTTTTTTAAATAAACCTTTCAGATCACTATGAGTATTCTTTGATTCAACATCTTTCTAGCTCACTAAATGCAGACGAAAATGGCCAAGCACTTGACTCCCTGGTTGGAACAGTGCGGACTGGGGAGATAGAAGTGGGAATCCCAATATATTGTGTGTCCCCATTGTCCTCTCATTATAGAAATAACAGATATTGCATAAATTTACAAGGCTCCTTCCTCATCTTAATCTTCTTCTCTGCCTTTTCCTTCAGTCTCATTCCACACACACACACACCCCTTTTCTCCCCTTAAGAATTTCCCAAACATCAAATAGCAAGGGTTGAGAGAAAATCCGAGGAAAGAGAAGATGCAACATAACCAGAACACTGGACATGAAAGAAATTATGGGGTAGAAATGAGAGAGAAAGTGGCAGGGAGACCTAGAAACCACTTCTGTGGAACAGGAAATAAAGCACAATGAGAAGATGAGAGAGGAAATGCAAGTAGTATATTAGAAGAGAAATCAGCACAAGTACCCCAAGGACAGGGGTGGAGGACTGAGGCACACATAAGGAGGATCTTTTGCTTTATTTTATCAGAAAGAGAGCTACTCTTACAAAACAGTAAGAACACAATTAGCATGGTATTTCCAGCCTCGTACATTGTTGGTAACTAAAGCCCCTGGAGACTGTAATGTCATCCATGTCTGTCCTCACTCCAAAGACCGAGGAACTGCCAATAAAAATCCACCTTTCCCCATTTTTCCTTAGAAGGAAAGTGATTATGTGACCACTACCCATGGTATCAAAAAACTTTCAGAATGTTTTTGTTTACTTGCAGCTTGTTTTAAATCTCAGGGTATAATATGGTTTCCCTGTTATCTGAAATAACTCCTTCTTCACCTCCAGCTTATGGTTGCATTTTTCACATTTCAAAGAGTTCCACTTCCTGCCAGTATCTCATTGTTGCATATTGAAAATGTTATCTTTGAGTTCTAATCTAATTAAACAGTTTGCCACCCTGTTAATACTCTCAGATTCCCATTTCTGGGCTTCATTTCTACTACGTCCTTGTTAATGACTTTGTGCAATATCCAGGCAGCTTTTATTGTTTTATTTTCTGTGAAGAATAACTAGCTTTTGAATCCCCCCCCCCCCAAGATATCACAGAATACCAGCATCTTCAGAAAATCGTTTATAATGATTGCCGAGTCCTTTATCTGGATTGTTTTTGTCTCTGACTTTGCCATTCCATGAGTCAAGTTGGATTATCTTCCGTAAACAACTTTCTTTTTGGATTTTGTTGGGTAGAGACTCATTTGCCATTTTTATGCCCTCTCATACCAAAAGAGATTTCTGTAGTTTATCTCTTTTAGCTTAGAATTTCACTGTAGTAAACAGTCTACACCATTTATAGACTTAGAGATTTGGCTATGGACTGCTGCCTCCACATTATTTATAAATCTATAAAAGACTACAGAGATGAGTTTATTCATCATTATCCTATAATTCCTATTCGAGTCCACTGCAAAACCAAGTCTTTCATTACTAGGTAACTCAATGCATTTTAATAGCGTTCAATATAAAGAAATCTGAAAATCTAAATAGATTATAAAGCTGCTGGTTCTCATTTTTCTCTTACTATTCCAAATAAACACATATTTTCTTAAGGAAATCATGTTAGCTTTTGCCTAAGATATACATATGTATATATGTAGCACATATATAATACATAATAATATAATATATACATATATATCCTTATATTTTCTTGTTTTATTTTCTTATTTATTTAATTTTATTTTATTTTATTTTATTTTGAGAGTGAGAGAGAGAGTGCAAGTGGTGGAGAAGGGCAGAGAGAGAGAATCTTAAGCAGCTCTATACTCAGCACAGAGCCTGATGCAGGGCTGGATCCCACAACCCTGGGATCATGACCTGAGCTGAAATCAAGAGTCAGATACTCAACTGGCTGAGCCACCCAGGTGCCCTTATACCTTTATATTTTCTATGCTCCAATCTTTTATTGTAAATTCTAACAACTTCTGTGAAATGGAAGAGATATTCAGTAAATGGCAGTTCTCAGTCCTACAGAGCTCAGATGTAAATGATCATCACACTGTACAATCAACAGCTGTCTCACATAAAAACTTGAACATTCTGGGAAATATTCCATAATTGTACATCTTAAATTTTTCCAATCTTATATGTTGGTGACAACCAGGTGAGTCATTTATATTTTCATAGTGATTTGGTGTAGAATAATCTGTAGTTTTACTTTCATACAACTTAGAAATTCCAAAATCAATGTCTAAAACAATTCAGGTTTTTCCCCAGTAAAAACCCAGACATATAATGTATTAATCTCTAGTTCCTCTCTTTTTCAAACTCAAATTCTCCTTGTATTCCATGACACTCAAATAATTTCATGGATTGAATTATTCTCTTTGTTAAAGTATTACTAGTTTAAAAGTTCCTATAATAGACTCTTCAAAATATATTTTGCCTCACCTTGTTTGTAATTGTGAACATATCGATTAAATATGGAACAAAATCTATTCTGTGAAACTTCCTACACTAGAAGAAACAATGGCTTCCATATGAGGGTCAGGGCAGGGGTCCCATATATCCATCCCCACCTCCCCACCTCTCGTCAGCCTAAAATTTCTTCTCAGACAACAGCTTTCTGGAACAATTTCGTTTCTGAATCACTAAGAGGGAATGTTCTCCCACAACTTTCTAGAGAAGTGTGGTAGCCAGGTTGGCAGCAAACACATCTGGGGGAACTTGTTAGAAAATTTTAATTCTCCTACCCCAGACCTACTGAATTAGACCCTCTGTAAGTGAGATCCAGAAGTTTGTGGGGTTTTTTAATTTTTTTTAATTTTTAATGTTTATTTATTTTTGAGAGAGAGAGAGGAAGAGAGCCAGAGTGTGAGTGGTGGAGGGTCAGAGAGATAGGGAGACACAAAATCTGAAGCAGGCTGCAGCCTCAGAACTGTCAGCACAGAGCCCGACACGGGGCTCAAACCCACAAACTATGAGATCGTGACCTGAGCTGAAGTCAGACGCTCAGTTGACTGAGCTTCCCAGGTGCCCCTAGAAATTTGTGTTTTAATCTCCAAGTGATTCTAATGTCAACCAGAGTTTGAAAACCACTGCAGTAGAGATTTAGGTCCATTTACCAAAGGAAAGGCAAAGTCCTGGAATAGGGCTTCTCAACATGACATGAAGCAAAGTTGTAGGTCTGTGTTATGCCTAACCGAGTCTGCAGGTCTAAGAAGCCCCTGGGTAAATCTGCTGCTGCTGCTGCTGCTGTTTTATAGACTACCTTTGACTGCAAGGCCACTGATCATATAAGGAGGTGCCAAGAAAAACAAGCTAAATGGAGTGACCTTGACAAGTTTGGCCCAACACCGAGGGAGATTGACTAGACTTGGCTCTCTCAGGAATCTTGATAGCTGACACAAAGGAAGCCCTTATCTTAGGTCCAGGATTTTCAGAAAGGTGATCTGGCAAGAAAGGTCAGCAGGCAAAGAAAAACAAGTATAAAGCTTTAAGCTTATGCCAGGTTAGGTTGTATGGTGTGAGACTTCATGGTGTACTATATCTCAGTTCTTTATGGTAATTTTAGAAGAAATACATGTATGCTTGAACTTGCCAAGGCCTATACTAGGTAGACACAATGGGGCAAAGTATACTCATAAAGGACAGGAAGCAAGCCTAAGTCATGCTGGTGGAATGCAGTTTAGAAAGTTTGGGGGGGCCGCTGTGTGGCTTTGGGCAATTTACTTAATATCTCTGTTCCTCTGTTTTCTCATATCTCAAATGTGAATTTAAAAAAAAAAAAAAGTCTATCTTACAGAATTCTCCTGAAGTTTAAGTGAATGAGCATATCTGCAAGATTCTCAAAAGAGTACATAGCATATAATATAGCTCTTAATAAACTCTTCTTCTTCATCTATATCTTTGTCTTCATTTTACTGTTATTTTTTCATTATTATTATTACATCTTCCATATCCAAACAATGAGGCTGAAGAAATTATGGGCATATCATGATAATAAAAAGGTAAGTGGTAAGAGAACCAATCAGGGTGAAAGAACCCTTTTACAAAAGGGGGATATTAACCAAAATAACAAATCCTGTGTTAAATCTTTTCATATGAAAAACCTGAAAATCTCTTTATTTCATGACTAGGTCCTAAGGGAGAAATAATTAATGCAAAGTTATTGTTATTAGACCTACCTTCGAAAATGTCAAGGTAATACTGGTTCAATGATCTGTAAGAGAAGTAGCAAGTTCTAGCTTAGTTCACTTTCTTTTGGCTTTGCCAAGGTCACTCAGAGGTCAGATTTCCTGGCTGATCAATCTTTTGACATGTTGAGCTGCTAAAGAAAATCAAATGTACCTCTGGAGTGCAGATCTCTGTGGTTTGGGTTTTTTTCTTCTCTTCTCTTTTCTTTTCTTTTTTTTTTCAAGCAGAGTCATGAATATGACTGCTGCAGAAAAGAATTGGTAAAATAATTTCTGCAACGTCTCAGAATATGAGACTAGTATGTTGGGATAAGAGGCAGATGAAAAGAGTTTCTTCTAAAATTTTGTACTGATCGTCTAATGTATCACTGTGATTGCTTATTTAGTACTGGAGTAACTTGATTTCATTTCTAAGAACATAGATTCATCACCACAAAATAAAACTGAGGGGTTTTTTTTGTTTTTTTTTTTACAATTTATTGATCTTATTGTTCTATTCAGAAAACATTTTTGATCTAAAAATGACAAGCTAATTTAAAATACTTTAATACATGAGCATGTGACTCTACCTCTTTCTCTCTGGCTTTCTCCCTCTCTCTCTCTCTCTCTCTCATGGACACACACACGTGTGCGCGCGCACACACACACACACACACACACCCCAATATTGTTGATGACTCTTGGCAGTAATTTAGATCAGCATAAATTTTTCAAATTATTTTCAACATAGAACACATTCACGTTCTCAATAAAATAAATAAAAAAAAACTCCCTGGAAAAAAAAAATCCATTAGGATTTTTCAGGCTTTCTTGAGTTCTCCAAAAAGCAGGGCTTTAAAAATGATTTTCAGCATTTAATGTTTTAAAGAAATGTGTCTGTTTACGGCATTATTAGCAAGAATTTCCTTGCAGCCCTCGGTGTAGGCAGTGAGACGGAACAATGTACATAAATCTCTCTTACTCCAGCAGACCTGTTGTGTCACCCAGTGGTTCAAACAGCCAGTAATATTTAACTTGTATGCTTCATGTAGCAATAAAACAAATAAATGGACCTCTCAAAAGTTATATCCTGCATTATATAAATATTCCTCTTTAGCACATTGTAACCTGCCGAGCCACAAAGTATTGTAGCCCTTCCTAGCCGCAAAGTAAGTACTCTCCTGGTTGAGGCCTAGACATTTTCATTGGTTTTCCTCACATTGCAGTGAAATTGTCTGTGCCAACAAATTAGGTAACAATATTTAATGAAGCTCTCCAAAGCCCCTATGATCAGTTAGTATCTGTCATTACCAACAGTTGCAAATGTAAGGGCTCTTCCTAGATGAATTAATTATTTTGTACTTCAAAAGTTACATGGAGGTAGAATTGTGATCAAAGAATTTGCTTTGCTGGGCCCAGGTTTATCCAATGGACGTGCAAAGCTCCCACAAATTTGGCAGAGGAAATTTTGAGAGATTCATAATAACTGGGCACAGTGAAGGAAGCCGGGTTCTACCTCGTGTCAGAAGAGAGCCCACAAAGCTCAAATCAGAGAAACTGATCTGTTTTTCTCTCAGCGGGGAAGCCGATGACAGTGAAAGTGTTCTGGAGATTCTCCGAGTGGATAATAACGATGTGATCTGATGATCAAAAAAAGGTGGGAGTCATATCCTGCCTATGGTGTTGACCTTTTTGCAACTCACTTTTACTTTTTTTAATCTTCAGATTGTTTGTGCAGATAAATATACAAACATCCTCTCATTCTGGGAGAAAGTAGAAAATGAAACCCTCTACCAACTCTTCTTTTGGTAATAAACACATAAATAAACTATAAATAAAATGATTTGAGCTTCTCTGAATATAGGGCGAAAACAGAGAAGCCTTGTGCTAGAACTGAACTCTGAATTATAAATATAACATGTTTTGTTCAAGCCTGATAGAGATGGCCTTTTATTTACAACAGATAAGGTGCCAGCTAGAATCACACCATTCTGGAATATTGAGATCACATGCAGATTTATATGCCTTGGTAGAACCAATTGATCCAAGTCTTTAAGAAATCATTGAAAATGGGAAAATAAGTCACTGTATTTATTAAGTCACTAGGTTTAGATTGGTCACGAATTCTTCAACCCTATACCTACCTGCAGGCTTAGGCTTACCCTTAGTCCCCCAGACTCTACCTGACACTGACCGAAATTACTCCTCCACATGATAACCTGCTTACGTCACACTCCCGTGCCGAAAGTGGAGCTTCTGACTTGTTCCCAAGTCCCATATCTGCATGATGATATTTCTCACCTACCAATTGTGTTGACTGATGTCACAAGGGATTATAAAATGTGTTTAGACTGTCACAGCTTCAAAGTTGAATCCCTACTTTTGCTTCACTTTTTTTCTTTTAAAAGATCCCTTACTTTCTAGGCACCTCAGGAATAAATTTTAAAACTTTTCAAAATATTTTGCCCACAATTTTTAGAGTCTTTTATTTTGGTTTATTTATTTATTTTGAGAGACACAGAGACAGCATAAGTTGGGAAGGGGGAGAGAGAGAGAGGGAGAGAGAGAGAATCCCAAGCAGGCTCCTCACTGTTAGCAAGAAGCTGGACACTGGGCTCAGACCCTTGAAACTGAGATATCATAAACTGAGCTGAAACCAAGAGTCAAATGCTTAACCAACTGAGTCACTCAGATGCCCCTGATCTTTGTGATGGATCCAACTGAGGCAGGGAGGGAAATGTGCTAGTTTGCAAGGAGACTGTAAAATCCGAGTGCCTTCACGATTCATGACAGTATATATGCGTATTCTATATGATTATTTCATTTAACTTCATTTTTAAATTACCTGACTAATTACTATTTCTAATCCTATTAGCTGTTTTTAATGTACTCACTATGTTAGTATGAAACCTTTCCCTCCTTTTTTTCCCTCCTTCTCTTCTTCCTTCTCTTCCTTTTCTTATTCCTCTCCCCTCGTCTTCCTTCTTCTCTTTAAATCCTTCTTCTTCTAAAAGTGGTAAAAAGGCATTCAGAATATTTCTAGTGTTTCAGTAATGTTTCCCTCCACCTATTCTCCATTTGGTGAGATACCTTAAGGCCATATGATAGCACATGTAGTTGTTTAATAGCTCCTGTTGGATGGCTTTATGCACTTTTCCTTTCCCAAACCCTCAATTTCAAATAATTCTCCAAAATCAGTTATTAAAGCAAATATTGTTGAGTGCTCACCACTCACAGAAATTAATCTTCTAAAATTGGTTCAGAAGATTTTATCTTTCCAGAGGTAAAGACTTCAGTTGCAATAGTGTAATTATTAGGTCAATGAAAATGAGATATCATGGAAAAAACATGGGAAAATTAATAAAATACATGTTCTGAAATTTAAAAGCCCAATTATATTATAGGGAACTTAAATTATGACCTGAAAATATCTGTGAGAATGAGTGCAAGTAGGGAATATTTTATACATTAAGCAGTATAACTTTAATTGCCATAGATAGTGACATTTTTAAATGTTCATTTATTCACTTTGAAAGAAAGAGAGAGCACGAGTGGGGGAGGGGCAGAGAGTGGGGGAGAAAAAGAATCCCAACCAGGCTCAGTGCTGTCGGAGTGAAACCCCATGAGACTCTCGATCCAACAAACTGAAATCATCCCTGAACTGAAATCTGGAGTCAGTCGCCCAACAAACTGAGCCACCCAGGCGCTCCTGGATAGTCACATTTCGACCTGGTTTTTTCCATCTTCCAACCTTTCATATCCAAGTCACTTTTGAAAACCTTCCTGGAAAATTATTTAAGAGGGTACTCGGTCTTAAAGAAATCACTTTTTGACAAATATCCACATTAAAATGTAATTTCTCTGTGTGCCCCAATATTTATTTTCTATCATTTTCCTCAATCTCTAGTTCCTCCTCCTGCCCCGCCCCTGGTTCACTGTCATATTTCATCAATATTCTCTTAATATATCTTCTCAAATATTCATTCCTTCTTTCTCTGGAAAATTTCAGACTATTTTTCTAGAAAACTCCATCCCACTTTTCTTTCTTTTACTTATCTCTGCCTGCTCTATTAATTTCCAAGAGACAATTACATGATAAAGAGGTAGAGGGAAACTTCAGGCCTGTGACTAAGAGTATGTCACTGAGAACAAGGTAGAGCATGTAGGGTGTTGGCAAATAGAATGAGTCTAACTTATGAAAGTGAGACAGGTCAGAGAGCAAATATATTTGTCCAGGAGACAAGCTTTGCCTCTCAAATTGTGCACAAAAGGTGGAACTATGGAAAATCCAAAGACTCTTATTTAAGTTGAAAATGGTGAGACAAAAATAGAGAAAATAATGAAAGAGAGAGAATAAAGTAGAGGGCCTGGTAAGAAATGAATTGCATTAGTGAATGTCGTTTGAGAATTTGTAATAGGTAAGACAAGTATTCAAAACCCACAGGTGTCCCATAAAAATGAAGACAGTCTGCGTCACCTATACCATATTTCCCCATGTAAATTGCTATCTTTTGTGGCTCAATTGATTGGGATTCTGCTTAGTATTTTTAACACTTATTTTTCACATAGCTTCCATTTCTTCTAAGTTTTTCACTTATCCTTTGTTTCCCTTTCCCTTATTTTTAATGTTTATTTATTTCTGAGAGAGAGAGAGAGAGAGAGAGAGAGCAGAGGAGGGTCAGAGAGAGAGGGAGATACAGAATCTGAAACGGGCTCCAGTCTCTGAGCTGGCTGTCAGCACCCAGCCCAATGCGGGACTCGAACTCAAGAACCGCGAGATCATGACCTGAGCTGAAGTTGGACGCTCAACGGACTGAGCCACCCAGGAGCCCTGCCTTTCCCTTTTTTTTTTTTAATTTCCTTTCAGGAAGTTCTCTAATTCAAACAGTGGTAATGATTTTCAACTGCTAAGGGTGGTTTAGGGAAAGCAAAGGGCAAAATATATGTGTGGTTCTCTACTGGGCTAGAATGTTGTTGGTTCAGTAACCTTGGGAAAGTCATATTACCTCTGTAGTTCCAGTTTACATACAATAATTTAATAGTTAACTCCCAAATATAATATTCTATAATGTGAAGCTGGTAAAGAGAATTCGATTTGTAAACCATGTTTTACCTTATTTAAAGGTGTCAATATTTAAGGTTAATTTAGTATATGATGTCTGGGTAAAAATTTAGGTAGCAGGTGCATCAGGCACATAACTTTTTTAAAGTAACAGCTTTATTGAGATATAATTCACATCTCATGACAGTCTCCTTTTTAAAGTGTATAACTGAATTTTTAAATATAATCACAGAGTAGTGCAACTGTCATCAGTGTCTAATTTAGGAAATTTTTATTGCCCTACATCCCCAAAAGAAACCCTGCACCTGTTTGCTATGACTTCCTGTTTCCTCTTCCTCTCTCCAACTTTTGGTAACCACCAATCTATTTTCTGTCTCTATGGATTTCCTCATCTAGACATTTCACATACAGGCAATCATACAATATGTAATTTTTGTGTCTGTCTTCTTTGACGTAGCATAATGTTTTCAAGATTCATCCATGTTGTATGTATCAACACTTCATTCCTTTAAAAAATTGTTTTTAATGTTTATTTATTTTTGAGAGAGAGAGACAGAGCACAAGTGGGGGAGGGGCAGAGAGAGAAGGAGACACAGAATCCAAAGCAGGCTCCAGGCCCTGAGCTGTCAGCACAGAGCTGGACATGGGGAATGAACTCACAACCTGCGAGATCATAAACTGAGCCAAAGTCAGAAGCTTAGCCAACTGAGCCACATGGGACTTCATTCCTTTTTATTGATAAATAGTATTACATGGTATGGAAAATCACATTTGTTTTTGTTATGCATTCATCAGTTGACAGACATTTGGGTTATTTGCACTTTTTGACTACTATAAATAATGCTATTATAAACACTCACGTTTTTGTGTGCATTTTTCAGTTCTTTTCAGTGTATACCAGGAGTGGAATTATTGGGTAATATAGTATATTAGTTTCCTATTGTGACTGTAAAGAATTATCACACACTTAGTTGCTTAAAACAATGCAAATTTAATATCTTGAGCCCTAGAAGTTAGAAGCCTTGTACAGGTAGGCATGACTGCACTGTTTCCAGAGGTTTTAGAGGAGAATCTCTGCCATTCCCAGCTTCTAGAGGCTGCCTGAACTCCTTGCTCATGGCTCCATCCACATCTTCAAAACCAGGAGTGTAGTGTCTTCCAAATTTTCTCTATGAATTCTACTTCCTTTTTCACATCTATTTTACTGATGTTCCTGCCTCTCCCTTTCCTTATAAATATGCTTAGGTTATATCGTCCAGCCCTGATGATCCAGGATAATCTCTACAGATCAGGAACATTAAATGAATCATGTTTGCAAAGTTCCTTTTGCCATGTAATGTAACATTCACAGATTATGGTGATTAGGATGTGAACAACTTTCTGGTCTGTTATTTTGTTTATCATATATGGAAATTCTATGTTTAACATCGTGAGGAACAAACTACTTCCCAAAATGAACACCATTTTACATTCCCACTAGCAATGCAGGAGGGTTGCAAATTCTCTACATCTTTGTCAATCCTTTTTTTTTATTGATAATTTTATTTACTTTTTTTCTTTTTTGGTCTTTTTTTTCATTAGCTAATACTTCCAGTACAGTATTTACAAGCAGTGGTGAAAGGAGACATCATCCCTGCTTTGCGCCTGATTTTAGGGAGGAAGCTTCTTATTTCCCAAAATTAAGTGTGATAAGTAGACACCTTTGTAGATGTTTTTAATGAAGTTTTATTAAGTTATTTTTATTCATAGTTTGCTGAGTTTTTATCAGGATTGGATGCTGGATTTTGGCAACGCTTTCTTCATTTGTGGATAAAATCATGTAATTTTTCTTTGTTAGCCTTTTGATGGATGAATTATATTAACTGACTTTTGAATGTTGAAGTAGCCTTGCTCACCTGGGATAAATCCCACTAGCTTGTGGTATATAGATTTTTTAAATGTATAATGTTAGATTCAATTTGTTGATACTGTGTTGAGAATTGCATAGGTGTTCATAAAAGATATAGTATGGTCTGGGTATTTATTTATTTATTTATTTATTTATTTATTATTTAGTTTTTGCTTGTAACATCTTTGTCCAGTATGGGAGTTAAGGTAATCGTGGTTTTTTGAATGGGTTAGAAAGTATTTTCTCTACTTCTAAAGTCTGAAACACATTGTAGATAATTGTTTTTTTTTTTTTTTCTTTAAATATTTGGTAGAATTCACCAGTGAACTTATCTGGGCATGGTGCTTTCTGTCTTGGAAGGTTATTAATTTCATTTTTTATTATTTTTTAATGTTTTGTTTATTATTTTTAAGAGAGAGAGAGAGAGAGCAGGGGAGGTGTAGAGAAGGAAACACAGAATCTGAAGCAGGCTCAGAATCTGTGGTGCTCAGACTCACAAATCGTGAGATCATGACATGAACTGAAGTCAGATGCTTAATCAACTGAGCCACCCAGGTGTCCCAAGAAGTTATTAATTTCTAATTCAAATTTTTTAATAGACAGATGACATTTAGACTATCTATTTCTTCTTGTGAGAGTTTTGGCAAATTGTGTCTTTCAGGGATTGGTCCATCTCTCCTACGTTATCAAATGTGTGTGCCTAGGGGTATTCATAGTAATCTTTTATTATCCCTAAAATGTCCATTAAGTCCATAATGATGTCACCGTTTTTATTTCTGACATTAGCGCATCCAAGAACATGATTTTATTTTGTTTTTTGAAGAACCCACTGAAGAAATTATTTAATGCTATTTTTATAGATTATCAAACTGAGTTTCAATGATCTTAAATAATTTGATTAATCTTTTTCTTTTCTTCCAATGTGAACAGTGCAGTGCTGGTCATGTGATAATCATCCTTATATCTTATAATATAAATCATTATATTTTATATTTTTTAGAATATAAATTCCAGGACACTCATTTCTGAAGTTTCTAGTTAGGTTTAGCTTGGAACATCTTTTTATACTCCAGGGCTTCAGAGTGGTTCAGGGAGTTAACTAGGTTTCATCTCTTGCATCCACTGAAATGGATTGGAAAAAGCTTCTCCAGGGCTGATGGGGAAATATTCTGTGGTCCATTAGTAATGGCCAGATGGAGGGAGTAGAATTCCACTGCCAAATATTGGCTCACTGTGATCTAGATGGTGACAGTTGGTAGGTGGGTGAGCAGGAAAAAGAAAAGGAAATTAGAGAATATCAGTTATAGTTTGATTAAAAACTGCCTGAGAAAATACTAAATATTTTGTATAGCTATATGTAACCCTCTCAGCTATGTCAGAAACTTAAATGCAGCTCTTGGAAAAATACTAGTGATGACCATGGTGTGGAGAGCCAAATAAAGGAGAGGAGCCAAAATACTCTCACGAATTTCCAAAACAGTGGATTCCTCCACTCCCCCAGTCCTACGGGAATGTCTGTGCCAGGAGTGCTGGGACTTGGTGTTAAGAGCAGCTGCCTTGTGCTCATGTTCTTTCTACTGCAATCTCATTTCTTATAACAACAAAAAAGTGGCTCTATGTATTTCATCAATTGATCAAAAATTTATTTTTTCAAAACTTTCAGGGAGAAATCAAATGTATTTTGTAATTCTAAATTGTGTATGCTTATTTTTCATGTCTTATCCTTAAAATTTAATATTAGATGCATAGATTCTATTTGGAGAAACAGCTTAGAAGGTGGGTCTGATAAAAATATACCTAAGTAGAGGGGCGCTTGGGTGGCTTAGTCATGTGGGCATCTCACTTCGGCCCAGGTCATGATATCACGTGACCTCATATCAGGCTCTGTGGTGGAAGCTCGGAGCCTGGCACCTGTTTTGGATTCTGTGTCTCCCTCTCTCTGCCCCTCCCCCGCTCACACTCTGTCTCTGTCTCTCAAAAACAAACATTAAAAAAATTAAATATATATATAAATTATATATATGTATATATATGTATATATATACACCTAATTGGATACAGTGGCTGTCATTACCCAGATATATTCATAGAAAGAGGTGGATAAAGCTGTGCCATTTACAGACAAAAGCCTCCTGTTAGGGTTTATTTTTTTTTTTATGACAACCTAAGTTTCTTCAAGGGAGAACTCCATACCTGGGATTCATTCAGGCTAGGAGAACTGAGCATAGAGCTTTTTGCTGTCACAGTAACAATCAGCTTTCCTACAACCCTCATTATTTCAGTCATCATCAGTAGGTAATCTGTGGCTGATTGAACAGACTTTTAGGATCCCCAACAAATTCTTACTTTGCCTTCCACTCCAGTGGACATTGTTAATTCCTCTGTCCACTTAGAATGGAAAGAAATGATGCATAAGGTTAGTGGCTTTCCCACAGTCAGTGTCAGGGAATATCTTTGAACTGCTTAGTTAGTTCCCTGCCTTTAGAAAGTTGTGAAAAAGGAATATAACAAATATAAAGAGGAAAATGTTGCAAGTGATTAGTGCTATGTATCATCAGACCAGAATTGGGAAGTTACAGCACATAATTAGTAAATTTTTCATCTTTAATTCACATCAGTAACAGTGGTGAGGTGGGGAAAAAATTAAAATATGTCAAGTATGCTGTTGCTATTATCAGTGGGAAGGTTGGAAAAGGAAAACAGCAGGACAAGAAGGATGGTATGAACTGGCTGGATATAGTTTTCACAAAACCCAAACTTAGCCTTCACAAATCTCTACAGTAACAAAATTTTAGACATTTTAAAAATCCCCACAAAACTGTCTCGGATACAGCTGCTACATACATTTTAAAAATGTAATTGACTTTGAATTATACATGTAATTTTGTCTCTACTAATAACAATATTCCTCATTTCAAACTCCATAAGATGTCAGTTCTTAGAAAAATCAATTTGGAAAAATGCTTTATTACTATGCCATTTAATCATCAGAACCTGGAAACTGGTCATTATTTGGTTCATAGTCTGAAGGTCTGGCATTTCCACTCAGTTTCACCATTGGAACAACTGAGACTTAGTGTTTTAAAGATAATTACATTTATTGTACAAGTGAACTGAAAAAGCGCTGAATAATTGTCACTGCTTCAGAGATTAGATTTTGTAGAGATATTTTTCTGCTGGCACTATGCAGAGATGCTTTGAATGGAAGGCGCTACAATAATGTTAAAGAACTGTTGACAGCTACATATGACAGGGACTTTTACACTTGTAAACAAAACTTTATTTTATCAAAGCAAATATCACAAGGTTATTTTACCTTCTGTCATGCCTCATAATGTAGTTGCAATATATTTTGGAATTAGGGTGGAGTGGGTGGAAAAAGTTTAGTATAATGGATTGAGAAAAGCCTAGTGTTTGGCAGACCAAATGGCAAGGACCTAAAAAAGTAAGGGCAGAAAATAAAAATATGTTCTTTGTTTAATGATGCACTGAGATTTTTTTTTAATGCACTGAGATTTTAATTTACTTTTTATTTAAAAATTTTTAAATGTTTATTTAATTTTGAGAGAGACAGAGTGTGAGCAGGGAAGGGGCAGAGAGAGAGGGAGACACAGAATCCAAAACAGGCTTCAGGCTCTGAGCTGTCAGCTGTCAGCACAGAACCCGATGCAGGGCTCGAACCCATGGATGGCAGGATCATGACCTGAGCTGAAGTCGTATGATCAGGTGACTGAGCCACTCAGGTGCCTCTGCACTGAGATTTTAAAATAAAAATTCCCATTCAACTCATACTCTGGGAAACACACTCAACTCTCAATATTTCCTATAGGCAATGAGATTTTTTTCATTTCTTCTTTTTTTTCTTTTTTGTTCCTTTGAGGCCATTACCTTTCAGTCAATGAACAAAACAAGGAAACCCTCTAAACAACTGATTGGAAACCTAAGCTAACACTAAGACACATATTGAAATTAGGGCTTCCATTGCTTGAGTGTGGCTCAATTTCTGGTTTTCTCATTAGATATCATACACGTGTTTCCTGTTATGCTTACTAAAAACAGTATCTTATATCAGGTCATGTCTCCTACAGGTACCAACCAAGAACTAATTTTCCAGCTTGCAGATTAACTTTTAAATGTGATTATGCATCATATTTGGGTAAGAAATTATATTTTGTGAAATGTGAGAGAGAGAAAGAAAGAAAGAAAGAAAGAAAGAAAGAAAGAAAGAAAGAAAGAAAGAAAGAAGGGGGAGTGAAAGAGGGAAGGAAGAAAGGAAAGAAAAAAGGAAGAAAAAAAGGAAGGAAGGGTGGAAGGAAGACATGGAAAGTCAAGAAACTCAGAATGGTTAGGACAGCAAATGCTAAGCATAAAAGCATAAGAAAGAGAAAAAAAATTGGGAAAATATTTAATTTTAGGACTTGTGGTTTCTAAGTAAAATAAATTACAGAAAAAAATAGACTTGGTTACATAAAAACTGAAAGGAAAAAAAGACTACTCTGTCAAAAGCAGCTAGTTAATAAAGAAAAAACAATAAAGTGAGAATATGTCAATGGCAAATACAGCAAACTAAGGATTAATTCCCTAAAACTATAAATGGTTCCTAGAAATACATAAAAAAATGTTATGTAGATGGGGCAACTGGGTGGCTCAGTCAGCTGAGCATCCAACTCTTGACTTTGGCTCAGGTCATGATCCTAGGGTTGTAGGATTGAGCCCTATGTTGGGTCCACCTTGAACATAGAGCCTGCTTAAGATTCTCTCTCTCTCTCTCTCTCTCTCTCTCTCTCTCTCTCTCTCTCTCCCTCTTCCCCCTCCCCTGTTCTCTCTTTCTCTCTCTCTCCCTTTCTCTCTCTCTCTCTCTCTCTCAAAAATAAAACCATTGAAAAAAATCTTAAGATCTCAAAATCTTGAAGAAAACAGCCATAGAGTTTTCTTCATCTATTTTCTTTCAAATAGATATTGAAAATACAATGAAGGGGCGCCTGGGTGGCTTAGTCTGTTAAGCGTCCGACTTTCACTTAGGTCATGGTCTCGCGGTTCGTGGGTTTGAGCCCCGCGTCGGGCTCTGTGCTGACTGCCAGCTCAGAGCCTGGAGCCTGTTTCAGTCTGTGACTCCCTCTCTCTCTGACCCTCCCCTGCTCACGCTGTCTCTCTATCTCCTAGAAATAAATAAAACATTTAAAAAAAGTTTTAGAAAATACAATGAAATATTTCACTTCACTGGTAGTCAAAAAATGTAAATTGAAATAAGATGTTATTTTGACCAAAAACTTAGAAAACAAGTTATACCAAGTATCAAAAAGGATGTAGTAGAATAAAAGCATTCACATATAGTATAGAGGCAGTTTTTCTGGATCAGTTTGGCCATGCATGTTAAGGCTGTCCAAAAAGTTCATAATTTTAGTCCATTATTTCCATTATAGAAACCTTTCTTATGGAAATTGTCATGTATACAAACTGTGGCTCCAGTGCTATGATGAACAATCCAAATATTCACTTATAAAAGGATGTTTATATAATCTAGTCAACCACTGTGTAGTTCCCACACCAGCAAGATCAGCATCTCTGGGAAAATTGTTAGAAATGCATATTCTTGGGTCCACCTGACACCTATTTTCTCAGAAATTTGGGGGGTGGGCCCCATATTCACAAAGCCTCAAGATAATTTAATGCATAGTAATGTCTGAGAGTCACTGAAATAATGAAATATTACACAGATGTTCAAAAGGTTCTCAAAGAACACTTAATATATAAAAATATTTTGGGCACCTGGCTGGCCAGTAGGTTGAAGGTCCAATTTTGGGTCAGGTCATATCTTACAGTTGGTGGGTTTGAGCCCCATGTTAAGCTCTGTGCTGACAGCTCAGAGCCTGGGGCCTGCTTTGGATTCTGTGTCTCCCTTTCTCTCTGACCCTCCCCCACTTGTTCTTTCACTCTCTTTCTCAAAAATAAATAAACATTAAGAAAAACTTTAAAATAAAAGAAAAATTCTTATAACCTACCATAAAGTGAATAAAAGAGTAAAAATTGTTCATACTCAATATGGCCACAGGAATTATGCATACTATGATTTCCATTCTATAAATGCATACCTATCATATTTTTTATAAAATCAAAATCCTTCATGTTTATGCATATTTACATATACACATATACATATATATTAGCAGAAAAAAATGCTATTCTGAGTGCATCAGAGGAGGTGACTCTGGATTACTTTTTTGAATCTTTACATATTTTTCCAAATTCTTTCCTGTGATGACACGTTACTTTTTATTATCATTAAGAGATCTTGAGCACAAACATTTTTGTATGTATATGTATAATGTGCAAAGCCTCAACTTTCCTAGAACCCTAAATATTTATTAACCTTTCATGATGACATTGGTTCATTGCAAAAAGAGCCCCCTTCTTTAACAACGGATGGTGTTTTATCATTGAGGAAAATGGTAAGATGTGGTACTTGGGTTGTCCTAGCCACAGGCAGGATGTGGCTGCCAGAGAAGAACTATAAGTCTTTGAGCAGCCAGCCACATCCTCCTCCCACGAGCTCTTTTTTTAGCTAATGGCAACTCCCAGGATTCTGACATTACCTAAAATTCACATCTTCTTATTGCTATCATACCCCCTTCTCTCATCAGCAATTCTTGCATTAACCTTAGTACAAGAGAGCAGGGTATAGAAATTAAAGCAATATTAGGTATTTCAAATAGCCGTGCTCATTTAACCACAATGTTCCAGCAGCAGTGGGGGAGGGAGTGGGGTGGGAAACCAAAAAAAAGTGGTAAACAACAGTTGCTTATCATCTCATGTTAAAAATTATCTTTCCTTTGCTATCTGGAAAAACCATCACAATTTCTTCTCTGGTTGACTGTAATTGCCACTATTCGAGTACACAGAAGGCTCAACCTGTTCTACTAGTACTTGGACAATGTAGCGAATCTAACATTGTTTACAATGGATTTTAAAGAGCTTAAGTGTTGGAAACATTTTAAATGCCACAGAAAATAAATATTGTAGCTAGTGTGTCTCTACTTGTCTAAATTACTGGAAAAAGATCACTTCACTTTTGCTTCCTGCTCATGTTAATATAGATAGTGAGAAGATCTGGGGACAGTCCCAACTGCTCCAAGTTGACAACTGCCCTCAATTAAGTATTTAGAGACTAAAAAGAGGCATCATTCAATTTCTACGGTATGATCTACTTCAGCCTCCATAGCTTGTGTTGGAGAAATTCTGTGGGCAGAAACACAATTCTGCTCCTCAAGTAGTTGCAGAAATTGCTATGATCTGGAAGAATCAATTTGTATTAAGGAACAGTAAAATATTTTTAAAAATCCCCCCCAAATAGAAATATCCCAAATTCTCATAGAAAATGGGAATGAAAGAGTATAGTTTTATACAATGATCTTGAAAATTAAATTCACTTATTAAGCCTACTTCATGGCAATAAAGTCTTAGATTCCCTAATATCTGTTATTCAAAATGTATGGATATATGAGTAGGGTCAGAAACTGAATTTGAAAACCTAAAATCCCTCAGATGATGGTTGATATTTCCTGGTGTGTAGATGCTGTCACCTGAGTGTCCTGTCCTGTCACCTGAATGTTATGTTTATTACCAAGGTTGTTTTTGTGACTTTCTACAAATGTGCTTTGTGTCTCTGAGATATATTTATAAATGTTTGACTAAGTCTGGAAATCCTCAGAAGATTTTCAAAAGAAACCTGTGCAACATATGGAAACGGACTGCGGCATGTAAATGCTGAAGATAAGGTGATCTTACAGAAAATAGAAGAAAGGTAAATACAGCAAGGATCAGGATGGAAAGCTCAGTCAAAAATGCAAAACTTAAAACACCTGTGTTTTGTCAACAGTGGCTTGGCAGCTAGAATAGGGAGGACAGAGGAAGTTAAATCCACGCTGGTTTCCAGAACCCAGCTACAAAAAATGAACCGCTAGGACCAGATGGTTTTATGGCTTTAGTAAACAATAGATTTGCATAATGCTTCCTCAATAATTCTGTCAGGAAGAGTGTTGAGCTAAAAACAATGTACAATTGTGCCTTTTTTTGAGAAACCAGCTCTCAAAGTGGCCAATTAATAACTGAGGAGACGCTGAAATGTTGGGGAGATTATATAAGGGACTATTATCAGACCATCTTGACTACCAAGTAATTGTAAATGCCAAATATGGTTGGAATATCCAAATATGTTTGGACATATTAGGTCTCTCCTGGTGGCCACATTACAAATTGATTATCAAACAGGAATGAGGGCTTCTCTGACTTCAGGCACCACCTCCCTAAGCTTCCCTTGTTTGTTCTGATTTGTAACTTCCTTTGACTTTTCTTTCTAAGGCTTGGGTGACTGCCATTTGGTTTCTCTTCAAGAAGAATCAACAAACCACTTAATGTTGAAGTCTTTTCTAGTAAACACATGCATCACTACTCCCTATTGATCTCAGGATGTGGAATCCCCACACACCTTTTGAACAAAATCCTCTGTTTCAGCTAATGGATAGCAACTTCATCTACTTCATTCATTCAAATGATTTAGTTGACAATAATTATTCCCATAGGTGGTTCCTCCACATACAAACACAGATTTCTACTTTTTTAACACCTGAATCACAAAATCGGCCAGTGAGATAATACATTACTAAAATCTACCTTGTCTACCCCCAAACATGGCAACACCCCCTCCACTTTTAAGTTGAATGCCAAATATTGTTCTTAATAGATAAGGCTTACAAAGTCAAAAGCCTACAGTGCTCAGGTAAGTAACATAACTAAATACCACTCATGTTGAAGGGAGAAAAGGCTAACAATAGGGAAGAATGGGGACTGTGGTAAAGTGTCAAGCCAGTTCTGGAGAGAATATAGTGGCTTTTCAGCTCCAGACAATTGTTGCCATGTCATAAAGTAGCCCAAGAAATACCCAATCTCCTGGATTTTAAAGGAAAATTAATTTTACTTACTTTTTAAATATATTTATTTATTTTGAGAGAGAGAGAGAAAGAGCAAGCAAGGGAGGGGCAGAGAGAGAAGGGAGAGAGAATCCCAAGCAAGCTCCTCACTGTTAGCACAGAGGCTGATGTGGGGCTCAAACTCCTAAATCATGAGATTGTGACCTTAGTCAAAATCAAGAGTCAGATGCTTAACCAGCTCAGCCACCCAGGAACCCCTAAGGTAAAATTAATTTTTAAAACCTCAGTTTTATGATAATACTAATGAATTTTCTTTTCTTTTCTTTTCTTTTTTTTTTAGAAATAGTTTATTGTCAAATTAGTTTCCACATAACACCCAGTGCTCATCCCCACAAGTGTCCTCCTGCATGCCCATCCCCCCTCCACCCCCACATCCATCAGTCCTCAGTTTTTGTCAGCATTCAAGAGTCTCTCATGGTTTGCCTCTCTCCCTTTCCCCCACCATTTCCCCCCTTCTTCTCCCCCTTGTTCCTCAGTTAAGTTCCTCCTAATCCTCCTATATGTGCAAACATATGATATTTGTCCTTCTCTGCCTGACTTATTTCTCTCAGCATAACACCCTCAAGGTCCATCCATGTTGCTACACATGGCCAGATTTCATTGTTTCTCATTGCCATGTAGTATTCCATGGTATAGATAAACCATATCTTCTTGATCCATTCATCCGTTGATGGACACTTAGGCAACCGACGGAATGGGAAAAGATAGTTGCAAATGACATATCAGATAAAGGGTTAATATCCAGAATCTATAAGGAACTCACCAAACTCCACACCCGAAAAACAAACGACTCAGTGAAGAAATGGCCAGAAGATATGAACAGACACTTCTCCAAAGAGGACATCCAGATGGCCAACAGACACATGAAATGATGCTCAGCATCCCTCCTCATCAGGGAAATACAAATCAAAACCACACTGAGATACCACCTCACGCCAGTCAGAGTGGCTAAAATGAGCAAATCAGAGAAGAACTCTAGATGCTGGCGAGGATGTGGAGAAACGGGCACCCTCCTACACTGTTGGTGGGAATGTAAACTGGTACAGCCCCTCTGGAAAACAGTGTGGAGGTTCCTCAGGAAACTAACAATAGAACTCCTCTATGACCCAGCAATAGCACTGCTAGGAATTTACCCAAGGAATATAGAAATGCTGAGGCATAGGAGCACATGGACCCCAATGTTCATAGCAGCACTCTCAACAATAGCTAAAACATGGAATACTAATGAATTTTCAAAGTTAGCAACAAAGTTTAAATTTATGTGTTGTAAGGGACAAAACACTTTTGTGAACAAAATTTATCTTATAAAGTACCAGGCTGTGAACCCTACCTAGTCTCTAAGCAGAGATGTCCAGATTGATTCAGACTTTCCAGTAGCTCCATTGGAAAGCCCAAAGAAGGACACCTGTGTGGCTCAGTCAGTTAAGTATCTGACAGGCTCAGGTCTTGATTTCAAGGTTCATGAGTTTAAGCCCTGCATCGGGCTCTGTGCTGACATCTCGGAGTCTGGAGCCTGCTTCAGATTCTATGTCTCATTCTGTCTCCCCACTTGTGCTCTCTCTCTCTTTCAAAAAGAAACATTTAAAAAATTTAAAACATAAAGAAATAGGTGAAGTTAAATTTTATAATACATTTTATTTAACCCAGTTATCCAAAGTGTTGCCATTTTAACATGTAATTATTATAAAAATTATTAATGGGCTATTATACATCATTTGTGCCTACTCTGAAATTCGTTACAGCCATCCCCCACCTTATCCAGCTTCACTATCCATAGTTTTAGTGAGCTGCAGCCAATGGCGGTCCAGAAGCAGATGATCTTCCTTCTGACCTATTGTCAGAAGGTCAACAGTAGCTTAATGCTGCATCACAATGCCTACGTTGTTCACCTCATTTCATTTCATCTTGTAGCCACTTTATCATCTCAGAGCATCACAAGAATGGTGAGTACAGTACAATAAGATATTTCGAAAGAGACAGACCACATTCACGAAGCTTTTATTACAGTCTATTGTGAATAATTGTTCTGTTTTATTATTATTAATCTCTTACCTTGCCAAATTTATAAAGTATACTTCATCATAGGTATATATGTAAGGAAAAACAGTATACATTAAAGCTTTATTTCTTTTTGTTTGCATGACTGTGGTGGTCATATGTAGGTCAGCATTACATGCCTATTAGGCCATATGGTGGTGATGGACACGTTTATCTTATTCCTAATCTCAAAGGGAAAGCTTCTAATATTTTACCATTAACTGTTGATTGCTGTAGATTTCTGTAAATACCCTTTATCAAATTAAGAAAACCCTCCTTTATTAGCTTGTGAGAATTTATACCATGAAACTGTGAAATTTTATTTTTTTTGTCACTTCATGATAAAATCATTTGATTTTCCTGTTTCCTGTTTGTATGGTGGTTTACATGGATTAATTTTCAAATATTCACCCTTAATTCACAGGGTATACAAAATTTAATCATGCTGTATCATCCTTTTCTAGGTTTCAGCTTGCTAATATTTTGCTAGAAAGTTTCTCATTCACATACATGTATTTACTATCATTTTCCTTTTTTCTCCTTCCATTTTTGAAATTTGAGAGTGAAGTTATGGACATCAAGATATGAAGTGATGCGTACACTGGAAGGGTGTTAACTCATTTTCTTTCAGATTTGTGTATATAAAATTGGGATTAATAAAAAATATATTTTACTTTGAAATAATTTCAGGCTTCCAGAAAAACTGTAAGAATAGGACAAAGACATCTTGTATATTTTCACCCAGTTTCACCTACTGTTAACATAGAGCTGACCCTTAAACAACACAGATTTGAACTGTGTGGGTCCACTTATATGTGAATTTTTTTTTGACAAATACAGTACAATACTGTATATGTGTTTCTCTTATGATTTCCCTAATAATATTCTTTTTTCTTTGGCTACACTACTGTCAGAATATAACGTTTAATACATAAAACATACAGAATATATGCTAATCTATTGTTTATGTTATCCGTAAGGCTTCCAGTCAATGGTAGGCTATTAGTAGTTAAGTTTGGGAAAATTGAAAGTAATATTCAGATTTCTGACTGTGTGGAGGTTCAACACCCCTACCCCCATGTTGTTCAAGAGCCAACTGTATAACCACAGCAGCTTTGTCATTCTTTCTCTGTGTTTTTCCTGAACTATTTGAATAAGTTGCAGATATCATGTCATTTACTCCTAAAAATTCCATCACATATTTCATAAGACATTTTGCTATGTCACAAAAGCACAGTTAGAAATATTAGGAAAATTAAGATTTATAAAATACTATTTATAATCCATACTCAATTTTAGCTAATTATCCCAATAATGTCCTCTATTTTTTTTCTCTCTGATTCCGGATCTAATCCAGCATTAGGAATTGTATTCAGTTGTTATGTACCTTTAGTCTTGTTAATCCTTAGAACAGTTCCTCACATTCTTTTTTTTTTTTTACGACATTGATAGTTTTGTAGGGTTCTGGCCAAGTATTTTGTAGGATCCCCTATAATTAAAACAGAAATTATTTCTCCCTTGAGTGTCTACAGACACTACATCTGGATTTGAAGGTTTCAAAGGATTTGCTGGTTTGAATACCTACATCTGGATTAGGAGGTTTCTTTCTGGGATGATTATTAATGACTAGCTCAATTTCTTTAAAAATCACAAGACAATGAAAGATGTTTCTCTCTCTTTTAGCCATTTTTGTTTAAATTTTCTAGGAATTTGTCCATTTTATTTTAGTTATATTTATTACTATAAAGTTTTTCATAATATTATTTTATTATTTTAATGTGTATTATTTTTAATATGTAGTAATGTCCTTCAAAAATTTGCAATAATGTTTATTGAGCTTCTCTTTTCCTGTGTTTTCTAAATCAACATTGCCAGTATTTTCCTGTAATTTTCTGGTTTTTGAAAAGCTCAGTTTTTAAATCTTCCAATTCAATTTTTTATTTGTTTCTTATTTAGCTTTTCATGTTTATATTTCCTCTCTTCCATTCTTGTTTGCATTTCTTTAAATGTTCTTATTAAAAATGTTTGTACCTCACTAAATTTTTTTGGCCTTCCTCCTTCTGATACATGTAAATACAAGATAACATCCTTAACCCATTTATTTGTTTGCAAGTGACAGGTCTTGATATAAGTATATCTATTAGTATTCTATTTAAAATATTTTCTAATTTCTATTATGATTTCTTCTTTGGTCCCTGGTTTACTAACAAATGTTAATTCTCTGGTTATGTTTATGTTATCGATTTCTACTTCAGTTGCATTATGGTTAAAGAAAAAGGAATTTGTATGTTTTCAGTCATTTTGAACTTGATGAGACTTATCTTTTGGCTCCCAGCTTAGTCAATGTTTGAAAAATGTCTCCATGTACTGAAAATAAGTACGTGTTCAGCAGGCATGCAATGCTTTACATGTAACTCTCAGGCCCAGATATTTTATATTTTTATAATATTAGGCTTATTTTGTCAATTAATAAAGTTTTTTAAAATGTCTATTTCTCTCCCAATTTTGTCAACTTTTGCTTTCTGTATTTTGAAGCTATGTTATTAGGTGGATTCATCTAGAAAATTTAATATATCTTTAGTGAATTAAATTATTTATCGTTATGAAGTGATTTTCTTTATACATACTAATGCTTTATGCATACTAAACACTTTAAGCTAGCAGAATTGAGTTTTAAAATTTCCAGCCTGGCAACACTTGTCTTTTACTAGAAGAATTAGGCTCTTTTATATTTAATATAATAATTGATTAATTTGTTAATGTTATGTTACAACATACATACCTAACATCACAATCTAAAATTAATCAGTCTTCATCTTTTTCCTTTTATAAAACCATATATTATATTATTATTATTTTCTGTAGGCAAATTATAATTTCTTCATATCCAACAATTGCTTTGTTATTTCTTTTTGAATTCCAGACTTTCCATATAGGAGTACTTTACTTTGTCTGAAATACTTCCTTAGGAATTTTTTTCCGGGAGTATTTCTTCTTTCATCATCAGCAGCACTGTAATACCTGAAAGATATCTTTGCTGCATATAGAATACTAGATTGACAATTATTTTATCCCTTGAAGGAATCTGCCCAAAGTTCACCCATTTGTTTTATGGGGAGGCTTGGTCACATTGCACAGTGTTGTTTACATGTGCTCCTGACACATTAGCTATATCAGACCTTTAACCATTCTTCCGCGATTGGTGGTGCTTCACCAATGTTGACACTTTTTCAGATTGACATCCAAACCATAGTGCCTGATTTTAAAAAATCTATGCCATTTACATCCTGTCAGTGGTGTGCTTCTTCTTGCAAAAGCTGCTTAACAACAGGCTAATGGTCAAGATCTCTGATAGATCTTCCATATTCCCTACCATTTATAGCATATTGTATTGTCTCAGAAAATTCTCCTTAAAATTTGATTCAAAAAGTTTTCTGACTCTGTTTTCCTTATCTCCTCCTTGTCTGCATTTCCTTCGTTATGGAGTGAGGCTGTTTGCAGAAAAGAATCATTTCCTCTGGTTTGCTTCCTAGTTAATGATCAGGATAAAAATTTGGTATTCTGCTTTGACCCTTCCTGAGAGTGTTCTTTATTTTCTTGAATGGTAACCTCAAGGTCATAATATAATTGGTACATAACAATTCACAAATAATACAGATAAATTATTAGAATTAATAAAAGAATTTTGCAAAGTTGCTTGATATAAGGTTATATAGAAAATAAAATTCCACTTCCATTGTTTTACTAAGTAATAACATAAAATTAAAACATCAAGTAATACCTGTATTAGTAGTATTACTGGTATATGCATAAATTTAATTTTTCTCTTTTTAAAAGTTTATTATATTTATTTTGAGAGACAGTGTGAGCAGAGGAGGGACTGAGAGAGAGAGAGAGAGACAGAGAGTGACAGAGAGAGAGGGAGACAGACAGACAGACAGAGAATCCCACACTGACAGCAGGGAGCCCAATGTGGGACTTCATTTCACAAACCATGGGATCATAACTTGAGCCAAAATCAAGAGCCAGACACTTACCTGACTGAGTCACCCAGGCACCTGAATTTTCCTCTTTGGAAAACAGTCTGGCATTATTCACCAAAGTTGAAATTATACATACCATACAAATCGACAATTTGACTCAGACATATATACACAAGGGAAATGTATACACATGTGTACAAGGAGACATATGCAGTAATGTCCATAGTACCATTATTTATAATAGTCTCAAACTGATAACAAATCTAATTTCCATTAATAGGAATATAAATTGTGGTATATTTCTGCAATGAAATAATAGCAATAAAAGTGAATGAAACTGAAATTACATAGAACATAGATGAATCTCTCTAAACTATACACAAAGTAATATATATTTGGTGATTCCACTTATGTTTCATTCAAAATGTAGGAAAAATGATAATGTTAAGTACTACAAGCTTAGTTGAAAAAAACATAAAGAAAAGCATGGAAGTGATAAACATAAAAATCTAGAAAGTAAAACACTTTGAAGTGGATCAAAAGGATAGTGATTGATAGAAAGCATAAGAACAGTTTCTAAAGTGTTGAAAATGTTTTATTTTTCACTTGCGTGGTAGCTGTTTTCTTTATGATAAATCATTAAGCTATGCATTTTTGTTTTGTGTACTTTCCTACATATATTTTATATAAAATTTTATGGAAAATGATTTATTGGTTAGGATTTCTGAATCAAAATTATGACTATTTTAAATTTTATAGACATTTCTGAATTATTCAATTGAAAGATTATAACAATTTGCTCCCAGTAGCAACGGTTTCACACTAATGTGTATCACTGTGTGAGACTCTTTTGACATTTTCTTTTCTCTCTACCACTCTGTCTTCCTAAAGGGAATGTTATCTTTACTAGCTCATATTTTTCCTTGCTCTTTTATCTTGTCTGTGTAATAATGAATATAAATAAACCAACCTTAAAATCTCAGTGACTTCACACCATGAAGTTCTCATTTAGATGTGTAAAGAATGTACATCCAGGTTCCTCAAAAAATAAACAATAGAACTCCTCTATGACCAGCAGTAGCACTGCTAGGAATTTACCCAAGGGATACAGGAGTGCTGATGCATAGGGTCACATGTACCCCAACGTTCATAGCAGCACTCTCAACAATAGCCAAAACATGGAAAGAACTTAAGTGTCCATCAACTGATGAATGGATCAAGAAGATGTGGTATATTTATACAATGGAATACTACATGGCAATGAGAAAGAATGAAATCTGGCCATTTGTAGCAACATGGATGGAACTTGAGGGTGTTAGGCTGAGCAAAATAAGTCAGGCAGAGAAGGACAGATACCATATGTTTGCACATATAGGTGGATTAGGAGGAAACTAACGGAGGACCATGAGGGAGGAGAAGGGGAAAAATAGTTGGGGAGAGGGAGGGAGGCAAACCATGAGAGACTCTTGAATGCTGAGAACAAACTGAGGGCTGATAAGGGTGGGGGAGAGGGGAAGGGGGGTGACGGGCATGGGGGAGGGCACTTGTTAGGATGAGCACTGGGTGTTATATGGAAACCAATTTGACAATAAACTATTTAAAAAAAAAAAAAGAATGGGACAGACACACTGGTCACTGGTCTACAGCAATTCTCAAATCCCACTAAGCATACATGGTAAAGTTTTATTTCTCTCTTAAAGATCATTATGGAATGAAATAATGGCCCTCCTTTATATTAAGGTTTAGCCTTTTAGAACTTGGGGATTCCAGTATGGCTGCATCAGAGGAAAAGAGACATAGAAGAGTCACTTACTTCATTAATTATTTGGTAGGTAATTACTTTTTTCCTCTCATACAAAATAGTTTTGTGGTATTCCTTTCAAATGGAGAAAATACTCAACCCTTCTCCATGGGAGACAACCCAAAAATTTCATCCTGTCACTGTATCTAGCTCAAAGTGCAAAATCTATAGATAATGTACAGTAGTTACTATACCAGGCCCAGACTATCCTCTCTGTGTCTGAATGTGTAACAAAAGAAAAGAGAATTCATTTCATCCCATGCCTTTACAAAGGAAAGAGATACTGGCAATAAAGCTTTCTTGTAGCAGCTCTGTAAGATCTTGAGTTAGGATATATCACCTGGGGAGCATTTATCTGTTGATAATTATGACTATCTTATTTCCAGTATCAAGAATTATCTTTATTGGATATATATTATAGACACTTGCAATTATTTTTTATTCTCTCTCCCTAAATAATATATTAGTAAATATTATCTACTTTGATTAATAGAAGAGCCACAATCCTTTAATTATAATTCTCAAATAAAAAATTTAGAAAACAAAGAAAACCCTAAGTTCTTTGATATTTAGCAATAAAATTAACCTTGGCCTGAAATGAGGGCATTAATAGTCCTTTTTTATCACACTGCATATGAGTGCTCATATATTTCACTGAAGATGTATTACTGTTTTGATTATAGGCTGCTGCTTCAGATCTCTACTGGGAATGTCTTCTAAAATATGCTGTGTGTCCTGTATTAGGTGTCTTAACTTGGAAAATTTTAAAACATATATTGCCGTAAGAGTTGCAGATAAGGAGTTATGGATCAGTATTTGCATTTTCTGGTTAGTTGCTGTTGTTTTTTACTTGCTAAATATTTGACACTGGGACAAAGCATTTAAATGATCAACAGTACCTTTAAAGTTTCAACTTTGATTTAATCTTTCAATTGTCATACTTTAGTTATTTGTCATTTTTATAAAGTAAAGCCATTATTAAGAGCTATGGTCACTATGTTACATAGTGTTCTGTCTCTGAATAAGAGATATATACTTCTGGTGTTTAAGAAGGAAAAGCCATTACTTCTGAAAATTTAGCTTTGTACAAATTTTCTTGTTCATTGCTAGATGTTTATAGCCATATTTGATCCAAGTATATGACATGTATTTTTTCTAATAGTCTCATTTTTTCAATTTTGACTCTATGTTATAGTTCTTTGCCTTTCCAGTCTATTATCTTCTTCAAACCTACTTTGTCTTGGTTTTGTGCATGTTCCTGTTTCCGTCTCTTAATTATAGAAGCAAAGTAGGAGCATAAATAAATAAAATAAATAGATATATAAAATTTACGAAAGTTAAGAGTAATTTTAACAGGGCTAAATTCCTGCAGAAAGGAACTTGCTGGTATGTGTATATGTGTGTGCTTTGACAACTTCATAATACATTATTCTGTGGTTGCCCACATTTTTTGGAATAGTCTTTTTATTGCCATCCTTAAGTCATTATAATTTTTTGTCATCTACTTTCTGCCAGGTTTCTGATTGATAAAGTAATTGGTACCAGAAGTAGTCCCAGAAAACAGATTGTTAAAATAGTATCTGAGATTGAATTGCCCATAAAATCAAGAAATGCAGAGATAACTTCCTTGCAAAGAGAAAATGAGTCACAGATAAATCTATGACATGCTGTGCTGTCACAATTACTCAAACTATCACATTGGTAGTGCCCGAGGAAAGCAAGGAATTAGGACAGTGCTTCTGAAAATTTAATATACATCCAAACAACTGCAGTTTTGGGTTTTTTTGTTGTTGTTATTGTTGCTAAAATACTATTACTGATAAAACAGTGCTGCGATGATGTTTCAGAGGCTGCAATTGTAACAAGTTCCCAGGTGATGTTGATGCAGCTGATATGATACCACATATTAAGCAGGAGGAACTAGGAGATCAAGTGGCTTCAAGCACTCTGCCTCTGTGATAACGACAGTAATGATAAAGATTAAGGAGTCAACTGGATCCTTCCTGTGTCCCTAGAGAAGTAAGGTAAATGGTGATATTGAAAGCTATGACTATAAATTTGAGAAGAAATATGGAGACTCTCAGTCTTCCTTGGAGGTAGGTGCAGGGCAGATAGGGCTTAGGAAAACACCCAAGTTCTGTCTGACAATAAGGATTACATAATTGTAGCAGCAATTATATGCTAAGTTTTTAAGTTAAAGTAAAGGCACTGGTGGGAAAGGAAGAGGCTCAGGGACAGGGACCTTTCAGCAAACATGGATAAGGCTGAGAGCTTTGAAACCTCAGAATCCTCTGGTACATACTGTTGGCAGAAGCCATCTCTTCCATCTGAGGGAACCAGTCCTCAACATAAAAACCTTTTCATACACTCTCTTTGGGATAGTTTCCCTACAAGGTAATGGCAATTCTCTTCCTGGCTTACCATCACCTACTGTCAAGGCTTTCAAGGCAAGTGTAAGAATTACATTCCAAGATAGCTTAGGCTGGGAAGTATAAGATCTTGAGATAAAGTATACACCAAAAATTAAAAGACCCCGTTGATATTTATCAGAAAGAGACTAGGTAATATGTTTGGGAGTATTAAACCAAAGGGGTAGAAATAGGAGGTTTGATCAGGCCAAATGCATTGGCAGGAGTGCACTTACCCTGGATTTGGCATTTGTTGCATTTTTAAAACGACCTGGGACTTGTAATAAGGTCATGTTATCAAAAACAATAACTTTCTTTCTTTCTTATGGTAAAAAACACATAACTTAAAATTTACCATCTTAAAAATTTTTAAGTGTACACTTCGGTAGTGTTAAGTATATATGCACTGTTATAAAACAGATCTCCAGGGGTGCATGGGTGGCTCAGTCAGTTAAGCATCCGACTTTGGCTCCGGTCATGATATCATGGTTCGTGGGTTCGAGCCCTGCATCGGGCTCTGTGCTGACATCTAGCTCAGAGCCTGGAGCCTGCTTTGGATTCTGTGTCTTCCTCTCTCTCTGATCCTCCCCTCCTCACGCTGTCTCTGTCTCTCTCTCAGAAATAAATAAAACATTAAAAAATTTTTTTTGAAAAAGCAGATCTCCAAAACTTTTTCTTGCAAATCTGAAATGGGAACTGTATACCCATTAAACAATTTCTCATTTCCTCCTCTTCCCAGTCCCTGTAAAAAACGCTCTACTTTTTGTTTCTATGAATTTAACTACTTCATACCACATCTTATGTAAATAATCACACAGTTTAAGAACGTTCTTGGCATGGTACCTGTAGAGGAAACAGTCCAAGCCTCAGAAACATGTAAATGCTGTAGTGGGTCTATATGTCCCTCAACAGCACCCACGTCCCTCAACTGTAACCCCATAAGCGCCTAGAGAACTCTAATTTTACCAAATTACTAAAAAATGCATTAGTCAGGAGGGCACCAGCAACCTTAAACTTTGTGGTGACTAGCATCTGTAGGCCAGGGTTAAAGTTGTACTTGCCCCATTAGAATGAATTTTCTTGATTTCAGCTGGAATAAATGATTCAGAGTGTTAGATGTTATATGTCAGTGGTTAATCATCATAGACTGTGTGGTCAGTATTACCACAATACGCCATAGAGATGGAGTTTAATCAGAGCTTTGACTCACAGAAATCTGTGGCCTGGGCCAAGTGATCATGGTGTACATGAAAGAATATGTACTATCTTTAGAGGTAAAATATTGGTAACTTACACAAAAGAAATTCTATGGCTGTTTCTAGAAACCTAACTTCTATAGTCTCATATCTTATTTCCAGGACTATGTCATTTCACAGATCCATATAGCCTTGACTGAGAGGGAAGCTAAACATGTTGGAGAACAAGCTGTAATGAATGTTATGATATGTTCTTCAAGTTCTCCCCAGAGGAACCCCAACCATGAACTTAAGAGATTGAGCATTAGGTTAAAGAAAAAACGCTGAAGGCTGCCTGGGTGGCTCAGTCAGCTAAACATCTGACTTCAGCTCAGGTCATGGTCTTGTGGTTCTGGAGTTCGAGCCAGACTCTGCTGACACCTCAGAATCTGGAGCCTGCTTTGGATTCTGTGACTCCCTCTCTCTCTTTGCACATCCTCTGCTCATGCTCTGTTTCTCTCTACCTCAAAAATAAATAAATACTAGAAAAAATTAAAAAGAAAAAGAAAAAACCTTGAATCTCTAGGGCTGATTACATATTGGCTTTACATTTTTGTTGATCCTCAAAGACCCAACATGTACCTATAAACAACTGGACCCAGTAAGCACTTATGCAAGTCAAGTGATGAATGGAATTTTGGCTCTATTCCATTTCAGAGTATGGCTAGACAGACTACAGACCAGTCCTATTATTATTTTCCCAGCCCCAGAATGTATACATATATTCAATACCTGTCAGAATCACAACAGTGGTTCTCTGACTCATAGAGTAAGGGCTATTAGTGTAGGAAGGACCAAGTAGAAGTCCCTGCAGCTTTTCTCAACAACCCTCACCAAAACTGCATATCAAAAGCAACAATCCCTGTGGAAACAACAGAGATTAGTTCCATCATCAAAGACCTGAGAGATACGTATATCCTCTCTATTTGATCATTAATGGAAAATTTAACTCAAAATCCAGACGGTCCATGGAAAACCAGACAGAACATATATAATCAAGTAACCACAGGAGCCACAGCTGAAATTCCAAATGCAGTGTCTTTACTGCAGTAAATTAACAGTCTGTGAAAATCAATATGCAGTTATTGACCTGGCAAATGCTCTTTTGTCATTTTCCATCAATTAATAAAATCATTAACAGTTTACATTTACATGGCAGAGACAGACAACAGTATAATTTTACTGACTGGTGCAAGGATGTTGCCAAACTTTATATTCTCTCATGATCTTGTAATACAATTTAGAATGTTCTTGATCATCTTGCAAACCAACAGAACATTGCAAAGTTTTATTGTGCTGATGGACAGTATGACCGTTGGACCCTGCAGAACTAAAACTGTAAATATCTAGGATGCCTTAATAAGATTAATCTATTCCAGAGGGTGGGCAATTATCCTTGCAAAACATCAGAGGTCTGCCACATTGATGAGGTTTCTGAAATACAGTATTCTGGGCCCTATCAAGATATTGTTCAGGTGTACCTGGGTGGCTCAGTCTGTTAAGCACTGGACGCCAGCTGAGGTCATGATCTTGCAGTTTGTGGGTTCAAGCCTTGTGTGGGCTCTGTGCTGACAGCTCAGAGCCTGGAGGCTGCTTCAGATTCTGTGTCTCCCTCTCTCTCTGCTCCTCCCTTGCTCCTGCTCTATCTCCCTCTCTTAAAAATAAACATGTTAAAAATTTTAACAAAGATATTCCTTACATGGATATAAGTATGTCTAAAGTGGCAGACTTGTTCTATACCTTGTAGCACCTAGTATGAATAGTGAGACATACCATTTCATGGATCTTTTTGCATTTTGGAGGGAACCTATAAAACATTTGGACATGTTTATTAACCCATTTACTATACACCTAGTAATGTCAGTTTGAGTGCAGCCTGGGTATATAAATAGGGTCCTGCAGCAGTTCCAATGGTCGGTGCATGCTGCCCCATAATACCCCTTATAACCTAACACATGCAATTATATTAGAATAACCTGAGGCCAAAAAAAAGATGCTATATACAGCCATTGGAAAGCTCTGGAAGAGAATAACATTGCATATCTGTAGGATTTTAGAGTAGAGCTGTGCTTTCTTTGGCCAACAACCGTCCTCCACTTGAAAAGTGGCTCTTGAGCTGCTGCTGGGTCTGCATAGAGACAGAACACCTGACCTTGATACACTGAGTAACTGTGAGGCCTTGACTTTCCATCATGAACTTGGTATTATCTGATCTATTGAAACATATAACTGCATGCACAGCACTTTTGCATTATAAAATGGAAATGGTTTCTGTAAGACTTGGCTTAATCAGATCTAGACTGTAATAGTAAACTGCATGGACCTGGTTCAGAGTCCTGCCATATCTGTTCCTTTGCTTTCTCCTACTTAACTCACACCTATCGATTCACAGGAAGTTTCCTGTTACCAGTTAGTGGAGAAGAAAGTAGAATAGGCCTGGTTTATGGATGGATGTGCATGGTAATCATTGTCAGGTAGAAGTCAATAGCTTCTGCATTATGATTCCTTTGGGGAGTCATCCTGAAAGAGTGTAGTGATGGAAAATTCTTCCAGAATATGGTCTTTGGAGATAGATCTGGTTGTCCATGTTTTATGGAAAAAAAAAAAGATGAACTGGGATATCTATGTTGATGTATGGGCATTGGTTAATTGACTAATTTCTTGGTGACCTGGAAAAAAGAATATTGGAAAATTGATGACTAGGAAATGTGGGGGAAATATATATGGTTATACTAGTTATAATATGAATAGTGAGCAAATATCTTTGTATCCTACATAAATACAAAGATGTTAATTATGTTAATTATGAAGAGAGTTAACTTTCTACCATCATGATCTTAAGCATGGTAGATATACAGAAACTAGTACTTGAGGAAATTATGGTTTTGAAAAAAGCTTCTGGCCATTTTTGGTTCTTATGCCATTGCACTAATAGTCTGTCATAAAGTCACTACAAGTCAGCCAGAGTCAGCCATGCAATAATTTGATCCCAATCACTGGAAGAAATTACCCCCCCCCCCCCCCCGCTCTGTCTTCCTTCAGGGTTTTTTTCTTTACCCTTGATTTTTTGAAATTTGAAACTGATATGCCTAGATGTAGTTTCTGTGTGTGTGTGTGTGTGTGTGTGTGTGTGTGTGTGTGTGTGTGGTGTTTGTTTGTTTGTTTTGGCATTTATACTGCCTGGTATTCCCTGAGCTTCCTAGATCTATAGTTTGGTGTCTAACATTAATTTGGAGAAATTCTCAGTCATTATTGCATCAAATACTTTTTCTCTTCCTTTTTTTTTGTTTCCTTTCCAGTATTTACATTATACATATGTTATACCTTTCATAGTTTTTCCACCTAGAGTCTTTGGATACTCTATTGTTGTTCTGTAGATTAAAAAAGTCTTTGTTGTTTTTGGTTTTCAGTTTGAGTATTCTATTGCTTAGCTCAGAGGCTCTTTCCTCATCCACATCCAGTCTAACAATGAGCCTGTCAAGGGCATTCTTCTTCATCATTATAGTGGTTTTGTTGTTGTTGTTGTTGTTGTTTTTATCTCTAGCATCTCGTTTTGGTTCTTTCTTAGGAGTTCCATTTCTCACTTCCATTCCTCATATATTTATGCATGCTGTATAGTTTACCCGACAGACACTTCAGCATATTCACTGCAGTTGTTTTAAATTCTGGGTCTGTTAACTCCAGAATCCCTGCCATTTCTGATTCTTTGGCTTGATCTGTCTCTTCAAACAGTGGTTTTTTTTTTTTAACCTTTTGTTATGCCTTAGAATTGTTTCTTGATTGTGGGAAAAGATGTACCAGGTAAAAGAAGCTACTGTAAATAGGCCTTGAGAGATGTGAAGGGAAGCATTCTATAGTGTTATGATTATGTCTCATTCTGGTATAGAGCCCATGCCTCTGGACTGTGAACCTCACAAGTGCTTCTCAGTGTTTTTGTTTCTCAAATGTTTTTAATGCTTTTTTTTTTTTTTTTTGAGGGAGAGAGAAAGAGCTAGAGAGCAGGAGAGGGGCAGAGAAAGAGGGAGACAAGCATCTGAAACAGGTTCCAGATTCTGAGCTCTCAGTACAGAGCCTGGTGTGGGGCACAAGATCATGACCTGAGCCAAAGTCAGCTGCTTAACTGTCTGAGCCACCCAGGTAACTCTCAGTTTGTTTGTTTGTTTGTTTGTTTGTTTGTTCGTTTCTCTTCCCTGAGATGGGATAGGATGGCTAGCGTGGGCTGTGGTTGGGTATTTCCTTTCCCCAGGTCAGTTAGACTCGGATAATATCCTGGCAGTCTAGGCTCTCATTAATTAGTTTTTCTTGACGGCAGGCCTTGTTAGAGAAAGAATGTTCTTGAGTATTTCAAAATGGTTCCTTTCACCCCACTCCTCCTAGAAACCCAAAAGAATATTTCTCTAATATTTGCTATGGGAGGTAAGTCTCACAATATTGTGAAAGCTCCCCCCACCAAACTGGGTCCCCCTGGAGTTTTTAACTCTTAGAGTCGTCCCCACCAAATCTCTAGCAATTTGTGAATTATGTAGTTCAGATGTCCTGCTACTGGCTCCTGAGGCAGTTTCTGCTTGTGAGTCTCTCTCTGCTTCTCTGTAACTTAGGACTCCCTCTATTTGCCTGTCTCTCTAATCTTGGTGATAACAGTTCGCCTGTGTTCTCCTCTCTCTTATGCATCAAAGAGGAATTGTTTATTTTTCAGTCTGTTCAGCTTTTCATTTGTTATTAGGATAGTGTCCTTAGATGAGGAACTGGAAACTGGAAGTTTGTCTCTAATCTATTTCTGGTATATGACAGAATTTTAAACTTCAAAAAAGTTTTTTTTTCATTTTATTAATATGTATGTCCGCCTTTGATGATTATACAATATTAGCTCTTAGATTCATTCCAATTTTGTCATCCTTTCTGTTGGTTTTGTTTTTTTGTGCTTTGGATTTACCAGCTCATGTTCTAGGGATATATGTGCATTCTGTGTTTTAACCATAGGGTTTATTTAATCTATTAATATAAGCTCAGTTATGGTATATTTGAATATTATGTGTTGTAACTTATAATGGTTGTTATGGTGTTTCTTAAAATACCTTGGTAAGTACACTTGGTAACCATTTTGTCAGTTTCTTTACATACTTCTAGAAGTATTCTTTATTCCTTTCCTTGAAGAGCAAAGGTTTAAGTTGGTGTGCCATATTAAATACACATTATTTGCCATTAAAATTTCCCTCTTTTTTTCCAGTTAAATGCATTTTTGTTGTAAACCTTGTTTAATGAAATAGTATGTAGTTATTTCTATTTCTTTTTGTTAGCATTTGTTTGAAATATTCTTGACCATACCTACATTTTAAATCTTTCTTGATATTCTGCATTATGAATGCTTCTTATTAGTAGTAAATAGCTGGATTTTCTTCATTTAAAGTAAACTAAAAACATCTGTATTTTGAAAGGAAAAGTCAGATGACTCAACTTAATTATGTTAACTGATTCAAATGATTTTCTTTTTTCCACTTTGTTTTGTATATACAATTAAACCATTTTATTGCTTGCATCTCCCCTACTTTCCTTATTTGTATTTTTTAAAAATACTTTTAATTTTTCTTATTAAATTTCGCTGAATTTTTAGAAAGAGATCAGAATATACATGCCTTTGTTCACCATCAATAATTGGAAAGATTTAATTACAATTAAAAGCGGCATGGGATGCCTCGATGGCTGTCAGTTGATTGCTCAACTTCATTTGAGTTCATGATTTCATGGTTTGTGAGTTTGAGCCCCATGTCGGGCTTGCACTGATAACATGGAACCTGCTTTGGATTCTGTGTCTCCCTCTCTCTCGGTCCCCCCCTCCCTCACTCATGCTCTCCCTCTCTCTCTCAAAAATAAATAAACATTAAAAAATTGTTTAAGTGGCATGAATGCTATGAGCTATTTCTTTATCATGTATCTTTCTTTGTTTATACAATGAAAAATTATTGGCATTTAGAAATCAGAGGTCATTTCTGTTAATGGGGATTTTTATTCCTTTGTGTTGGAATTTAGAGTGATTTTTTTTTACTTTTAAAAAACATATTTCTCCATCAGCTATTTAAGGTTTGTAATGTTTTATAATCACAGAAAACACAAATTATATTTTCTCTTTTTAAAGGTCTGGAATATTCTTTTTTCTAATGTTTATTTACTTCCAAGAGAATGAGAGAGACAGAGCTTGAGCAGGTAAGGGGTAGAGAGAGAGGGAGACACAGAATCTGAAGCAAGCTCCAGGCTGTAAACTGTCAGCACAGAGCCTGACATGGGGCTCAAACCCATGAACTGCGAGATCATGACCTGAGCTGAAGTCAGATGCTCAACTGACTGAGCCACCCAGGTTCCCCAGAGGTTTGGAGTATTCTTATTGAAGAGATATGTTTTCCTTGGTCCAATGACCATCATATTAACATATTTCTTGATCACGCATTTCCTAAGGTCTTTTCTCAACTAGCTTTCTTGTACTCTTGGTGACATTATTACTTAGATATAGGCTCTATTTGACATCTCTGGATGAAAACAGAAAACTAACTGCTACCTTAAAATAGTTTTTATGTATACATATATCTCTTTCTATATCTATCTATCCAGGTATATCTATATATCTATATCTCTATTTTCTATATCTGACTTAAAATGTGTTCTAGGTTAAATTCAGCCCCTAAGTGAGAGACTTCCTGTAGAGCAAATTCAGTGACAAATGTACAAAAGGCTTGTATTCCAGGTTAAATATGGTTGGTTTGACCTTCAAACTCAAAGAGGACATAATGATGTTCTGCTAAGATAATTAAAAGTGTGGACTTCTGGGTTATTTCTTATAATCCTATTTTAGACATAAAGGTTATTACTATTATTTGCAGATTAGTTAGGTATTAATGAAGTTTGTCAATATTTCAATTCATCATTTATAATTATGATTCTCAGTCCTAAACGGAAAAACATGTTTCCAAAGCTGCATAAAAGAATTTTTCTTTTCTTTCTTTTTTTTTTCCTCCAGTTTTCTGCTGAGCAGACTGCCAGGTGTGCTTCCCCAGGGTATATGGAGGGAGAGCAACCCTTCCCAGACCTCTGAGGCCCCTTCTTCACCAGGAAGACTGTCTTGCAGACACTCTGGCTTGGCCGCCATAAAATACCAGTTGCTCTTTCTCTACTCATGCCAGAAAAAGTGGAAGTTGCATAAACAGACTAATTCCTTTCTTGGCTCACTTCCAAATCAAAGTCTCAAATGGGCATGTCTGCTTAGTGGAGTGAAATATATACATAGTTGAATCCAAGATTCGAGGCAGTTTGGTAATCAGAGTTCTAACTGCATTTGGGAGGAGTTTAACTTCTTATGTCTTTTGGCTCTGTTCTAGGTGACTCCTTAAATTTCATTTTAAATACACTTGTTCTGGGGTGCCTGGGTGGCTCAGGCGGTTGATCATCCAACTTTAGCTCAGGTCATGATCTCACGGTTTGTGGGTTCAAGCCTCGCATCCAACTCGTTGCTGTCAGCACAGCACCTGCTTCAGATCCTGTCTCCTCTTGCTCTGCACCTCCCCTGCTTGTTCTCTTTCTCTCTCAAATAAATCAATAAAAACTTTAGAAAATATTTCCAAAGGCTAGTATTCAGCTCTTCCATTCATGAAAAAGATTATCTCCTATTTTTATTTCAAAGATATTGTTTCCTCACGGTCTCTGAATAGTCTACATCTACTTATTTTAAAGCTCTTTTTCAGATTATTTCATTATTTTCTGTTGGAGTCAATTCTTCTGCCCAAGGTATCTTCTGAGAGCTGCTGGGTTGCAGACTTGCTGCTGGGAACCACTGCCTCTCAGTCAATAAAATAACATGGTACTGTGGCTACTGCGACCCTACAAGCCCATTCTCCACTCCATTCACCAGAGAGAGGATCATCTCAATATTCCAAGCCGACAGAAGCTGCTTTTCAGTGGCAGACATTTGTGTGCATGTGTATGTTTTAATTATCTCTTTGTCTTGTAGGATGGAACTTGAAAAAGTTCTTTATGCCTCATTTCTTATTTGTGTTTATTTCTAAGAATGTTATTAGAAAAGTGATTTTATTAATGTTATTCATTTCCTGAGTGCAATAGTTTCTGTGGGTCCTATCTTTGCAGACTCTGAATTTCCACACTTAAACTCTCCTTCCAATGAGTAGACCTGTTTACAGCTTGGTTATTGTTAAATGATTGTCATATGATTGTCCATGTGGGATACCTGCTCACTATATAGTAATTAGGAAGAATCATCTGTTTGCCTGAAACCCAGATAAGAAAGCTTAGTATTGTACCAGTTGAAGGCATTGTTTTCAACACCTCAGATAAGTATGCTGATGGTTTAGGTTGATGTGGTTAGGGCTTCACAAAACTCTGTCCATCCCCTCTTCTGGGCGTTCTGTAGCCTGACAGGGGCTCCCTCTGAACCAGCCGGACCCTAAGCCAAGCACACTTACCCAACACCTCCTAGCCTGGCACAGCTTGTTATTCTTTAATTGAAAAAGATAATCTTTCTTTTGGCTTATTGTAAAAAACCTCTAACTTCTATAAGATTTATGAGCTAGGGAAGGCTTTTTCAAAAAGGCCCAATCCACGTCCTCTGTGGGACCACTGGATTCTCATGAGTTTCTAAGATGAAGGTAACACATAAGTGTTAGTTTCACTGCTCTAGTGCCTAGCGAAAGACCTACTTGTGGTGAAGGATTAATCTTTGTGGGACAAGTTTTCATTTAACACAAAGTCTAGAAATGGCAGAATGGATAAATTCTCCGTGAATTTGGGCTGAGCTGGAATTTTTAAAATTTGTTTAGTGACAAGTACATGACCATCATTATATCACAATTTTAAGAACAGAATATATTTTTAACGACTACTTAGAGTTTAGTGATTGAATCCAGTGGTATTTGCAGAATACTAACATTTTTTAATAAAAATAGAATGATTCTTCAAGTAATGCATATTGTGTTTGGAAATAATAATTTAAAATGAGGTGGAAAATTGAATCAGATCAAAATAAAATTAATCCAATAAAAGTTTCTTTTAAAATTAACATCTTTAAAAGTTAAATGCAAACAAATCTATACTAAAGTTCACCTCCAAAAGAACATTGCCAACATTGCTATGTTATTAAGTAATTATTGTTAGTGACAGTTCATAAATTTTACTTGTTAAGTAAAGACTGCTTTTTTAGACAGATTGCTTTTTTGAGTTGTCAGTGTTATATACAATGGGGTCGTTGACACCCTCACTTTTTCCATATAATGAATAATGAAGAAACTTAAATTTGGGGCCCAAATTTACACTCTATCACAAATGTGGAATCATTAGGCATGAAAAGGTGGGATTGTGTACTATGTGGCAATGTACTTGTTATTCAAATTCCTGTTCTTACCTCTTCAGCTCTAGGCATGTTACTATTAGCACACAGAGAGTAGTAACCCAAGAATTGTTTCCCTAATAGAGTCGGCAACTGCTATATGGTAATTCAGTAAAGATTACATCAAATAGGGTTGTAAATAATAACTTTAAAAATGAAAACTAGGGGCATCTGGGTGGCTCAGTCGGTTGAGCGTCCCACTATGGCTCAAGTCATGATCTCACAGTCTGTGGGTTTGAGCACCACGTTGGGCTCTGTGCTGACAGCTCGTAGCCTGGAGCCTGCTTCAGATTCTCTGTCCCTCTCTCTCTCTGCCCCTCTCCTGCTCATACTCTGTCTCTCTCTCTCAAAAATAAACATTAAAAAATTTAAAAGAGAAAACTAATTTATAAATGCATAAAGACAGTTAAATATATGTCTCCTTATTTGGAGAACTGTAAAGAAGTCTATTATGTTTTTTTTTTTAGTTTTGCTCACCTATCGTTGCTTCATGATTCTTCTTTATTTCTTATTCTATGCTTGCCAGGAAGGGAAAATGTTCTTCTCTTTAATTTTTTAAATGTCTATTTATTTTTGAGAGAAAGAGAGACAGAGCACAAGTAGGGAAGGGGCAGAGAGAGACAGAGGCACAAAATCTGAAGCAGGATCTAGACTCTGAGCCATCATAGAGCCTGACATGGAGCTTGAACTCATGACTGTGAGATCATGACCTGCACCAAAGTCAAATGCTTAACCTACTGAGCCGCCCAGGTGCCCCAAGAATGCTCTTCTATTTAAAAAAAATATTTAAATTTTTATTTTTGAGTCAGAGACAGAGTGTGAGCAGGGGAGGAGCAGATAGAGAGGGAGACACAGAATCTGAAGCAGGCTCCAGGCTGAGCTGTCAGTACAGAGCCCAACGCAAGGCTCAAACTCATGAACCTCAAGATCATGACCTGGGTCGAAGTCAGACACTTAACCGACTGAGCCAGCCAGGTGCCCCAAGAATGCTCTTCTATTTAAAAAAATATATTTAAATTTTTATTTTTGAGTCAGAGACAGAGTGTGAGCAGGGGAGGAGCAGATAGAGAGGGAGACACAGAATCTGAAGCAGGCTCCAGGCTGAGCTGTCAGTACAGAGCCCAACGCAAGGCTCAAACTCATGAACCTCAAGATCATGACCTGGGTCGAAGTCAGACACTTAACCGACTGAGCCAGCCAGGTGCCCCAGAATGTCCTTCTCTTTTAAATGTCTCTTTTTAAATTTCTATCCCTAATTATTGGCTACTCTTTCTGTCACTGCTGAGTTTAAAGGCAGGGTGTACATAAAGGAAGGGGAGTAGTGGTTATGGGGAGCAGAAAAGTTCTTATTTTGATGATGTTGACAATAGATCGCTTTATACTCTCTGATCAGCAGCTATTTGAAGCTGATTCTTTGTGGAGCACTTTTTATGGGTTATGTGAAAGTTCTCTTCCATTTCTGGATTTTTCTTACCTAAAATACTCTCAGACTTTACTATTTTATCTAGTTGTTTACTCCCTCTGTAGCCCCAAAGAGTTTCCCCCAAAAAAATTCCTCCCAAATTTTTCACAGCTGGCTCTTTCATCAACTCAATGTGGCTGACAAGTCTAAGAATCACATAACTTTTTTTCTTAAGTTTAACTGCTTTATAAATTTGGCATTTTGTCTGACACTTCTTTGGAAGACAGCATTTCTTCTACTTTGGTGTCCCAGCTTAATCATATGCTCCCCATCATGAAAGTATATTTGAAATGTGTATTGAAGAAAGGCTCTTCTTGAAATTATCAGAGCTTTGAGCCCATAAGGCTGCATAATTTCACTGATGATCATAAGATTTCTTGTGCTTTACCTTAGGACCCACCAGAATCATAAAAAGTTCTACTTCCTGTAACCTATAAAGTGATTTGGGTGTCAGTTAGGTTTATTTAACTTCTTGTTTCTTTTCCGACATGGGAGGTGGAAGGTACTCATTGAGAAGGGGTTTAAGAGTTATCATTTATTCTTATCAGTCAAGGATATTTTCAACTGTTGAGAATAAAAACTTGCTCAATTCTCCAATATGATAAAGTTAAAGTTCCCTATAATGAAAATTATGTTTCCAATTAAAGATATAGTTTCTATAAAGTTAAACATAATTCCATTATAATTTGGTTATTTTTCTTAGAATTTATTCGCTAGGTCTCTCCACCCCAACCTCCCACCCTTTTCTTTCAAGTTACCTCAGTAATTGTATTCTCAAAGGATCTTTAGTCATCCAGACTTGTGGTCTACACTGCATTTTGCCTCATGAGAAAAGCACACACTGACAAAACTGCAAGCCAACCATAGCTTTTATAACTGCCTTGTGTTTTAAAAATGTCAAAATGACTTCTCATTGTAAGAATAGAATGTTAAACATAAGATATAAAAATAAAATTCTCATTCAACTGGTATATGTTTAGTTCTCTCCCTTCTTCTCCAAATGAATGTTGGTTTAAATTTATATGGAATCACATATTCTTTTCTCTTTGTTTCAAAGTTATTTTATATTTGTTCACCTGCTCTTTTCAGTTTAAAGTATGAAAAAGACCACAAAAATGTTTGAAATTAGAACCAAGAGTACTGTTTGCATGTGGTATAGTTTCTACTAATTCTTTAGGCAGAGGCACTGTCGGTCAACTTTTCTAGTTGTAGTAATGATAGATTTGACTGAAAAAAAAAGTAACGTTATTAGCTTTTTACTAGAATTTTTCCCTCTGAAAATTTTCAAATCTTTGTTTTACTGAAATATATTGTGGAGACTTTCTTCCCCCTCCCTTCTTTCCTTTTACTCCTTCCTTCCTTCTCCTTTATTTAGACTTAAACTCCAGTTTCAACACTTTCTAGCAATGATTCAGTTCCCATACCCATAAAATTGGATAAATCAAGACTAGACATAAAAATAAAATGAAGCAATGTATGTGAAGGGCTAAAATGGCACAATTCTTTCCATTGTATGACAAAGTTGTGTAGAAAATTAGGAATGCATTTAAAACATTGGGTATTGTTAGTCTAGGTTTAGTTTTTTTTTTTTTAAGCCTATTCTCTTTTGTTTCTTGCCTGTCTGGGGAGCCCAGGCAGTGCACTAACATTCAGTTAGGTAACTTTCAGCCAGGTTTCTCATTAGTACACTTATTTTCCATTCTGTGTGGAGCCCAGCATTTTTTACAGGGACCCTGACCAACCTGCTAAGCCTCTGTGAGCACTGTTTACTGAAAATTTGTAGCTAAAATCTGCCTCAAGCTGGACAAACCTCCGGAATCATAATTGATTATATCATTATCTTGATGAGATGGATGAAAACCATTTAATGGCCCAGACACAATTTTCTTACACTAGATATTGACTCTGGTTGAGATTTGATCCAAGTTTACATGTCAGTCTTGTCATTAAAAAATAGGTTAAAATCACTAATGTTTGGATTGTGAGGAAGATCAAAGAGAATGAACTAAATAACATATTTTCCTGCAACTCAGACTTAACAAATGTCAAGATTTGGCTGTGTGTATTTAAAATTCATAAAAAGACTTTTAATGAACATATAAAATTCCTTCCCTCCCAATCTTTCCTCTCCTTCTTTAGCTAGGAAAAAGTCTTCTAAAGTTAGTATATATGTTTTTAATCTATGTTTTATAATTTATCATAATCTCATACCACCCTGTGCTTTTAAAATTTGCATATATGATGTTGTATTGGATGTATCTCCCTAATTATACTTTTGTCATTCAATAGTCAGATTTATGCTTTCAGATATACTTTTGTCTAGGTTATTCATTTACAGTATTCACACAATAGAATCTTTTTATCCACTCTGTGTGTGTGTGTGTGTGTGTGTGTGTGTGTGTGTTGGACATTTGTGTTCCTTCTAGTTTTTCCTTATTACAAATAATAGTGGAAGGAGCATCTTTACACATACAAGTTTTTTTCTTTTGCATATATGTAAGAATGTATAACCCACAGTGAAATTACTGTGTTGTAGGACATGGATATCTTCAGATTCCCCTTGACATATTGTTGACTAAGATTTCCTTCTACCAACCTATGCTGCCATGCTTGGCTGTCATTCCCAACAAAAATAAAAATCATTTGGTATAAGGTGTACCTGGCATATCTTACAGGACTGACAGCATAGTATGAACTCTGTTTTTGGTCACCACTTTCACAGCACATTCATTCCTAAAGTCCCCACAGAACCAGACATTTTTAAACTTCCCAAATGATTAGTTTGCTTTATAAGGGTTTATATGTCTTGACTGGAAAATATTTCTACTAGATTAAAAATATGTTACCCAGCAGGTTCTGAAAAGATAAAACATAATCTCTCATTTTCTTTCAGATTAGACACCAGAGACTGGCAGGTTGTTATCTAAATGATGAATTTTGCCAGTTATGAAAGCAAGTCCAAAAAACAGACAAAAATAGACTTTATTGATATCTTGTTATCTAGTTGTGGCTAATATTTACTTCATGTAACACCACAGGATCATAGCTAATTGCTCAGTCACTTGGATCTCAGTATTAATTGTTTGTTAACAGATAGGGCTTTCTCAGGGTACCTGGGTGGCTCAGTCGGTTGAGTGTCCAAGTGTCCATTGCTTCATAAAATTGTATAAATAGGTTTTTGAATGCAGTTTTATGATTCAAAATATAGATCGTCGCCTAGTTACAGCAAAAATATTTGGAAGCTTATCTGTTAAGAGACACACAGGGGTAGCAACCTTAAAAAGTGGCCACAATAAGTAGACAAATGCAAAAACCAAGAGAATGTAGTATTATGGGAGCCAAGAATAGAAAGCATTTTTACAACGGAGGGATTGGTCAACAGTATCACTTGATATAGTATAATTAAATAACATAAGATAAGAAGGGCCAATTTGATTTGGTAATTATGAGGTCGTAAAGGATTTTGTTTCATTTCAGTGATGAAGTGGGGGTTGATTATATTCACAAGTCAATGATAGTAAGGAAGTAGAGTCAAGAAAATAGATAACACTTTTTGACTTTGAAAACATAAGAAAAAGAAAGATAGAGGCAATTTATAAAACCAGAGAGTTGGGGCTCATGAGTAACTCAGGCTGTTAAGCATCCAACTCTTGATTTCAGCTCAGGTCATGATCTTACAGTTTGGTTCATGAGATCAAGCCCCACATTGGACTCTGTGGTGACAGTGTGGAGCCTACTTGGGATTCTTTCTCTCCTTCTCCCTCTGCTTCCCACCCCCACTCGTCCTCTCCCAAAATAAATAAACTTAAAAATAAAATAAAATAAAATAAAACCTAAGCCTCACTTTTCTCGTCTATAAAATTGATACAGGAATACTTATATCAAAAAGCTAATGTTTGGGCACAATGTTTGGAAAACATGTGGTGCTCAGTAAATGTGAGCCATCACCACCGCCATCACCATCATCATCCTTTCTGAAGGTGATGTTTTCAGTGGTGTTTTTGGTTTTGGTTTTTTGGTATGCTACTATCCTATCAATCGTTGGTAGCACTAACTCTGTTTTCTTACTTGCTACTTTACAAGTCTGGATATGAGTTAATGACTTATGTGTATGGTAAAAGGGTGGGCGAGTAGGGGGAATAACATGGTATAAATTACAGTTCACATGAGGACCAAGGCTAGACTATGTTGCATTTCAGTCCAAATTCTGTGTAAAGATTTATAAGTTCAGATAACATGTACTGAATGACTGCTATGTACCAAACACTCTTCTAAGCATTTCGCTTTCATTAATCTCTAAAATCACCCTGTAGAGTAAGGATTATGTCTATATCTTCATTAGATGAGGCACAGAGAGGTCCTAAGAAGTTAAATATGCACGTAGTGCATATTTTTTATGGCAACTGTGGTTTATGTCCTTTTGTGGGGGAAAAAAAAGGTTTAAAAAATTAAAACCAAAGAGAATGGGGTAGGGAAGAGAGAGACTGAGAGAAAGAGAGAGACCACAGTTATGTTTTTCCTCTCTTATATCTCTTTCCCTCTTCTGTCCACAAAAAATAGTGAGGCTCATATGTTAAATCTTAAGAATCAATCCACTTTTGTACTGCTTATCAAGCATCCTTTTTGAATATTCTTCAGGTAGGGCTTAGAACACTTGGTGAAGACTGCACAGTTCCTGTATCAGATGTGCAAGGGAAGAGACATCGCAGCACTGTTTTCAAATGAGTGAATCAGAAGTAGCTCTCTGACTTACCCTCCACCTTGCACTGCTGGCATAGATTGAAGTGATTGCTGTAAATTAACAGAGAGAGAAGCCATTGTAATTGGGAGAATATGAGGTAGGTGGTTGTGACAACTATTGGCTATGGAATTGGAAACACAATTTCACTGTGAAACATTTCCAAAGACACTGCAGGCTAAAATTTCAAAAATCTCTAGAGGATTTGGTTTTATTACTCATACTGATGTCTGTGGGCCTGGGCAGCTACAGCATTGGCTGCCTTCTGGAACTTTGCTGGACTACTCCTGTTTCAGCCATTAAAAATTATTTGTCTCAAAGTCTCTCTCTGTGCCCCCCACCCCCCGCGCCATCCAAATAAACTAATCTCAAATAATTGATGTTAAGGTAATAGCAGAAAAGTAGTCCCAAAGAACAGCTGCTGGCTATGAACTGTCAGTTGGAGAATGAAGATGGCCTCTCTTTGAGAAACAAATATCGTCTATGAAAGCAATTCTCTACACATGAAAGATGATCTTCTTGTTGACTTCCAATATAAAATTGGAGACTTGCTCCTCCAGAAAAATTTCTGACAAATAAAATAGAAACATATTTTAAAAATATATTTAAAACAAAAAATATATATATTTAAAACCAATTAATTCAATATATATAAACATTTAAACAATAACTTTGAAATAGTAAGTTGTTTTTGTGTTTCTTAAGCTGGCTTGCATTGGAAAAGTAAATTAATCAGTTTAAACAAAAACAAACACATTTGGCTCAAAGTTTTTCCAACTTCTTTCAGTGTTTATTTCCTTCACATTCTGTAACAGATTGTTGTCTATAGTTCCCTTTGACTGGACAGATTAGGTTTCCTGGTAGTTTAAGAATATTTCTAGTTTATTATTATTATTTTTTAAAATAATAAGCATGCTTATCTGGTTGAAGGGGAGGGTGAATATCCAAAAGCACAAAAGGAATGACATCTAAACTACAAGAAATTGAATTCATCATATTCAGATTCCATAGATCGTACTCTCTGAAAAGACATTTTGCTAAACACCATATTTATCCTATAGGGTTTTTAAAATTAATCTCAGCTGAACTCCACTTACTCCACTTTGTGAGATAAGTGTTACCATCCAGATTTAGTGAGGTCAAATCGTCCCTTCATTTACTCTCTGGACTTATTTCATTTTGAACATCCATTTCCTTTGACTCCTCTTATTCTGTATTCTTCCACTTACAAATTCTGATATATATTTAATCAGTCAGGAACTGGACAGCTGTCCCCAACTCCTAACTGATTAACTACATTGGCCAATTAACATGACCTACTGACGCTCGAGGTCACTAAATAAAAGATGCTGTTCTCTGGAGAGAACTTATGACCACTCTCTGCACCACCACCTCACCACAGTCCCTTACATCATTCTTAGATATGCTAAAAGGAGTATTTTATGTTCAAGAACTGCAGTGAGGTACAAATGTTTGAGAATTCTATTTTAGTTTCTTTTTCTTTCCTCCCAAACCCGGGCCAGTCCTATGACTGCTTAACCAATAGAATGAGTTAGAAGTAACACTGTGTCTGTTCTAGGCCTAGACTTTAAGTATATTCTTCAAATGCATACTGGGGGGATGAATTCTCTTGGACACCTGCTAACATGATGTGAGAACCCTCAGCCCCAGGAAGAGAATACATGCCGGTGTTCCAGACAATAGCCCCGGCTGAGCTTCCAGCCAATAGCTACCATCAACTGGCGGCTCTGTGAGTGAACCATCTTGGGTGTTCCATTCCAGTGCAACCATCAAATGAATGCAGCCTGAGCCTGATGGAGGAGAATTGCCTAGCTACCTAGTTGCCTGGGCTAGTCAACTTGCAGAGTTGTGAGAGAAGATAAAATGGTGGTGTTTTAAGCCTTTAGATTTTTAGGATGGCTATCTAAAAATCGTTACACAGCCATAGATAGCAGAAACAGGGGTATTTATTTAGGTATGGTATCAGAGGTTAGAAATGTCAAGATGAGGAGAAAGGCAATTTATGTCATGAGACCCTGTCAGTGCAGTTCATCTCCATGTCTATGGTTTGCTTCTCCTTGTCTAGGATGTTAAGTCTAGTCTGGTGGTATGATGAAGCACTGAGCTCTCCTTTCTTCTGGGGGTCGGTAACTACCCTGTCCCCTTTACCCCCTTTGAAAATCAGTTCTAGGTACACAAAGGACTCTTAGGCCTGCCTAGGTGGGGCAAAAGAAACTCTTTAATTCTGATATGCTTCTAAGGTTCTGCAATGGGGTTTGCTTGCCAAAGCTTTCAATAAGCTTGTTCCTCATCAGATGTTCTTTGTCCATAAACCTCCCTCAAGGAACTTGAGGAAGGCAGCTGTGGAAGAATCAGATTCAGACATTCATGATTCTTAGTGCTGACCATTTTCATGGACTTTCCATCTCGTTACAACCATTTCCATTAGGGCTTTTTAGAGGAAAGGATTATGTGTTTATGTGCCCATTTCCCCCACAAAGCCCAGAGCCTCCTAGAGGGCAGTAATCATGGCTTAGGCATTTCCGCCTCTAGCTTCTGGAAGAGGCTGTCACATAACCTTCAGCAGAAATTTATGGAACTAAACAGGAGGCTGGAACACTGAAGAACAAACTCAATTTATGTGTCTTCTAGCTTCAATTAATGAGGAGCCTGGCCATGCTGTGTCCTCAAGCTTTTAACTAAAACTCATTAATTAATTAACCCGAACAGATTTTTATATTGACCTCTTCCTTCTCATGACTGGTGCTTATTTTCAGGTGTATTTCAGAAATAGGAATCTTCGCTTGCAAACACAAGAACCACATATTTGTAAGTGTGTTTGTGTTAACTCTCTCATTCATTTAGCGTCTAATAATTTCTTAGCTGTTCTGTGGTTGCCAATCAGTATTTCAATGTTACTTCCTAAAGACTTATTTCATTGCTTCATCACTTTGCAAGTACTAAATTTGGCTAAATTGGATGAAAATATTATCAGTTTTCTGGTGTTTTTGTTTTCTGATCAGTATTGGGATTATTACAGTGTTCTCTATTACCCTAGATTCAAGGTCACTTGTTAATGTTTTCTATGTGCTCATTTTATACCAGTGTAATTCATTCTGACATCTAAATTTGCATTTTATGTCATTGTTTCAATTGTAGTACACAAATGAAAGTGTCAATCCATACTGTAAAATCCTCATTGTTTTTAATCATCTTTTTTTATCCTTGGAACATTCAATCCTCCAATTTTTTAAGTACTTACTTCTTTTTTTCATACTATAATTCAGTTGAATGGCTAGTTTTTGTGTTTTTTGTTTTGTTTTGTTTTGTTTTTTGCTGTCTACAAGAGACTCATTTTATTTATTTTTTAATATAGTTTATTGTCAAGTTGGTTTCCATATAACACCCAGTGCTCATCCCAAGAAGTGCCCTCCTCCATGCCTATCACCCCCCTTCCCCACTCCCCCACCCCCATCAGCCCTCAGTTTGTTCTCAGTATTTAAGAGTCTCTTGTGGTTTGCCTCCTTCCCTCTCTTTAACTATTTTTTCCCCTTCCCCTCCTCATGGTCCTCTATTAAGTTTCTCCTGTTCCACATATGAGTGAAAACATATGGTATCTGTCTTTCTCTGCCTGACTTACTTCACTTAGCATAATACCCTCGAGTTCCATCCACATTACTACAAATGGCCAGATTTCATTCTTACTCACTGCCATGTAGTATTCCATTGTATAAATAAACCACATCTTCTTGATCCATTTGTCAGTTGATGGACATTTAGGCTCTTTCCATGATTTGGCTATTGTTGAAAGTGCTGCTATGAACATTGGGATATATGTGCCCCTATGCATCAGCACTCGTGTATCCCTTGGGTAAATTCCTAGCAGTGCTATTGCTGGGTCATAGGGAGGGTTCTATTGTTTATTTATTGAGGAACCTCCATACTGTTTTCCAGAGGGGCTGCACCTGTTTACACTCCCACCAACAAAGTAAGATGGTGCCCATTTCTTCATATCCTCACCAGCATCTATAGTCTCCTTAATTTTTTTTCTTGTACTGACAATTCAACTATCTCATTGTGTTGGTTGGTCATGAACAATGCCCAAAAGAAGTGATAGATAAATTGATCTTGTTTTTGCCCAAATGTGTTCTTGATCCAGCAAATCATTGGAGCAACTAAAAGATACTTAGAATGGGTGGTTTGTACTCTCCACTTGACTCTTTGGACCCACTTTATACTTTTGTTTCTCATCCTGCTCTGTGCTTGGGAGGCTATCATTTAATGACTGAAACAGTGGGCTCCATTGCCTGGTTTCCAGCTCGATTCAGCCTATGGGAATTTCTGGCAGTAAAGCAGATGATGGTAAGATAAAGAAGCGCTGACATACATCCATGTCCTATTTCCCTCCATCATTGTTTCAGTATGGTTCTGCTTGTTGTGGTTTTGTTCCTATAGGAAAGGGCTGTAGCCGGTCAGGTGGGTTTCTCCCTGACAAGTATGCATCCTACTAATTTTGCTAATCATGTCTTTCCCTTTTTAGGAATTACAATGGTTTTTTATAGTTACTAGTCCTGAGATTTTTCATCATTCCTTCTTGTTTCTTTTAAACTTGTCTATGCCTTGTAAATCAGTTCTTCAGTAAATTGTCTTTGATTGCCTCTACTGTGCCATCTCTTGCCAGAAATTTTGAGGGTTATATTCCAAGTATTTGTAAGCCATCCTCAATTTCAGTACTACAGAGAACTTCGAAGTATATATCCATGAGAGTTAGGGCCACATTCTTTAAATTTAGTCAAGACCTCTGAAAATATGTATGCCTAATAGTGAATATGAAAAAATCATTAAAGCATTTCTCTCCAGGTCAGTATAACTACAACCCCAAGGATACTCCTTTTCTAACAAGTCTTTGAGGAATTCACCTCACCTGTTCCCGACCAACAAAACTATTTTCTCCCCCATGGTACCTGTGCCGATCATGTCTATTCCTCTCTTCCACGTTTTTCCCACGTCTTTACTGCTTCATTTATGGTTTTGCTGGTTCTCACATGTCCATGTGGTAATCTTAGCTTTGAAGATTTCATGGAAGCATAACTACAAAATAAGATTCAGGGTTTTTTTCCTTTTAAAAATGCTTAAGACCTGCTATAGATTCATACCATAGGTCTCAGCATTGTAATCAGTCATTTGTACACCTTAATTGTTCTAAGCCTTCTGAACCTTGGTGCTTACATTTCATGTTTAAGGGAATTTTCATTTTTTTTAACATGCTTTTTATGGTCAGGTTGCACTTTTCTTTTGCTGTTTTTGTCCCACTCTTGCTTTTTTTCCAGTTGTTAAGGGTCTTGTTACAATTTTCTTTATCAAAGTGTTTCTATCCCTTTGCTATGTATTTTCAAATTTCAGTGTATAGGATTTATAACAGTTTGTGACTATACACTACAATATATTTTACATACATTACAAGATGGCTTTCATCATCTCTAGCAGAAACCAAACAGTTCTTAAATTTAGTTTATTTTTAAATTCCAGTGTAATTAATGTACCATGTTATATTAGTTTCAGGTGTACAATATAGTGATTCAACAATTCTATGCATTACTCAGTGTTCATCATGATAAGGCTACTCTTAATCCCCTTCACCTATTTCATCCACCTCCCTTCTGGTAACCACCAGTTTGTTCTCTACATTTAAGAATCTAGCTTTCTGTTTGCCTTTTTGTTTGTTTGTTTGTTTTGTTTCTTAAATTCCACATGAGTGAAATCATATGGTATTTGTCTTCCTCTGAGTTACTTCACTTAGCATTATACCCTCTAGATCCATCCATGTTGTTGCAAATGGTTTCATTCTTTTCTTATGACTGAGCAATATTCCAGTGTGTGTGTGTGTGTGTGTGTGTGTGTGTCTATGTGTGTGCATGCACACACATGTGAGTGTCACATCTTCTTTATCCATTCATCTATTGATGGGCACTTGGATTGAGAAACCAGGCAACTTTGTTAAGCCTATATGATAATCAATGAAATCGATAGAAGAGGAATTTTAAGTCCATTTATCTAGTTATACAGTAATAAGAAATTATTTATCTATGGATCTATGTATTTCTCTGTTTATATCTTGGTCAGATTGTGGGCCATCTCATCTATTTAATGGAAATCAAGATTCTCTTATTTCGATTATGAACTTAAAAATCCACAGAATTCCTAGAAAAGAGAGTTAAATATTGACAGAAACCTAATACTCCGTGTGTGTTACCTCCTTTATGTTTCTTTTTTGATGAACTTTCAACATTTACTGCTCCTTTAATGAGTTTCTCTAATTCTGACTCATTATACCACAAAAGGATATATCCTTTTCATATACATGTACATATATATATGTAAACTCTGATGTCTATGATTATCTTTAACACTATCATTCTACTTTATTTTAGTAATTTATAAGACTTGATTTTTCCCCCTCATTAGGAGAAAACAGATATTTTGGCTACACTAAGGAAATGGTGAGTATTTTATGATATGTTGTCCTTATAGCATTATAAATTCTTTGTATGATGGTCATTTCTAAATAGTAAGGATTATATTATACTATATAAATTATATTATATTATAATTTCACCAGAATTATAGAAATAATGTTTGCTACAAGTAACCAATTTTACAACTACTGTTCAAGTTAGAACCTTTTAGTAACAAAATGCTAGAGGTATATTTAAGTGCCTTAGATCCATTTAAAACTGTATTTTCTCCAATCGTCACAACTCCTATTAACACAGCAGACTTAGCAGTGGAGTCATTTCTAGGAGAAAAATGTTTCTATGATGCAAGTGGAAGAAATCCATTTTACTATTCCAAGACAAAAATGTAGTGTCCATAGATTTCTTATTTTAGAAAACTAACAAGTGTGAATTAGCATACTTATCTCAATGAAAATCTCCTTCTTTTTCTTCTCTTCCTCCTCCTCCTTCAAATGAAATGTATGAATTTTAATTTAAAATGAGACAAAAGACTGTTTATGGGCATTTTTACCAGCACTTATAAGCTTTTCAAAGGAATAACCCTGGACAACAGTTATTATTACCACCTTTAGTTTAAAGCTGTATTCCAAACCTAGCTGACCAATTCCATGATTGGTGCTCTTTTGAGATCATGTTAGCACATGTGCAAAGAAAGATTAATATTTTCCATAATTTTTTAAATTTTCACAGGGATTCCAAAGAGAACAACAGGCTTAATTAAGCATAATTTATAATGGAAACAACTTGGGGGATGGACAATTGCACACCTCTCTAAATACTTTATTTTCACACATCGTGGAGAAGCAGGGTGTAGCAGGATTTTTCTGTGCTTTATTTCCAGTCGTGCCTTTGGTACGTAGTGATGCTCCTGGGATACTTGTTTCACTTGTTGATTTCTTCCTGATTGTAGCCTTACGATATTATATTAAGCTGATGTTTTCTGTTTCTAAATATTTCTTCTTTTAAATTTTTAAATGTTTATTTTTGAGAGAGAGAGAGAGAGAGAACCAGCAGGGGAGGGGCACAGAGAGGGAGATGCAGAATCCAAAGCAGGCTCCAGGCTCTGAGCTGTCAGCACAGAGCCCAACACAGGGCTTGAACTCCCTAACCATGAGATCATGACCTGAGCCAAAGTCAGACACTTAACCAACTGAGCCACCCAGGTGCCCCTGTTTCTAAGTATTTCTAAAGATTTGCTGTTATATAGGCCTGCATTTGAAAGTTAGAAATATGTTGAAATGTGATCCTTGATATAAAGAATAACTATATGTCTTTCTTCTGTTGCTTCTTTATAGAAGTTTTCTTTGTCTTCACTGAATCTAGCCTTTTTCATTGGCTTTTACTTTACCAGTTCTGTATTGTCTCATTATATTTCATCATAGTCTCACAAAAACCCGCATATAGTATTAACTTTAGGGGACTGAAATCCCAACCTCTTTGTAAGCCTAATTATAACCTTTCTACTGCAACATATATTTATGCTGTCTATTATCATGACCATGTATCCATATAATATGCTCTACATATTTGATTTCCCAGGATACAAGAATTTTGTTTTCCGAAACATGGTACTCAGCTAGTTAGTAGTCTTTAAAGTCCTTTTTTCAGACACCTTAACACCTACCTTTTGATGCTGATTTCAGACTTATTTAGTAGTATCCCAACTTTGACTTAATAGTATCATGTCTTCAGCCCATTTCTTACACTGGGGGGCGGGTAGTTTGACCCTAATACCCACCACTGAATTATTAACTGTTCCTTTTGAGTAATTCCTTTGGTATTTCCCATCCTCCAAGATATGAGCAGAGTAATATATTTCTGGATTGAAGCAGGGTAATATATTTCTGCCACAGACTCAGTTTCCTAAACTGAGGTACTAAAATGTGGTACTAAATCTGTAAGCCTGGCAGTGGGCAGCTCTCAGGACGGTTTTAGATTTGTCCAGTGCATGATAACAGACAATAGCAAGACATTTCATTCATGATGATCTTCTTATTCCAGGATGGAGAGTATCCCTTCTTTCTTCTAACTCGATTCTCCTTTACGCAGGAATAAATCATCTCCTCAGCCAGAGTACCTCTAACCAAACCACGGCACTCCAAACGTGTTCCGAGATTCAAGTATTGTTTTTAAAGCATAAAATACATGACAAAAATGAAAGGACAGCGATAAAGACATCTTCCAGGCCTCCTTGAGGTGCTCCATGGAGGGAAGAATCTGACATTTAGTACATGACTTGAAATGTACATCATTCTCCGCCTAATGCTGCTAGCTGTTTTCCACTTTTTAGAAACTCAAAACTAAAAATTCAAGGTAAAAGGTGGAAAGTAAAAAGAGAGAGGATACCATGGAAAACATATATAATGAGAAAATCTAAGCTTAGCATACCACACAAGCTTTCTTTTTTGGAGAACTGACCTTGGCAAATATCTCAATTCTCACTTTGATTTCTTATACTGAAATTTGACTTTGTTAGTGGTTTTTTTCCCTAAGATTTAGGCAATCTTTTTTTTTAACTTAATTTTCTAATAAATTCAGATACTGATTTTCATATATGACCTAAAGAGAAACTTCCTTATTCAATAAGATCCTTTGCTTCCAGAACTAGGTAAGAACAACACATATCCTATGAAAACTTTCCAAGGATCTATTCTGCACAAGAGTGGAGGTTTCTTTAGTCGAAAGAAATTAAGTCAGTATTAAGGCTTGACAAGAACAGAATGAGTGGAAAAGTTGGAGAGATGGAGGGTATGAGTCTCAACTCATTTGAGTGGAATAGGAAGTGCTATTTGATAGATTACGTTTTAGGGCAGGTTTTGAGTAACAATGTAACATTATTTGTACATGGGGTACAGTGAACCTGGGCATAGCATTTGATGGCCAGACCAACCTTGATGTCAAATCTTGGCTTTTATTCAACATTCAATATTCAGTTCTTGGTATGGAGCTTGATACAGAATAGAAGTTCAGTCAATATTTGCTTACTATGCTTCAAGACTATCTAGCAGATACTTCATCTTCTATTTCATTTGTGTTTCCCATAAAGTCATATAAATTGCAGTGGCCCTGTAGTGATTAGGGGCTCAAAGAGTCGGACTAAGGAGAGAATTGATAATTTCAATTAGCTGCACTAAGCAAAATGAGTTGATCGAGGGTGAAAAGTCTTTTCCCTTCTCTATTCCAGTGCTATAAATTTAGCTTGGCAAAGGGGCAAATGATACTCCCCAAATAGGTTTACCTCTGACGTTTAATTATCTTTAGTCATAGCCTGGTAGTCCCTTTGGTCTTCCTTTTACATAAGAGCTTATATTCCTAAAGTCATATACATAATGCTTGTTTTTAAAGGAATCCAAATCCCTCTTCCCTCAAATGTTTTTCAATTTCTGGGCCTTTCGTATTGTATCACAGGATATTTGAGCTTTATAAAACCTTAGATATCATTTGGCTTAAATTAATGAAGAAGTTGAAATTCAGAGTAATAAAGGGTAAAAGAGAATTATCATCTCCTGTAAATGGAATGCGTGCTGCATCATCTATTTTATAATTCCAAGGTAACCTCTATTTTGTAGATAGACATCTATTTAACCTTTTACTCCCCTGGCCAAGAAGCAAATACTTACTGGCATATGTTCATTGAGAATTATTTTAATCACCAGAGGGATTAATACATGTTTTTAGAAATCACATAAAAATTAAAGGTGACTAAATGTCAATTAAAAGAGTCAGATTTTGATTGATGAACAATTCTTTTCCCAATTTCCTTGATCCAGGAAGCAGCCTTAACATTCCTTTACCCATAAAACACATGGTATTTTTAGATTAATATATAGAAGGATATGCTACTGGAATCCATTCTCTCTTTACCTAATTCTAGGCAGACACACATCCAATTAAAAGATTATATCTCCCTCTCCTTTGCATCTAAGGATGAAGGCTGAAGTTTTTACAGAAGATATAGGATGAGGCTTATTAGAAAGCTATTTTTTCCCTTACCCCTTCCTATAGTTCCTGCCATGATTGTTAAGATGATGACTGGGTCTCCAGAGGACAGAGAGAGCCTGGTTTCCTTATGGCATTGGAGAGCTGCCATAGGAGCCTTAGCTGCCCACTGCTGAACTTCCTCTTCTTAGAATAAATCCATATGTGTTTAAAACACTATTGTCAGATTTCTATTACTAGTCACAATTCTTAATTGATATACGACCTATGACAGATTAGGAAGGTCTCATTAGTGTTCTTAACCTGTGCTCCTTCATTTTGTGGTTTCTTGGTGTTGTCCAGGGGGTCACCTGGGAAAGGTTGGAGAGATGGAGGGCATGAGTCTCAACTCATTTGTGTCTGTCCAATGAAAACATCTCTAATTAAATGTTTTATCATTTAGATATCTATGTGGCATTTCGTTTGAATCAGGGCACCATAGCTTAAAGTAATTTGAAAACCACTGAGTTTTAGATCAGAGTTCTCATCATAGAATTGTTACTTGGCTGTAATCTTTTCTATTTCTCTTCCCCAGCTTTCTTCTACACATTAATATCATCTCTCTCCATATACCTCAAACTTTCTATTAATCCCAGACTGAAAAGTTTTAGGAATTCTAGGACATAAGCTGTCTAGTCTCAGACAGCTGGGAAAATCTGTGTTCAAGTCCTGCTGCACTAGCTTTACTTAAATCAAGTAAGCAACAACTAAATATGGCTCAGTTGCCACCAGTTTTTCTGCTAATACATTTTAAAAAGCTAGTTTTGTTGGGTGCCTGGGTGGTTCAATCAGTTAAATGTCTGAGTCTTGATTATGGCTCAGGTCATGATCTCACAGTTCATGGGTTCAATCCCCACATCGGGCTCTGTCCTGACAGCATGGATCCTGTTTGGGATTCTTTCTCTCTCCTGCTCTCTCTGTCTTCCCCTCCCCCACTCACGTTCTCTTTCAAAAATAAATTAGTTAATTGAAAACATCATTTTGCAACCATTTTCTTGTAAAACTACCAATGTACAATATTATAATTATGAAATTAGAAATTACGTATACAAGGAAAGGAATTTGGTTTTCTGGGAAATTTGTGCATGCAAACATTTCTCCTAGATGCACAGATTTTGCCTCTTTTAATTTAACCCACAGAATTATATAATTTAACAAAAATAGTATTTTCTTGATTCAATGATTAAGATTTCTCTTAGGCCTTTCATTCACAGTACATATTGGATGTAATTTTCTTATAATATAAAAAAATTCCAATATAAAGGAAACAAAGTACTTTTAGAATAGTAAAAATGTCATCTCTTAGTCATTTTTCTCCACTAATGGTCAAAGACAGTCTTTATTTACCACTTAGCTCTGTTCTAAGAATATGAAAGAAGGGTACTTCTTTACAAACGTTTTGTAGATGTGGAGTTAGGTTATCATCATAATTTTGCTGAGTAGGATTGTGGAACAATGCTAGCTGTATAGAAATAGTGGTTAGACAGATAACTTTGTAAGTTTCCTTTAAACCACCTTAGCTTCAATTATGTGAATTTTCAAAGACATTCACCTCACTTTTCAATTTGCCTAGATTTACTGGTGTTATTATTCATGAGCAAAAGGTGGAAAAAGGCTCATAGAATGGAATTGTTAGTCACCTAAAGCTGCATTTTCCTGAACTGACTTATTATCACAATCATCTGAGAACTTCTTAGAAGGGCAGATTTCGTTTTTATTATTTTTTTTTTAGGTTTTTTTTTTTTTTTAACATTTCTATTATTAAGAGATCAGAGAGAGACAGAGTACAAGCATGAGAGGGGCAGAGAGAGGGGGAAGACACAGAATTTGAAGCAGGCTCCAGGCTCTGAGCTGTCAGCACAGAGCCCAATGCAGGTCTAGAACTCACAAATCATGAGATCACAACCTGAGCTAAAGTCGGACGCTTAACTGACTGAGCCACCAGGTGCCCCAAAAGGACAGATTTCTAAATGGGCCTCAGAACTGCTTACTTAGAATATCTGGGAGTGGGCCCAGTGCTTGTAATTTTAACAGTTCCTTCAATCATTCTGACAGGCAGTTAGATTTGTAAACCCAGATTTAAAAGAAAAAAAAAAAAAAACCTGCCTTAGTCATGAGAAATATGGAATATTCTAAAATAGAGAAGATCTGGGGCGCCTGGGGGGTTCAGTTGGTTGAGCATCCAGCTTCAGCTCAGGTCATGATCTCCTGGTTTGTGTGTTCGAGCCCCATATCAGGCTTGCTGGGGTCAGCCTGCCAGTGCAGAGCCTCCGTTAGAACCTCTGCCCTCCTCTTGCGCTCTTCCCCTCCTCTGCCTGCTCTCTCTCAAAAAAACTTTTTTAAGTTTAAAAAATGAAATGTTTAAAAATATTAAATAAAAAATAAAATAAAATAGAGAAGATCAATTTTATATTAAAAAACACGCTTTAAAAGTCAAGAATTTTTATTTCATAGATTTTAATTCTATTTATATTTATATTTAATTAATTTATATTCTATTTATATTTAATTCTTAAATATAAATAGCTGGAAATACATGTAACAATATTATAAATGTGTGTCCATCTTCTCTTTTCCAATGAATCTATCATTTTAAAACTTAGAAATGTATCTCTGAAGTCTTTACAATAGGAAAGAGTGATTGAGAAGAAAGGATAATAGAAAGAATGAGGTATAAGAAGGAATGATGAAGAAGAGAAAGGTTGGAAGCTAGTTTTCTTAATTGCAAAAGATGACAGGTTTAGCATGAAAAATTTAGAACACAGGCGTAACTTTAAAAAACATGGTGGGGGGGCACTTGGGTGGCTTAGTTGGTTAAGCATCCCACCTCCTCTCAGGTCATGCTCTTATGGTTCATGAGTTCAAGCCCCTCATGGGACTCCATGCTGACAAGCGCAGAACCTGCTCGGGATTCTCTCTCTCTCCCTCTCCCTCTGCCCCTTCCCCACTTGCACACATGCATTCATGCTCTCTCTCTCTACAAATAAATAAACAAACCAAAACAAACAAACAAACAAACAAACCAAATTGTGATTTCTCTCAAGTCCTCAATTCCGTGGATCTTTTTGGTTCAAATAGATACCCACATATAAGTGAATTTTAGTCCAAGTGCATTATGAGGAAAATCATTTCCAGAATTGGTGTCAAAAAGTTATTAGGGAGAGGATGAGGTGGGGAAGAGGTTATGGAAGAGCTGTAATTCTACTAGAAAGCAGTTCCTACATTCTAAGTTGGAGGCTTCTCTCTTTCTCATGAGTAAAGAGAATCTGTATCCAAAGTGTAGACGATCTCCTACATCTGTTTTCTATGCTTGCATTTCCTCCCCACAGATTCTTCCAAGGTTTTACTAATTCCATTACTATCTGACTTGTAAAAACAGGCTTTTAAAAAGTAAGTTTCCAGTGCTTTTGGAATTTTGAATCTTAAAAAAAAAAAAACTTCCATAACTATTTAAATGAGAAGTTGAAGGTAAATGAATTAGGTATTTCTCACTTTCTGTCAAGAGATTTTACAGGCTTCTCTATCTTTTATTTGAATTTTAATTCAATTTCATTCTAAGTATTTCATGTATATAATTTGAAAAGTTGAAAAATTCTTCAAGGCTTATAATGAGAAATGAAAACCCTGGACTCCATTCTGTCACAGTCTGACTGTTATACCCCAGTGGAATCCATTTTTGGTATTTTAGCTTTTTGTTTTTGTTTGTACTATTACATTTGTAAATAGCATGTTCAGAATGCTACTTTATCACCTTTGAACTTCAGGTATCAGACATAGAGTTCTATTGTGAAAGATCAATGTATTGCCCCCTTATATCTGCTACCACACCCCAAAGTTTTTAAAATTATTTTTCAATGTTTACATTATTATGAGTCATTAATATTATTTTTAATTCATATATATGCACATATATATATACACACACACACATACTGTACATTGCTTTCCTTGGTCATCTGTTTTTGTTTTTGTTTTGAGTTGATAAATGATTGATTTTTCCTTTTGTTTTGTATTCTTCTACACACCTATTATTGTTTTCCTCCAGATTCTCACCAGAAATAGAAATCTCAGAGTCCAAACATGTCAGGAAACATATCAACTCTCTCTTGAGATCTTGTTCTGGGAGAGAAAAGAAACTGCTTTAGTCATGAGAAATATGAAATATTCTAAAATAGAAAATATATGTACCCATACTGACGCCCTTCAATTTGGGGGTCTTTTCAAAAGTGTGGTCCAGAGCTGCCCCTTCATCATCACTCTGAAGATGTTCTAAGACTCTTTTCTCTGGATCCCACATTTTTTTGTATTTCATGTCCTATTCTTGATTTATTCCTTTGCAATAATTCTTATATTACTAGAAGACAAAGAATGTCTTCAGAAATAGAAGAAATAGATCATTGTAGTAAAATTGTTTGAGACTCTATACCTCTGAATAGTATCTTTGCTGTTTTCTTGGTTGTGTAATTGTTTGGCTGGGTATAGAATTCTAGATTGGAAACCACCTCCCAGCATATCTGTGAAGGATTTGCTAACTTAGTTCATTGATTTCTAGTTTCCAGCACTGGTGTTGAAGCGTCTGATGCTATTTTTAATTTTTTTTAATTTTGAAATAATAATTATAAAATCACAGGAAGTTGAAAAAATTGTACAGAGTTCCATGCATGGATCCTTCCCTCAGCTTACTCCTATAATGGAAAATTAACCCATCTTAATGTGAACAACTATATATCTGTAGTATAATATCAAATGAAGGTATTTTCATTCCCATTTTTTTTGTAAATTATGGGGGTTTTTTTTCTTTCTAAATGTTCTTGGACATACAAGTTTCTGTCTTCAGATATTTTGAAATTTTATTATAATGTGTGAATACATGAATTTTCTATTTTATATATTCAATATTTTGTGTATTCAATGGGCCTTTTCTACTTGGAAATTTTATGTAGTTTCTCATAGTTTCATTTTCTCCACTTACATTTATCTGCTCTTTTTTTTCTTGAATTCTATTTTACACATAATAGATTTCTTGAAAACTTATCTACTTAAAAGCATGTTTCCTCCGACTTTCCATTTCTTTGCTTTTATTTTCTTTGAGGAGCTTTCCTCAAATTTATCTTTTCATTTTTCTATTTAATTTTCAATTCTCTTATAATATTTTAGAGTTCCATGAGTCTTTCTGAACAAGATCCTCTTCTTTTCTCAAGAATACATTATCTTTTTAAAAATTTTATTGGAAGATATCACTTTGAAAATCTCTTGAGTTCCCTTCCTCCACTTTGTTTTCACTGGTTTCATTTTCATTTTAAAGGCTTTTTTGCACACGGAAAGGTGGACAGAGTGTATATATATGACTCTACCTTTTTTTTTTCTTAATAGAAATTCTATCAAGCCAACTATCATCTCCAATTGCTCCCTTAACTTCAGAGGCAACCAAAGCCTCTGGTTCCTGGCCGGACTTAGAGAGCATCAGGCCATGTTTCTTAGCTTCTCCTCCCAGATGCACTTGGCCTTTTAATTTTTTTGTCTGATTCACTTGCTCTTCAAGTTCTAAAATTCTGTGATTTTCTTTGTCTGCTTTCATTTCCCATTAGCCTCATTACTTTTGTCATTATAAGTTAATGCCTTAAGCTTTTAATTACTGCCATTTTGAGAGTATGAGAGTAAACAAGTGTATTTAAACTGTGATTTATCTGGGAGTTTCTGCTCTAATGATTATAATTATTGCAGATATAAAGTGTTTGATTTTGTTTACATGTTTATTTCAAATCATCTCATTAAATTCTCTTTGTAAAAACATTTTCAGTCAATTACCTTGTATTTCCTAGGTAGATAATGATTTTTCTCTTTTATATATTTCAAAAAAAAATCTTATTTCATTCACTAGTGCTTATGAAATTATTAAAACATAATTTTAGTCAAGTGTTTTTAAATCTCACTTCTTTGGCTAATACATTTAAATTATTTAAAAAATTTTTTAGCTTATTTCTTGGATTTTCTCAGTCAGTGATAATTGGACTATTTTAAATTTGAAAACTTGTTCTTGTCTTACTTCATTTGCTATCACTTTAATAAATATTAAATAAAAGTGTGAGCATTCTTTTAGTATTCCTCAACTCAATTTCTCATATGTACAATTTGGTTGTTGTTTTACATAGGTATACTGGATTGTGCTAATGAAACATTTTTCTATTTTAGTTTATTCCTACTTTTTCTAACATTGGAAATGAATTAATTTTTTCAAATCTTCAAATGGCATTTGGTAGTTTAAACATGTGATTGTCCTTTATTCAGCAAGGAGTTGTTTAATAGATTCTATTCTTGAATAATATTTGTTACTCAATTCCTTTTGTAGTTAACCTTTCTAGGGGTCCCTGCATGGCTCAGTTAGTTAAACATCTGACTGTGGCTCAAATCATGATCTCACGGTTTGTGGCTTCAAGCCTCACATCAGGTTCTATGCTGACAGCCTGCAGCCTACTTCAGTTTCTATGTCTTCCTCTTTCTGCCTCTCCCCCACTTATGCTCTTTCTCTCTCAAAAATAAATAAACATTAATAGATTGAATTCTTGAATAATGTTTGTTTCTCAATTGCTTTTATTAGTTAATCTTTCTAGATTCCTTTGTTAAAGTAGATGAGTATTGTTATTTCCCTTGTGTGGTTTATTTAAAAATTTAATAAAGAGTTTACATTTTTTCAGGAAACACTCAACTTACTTCCTTGAATGCTGCACTACTTTCTCATAAGTAAATTTTTAAATCACCTTACAGTGTATTCTTTAAATCACCTTACAGTGTTTTCTTTTCTTTTGGCTCCCTCAGCACTGATATAGTTTTTGAGTTTTATGATATTAATAGCTTCTTGCTTACTTTCCAGTACTTGTTCTTTTAACTTATCTATGTTTTCCTTTTATCATTTTGGTCCTAGAACAACCAAGTACAGTTAATTGTGTTTACATCCCATTTTATGCCAAAATTTGGGTATACAATCCTCTTATATTACATTTATTTCTATAATTGGCCTTAAATCCTTAAGAGGAATATAAGATATGAATATATAAATTTTGAAAAAGTCACATTGTACATTTGGGAAGCAGTCATACTAAACTTAATAGTTATAGCTATATATTTCACAAGGAAGAGGAAAACGGCAGATGATATTCATCTATTATCAATATTCTGATAAAAACTCAAATCTCCACCTACTTTCTGAATAACAGATCAATAAAAATATATATAGGTCTTTTTGTTTATACAGTCTGTAGTTCTTTAACTAGATCATTTTTCATCTTCACTCTAGTTCTATCTATAACACTGTAAAGGTATCAGATATTAGCAGAAAAGAACTTTTATGTTTTGAAAATACCATTCCTTTCTTGGAAGACTCTTATTCAATCACATTTCCTAATACTCTCTTATGTGAAAGGGACTATTTCCCTTGAGGACAAATTGTGGCCACTGATTTTTGTTGTTGCAAAGAAACATTACAGCTGTTTGCTACCATTTTTTTCTTACATTTGGGGCTACCTCTTGAGTGAACATACAGTAAATATGGTAAATAATGGCAGAAAATTAGAGAATTTTGCAGTTTTATTAAACACTTAATTTTCCTTTTTGTCCTTTAAATTGAAGGAAAGATTACCAAGCAGCTATATGACATTTTCTATAGTATTCTTATTTCAGAATTGGTTGGGGAAATGTAAAAAGTATATATCAGACTTAGGTATTTATTTCTATTTGATATGTCCCTGGTAGATGAACATGCAGATGATCATCAATTGATGTGCAGGGATTTTAAGTAAGCAATAAAAAGAAACTCTGTCCCTCCTTAGTCATAAAAAAATGTTCATGTTGCTGTGCCAGGAACCAGGGGACAGATCTAGAGCCTGACAATTGTACAATAGAACACGTTTTCATGATTCATCCTGCTTTAGCCTATGATAGATTCTATCTCTGGGCTCTCTTTATTCTCTGTCAACTGCTCAAGTAAGAAAATAGACAAGATATAGGGAAGATAGAAAAAGAACATACACAGATCAGAAACTGCTTTGTTCTACATGCATTTTAGCTTTCAATAAGGAAATAAATTTCCAGCCCTTTTAAATAGAAATATTCAGTCTGAAGCATTTATTTTGTTAACATTCCCTTCTTTTTCTTTTTTCTTTTCCTTCCTTCCTTCCTTCCTTCCTTCCTTCCTTCCTTCCTTCCTTCCATCTTTCTGCATGCTGTGCTTATGAATTTCCACGATATATAGAATTTAGGGCTGGACTGAGGAACATACAGGAGGTGAGAAAACTGCAAGTCAACCTAATATTTCTGAGGAGGTTTTGGAAATTTTGGCATATTACAGAAGGCATAAGGGATCCAGTGAGCATTACATACACTCCCCATATTTAGTGAAACTGTTACTGTCACAGAGCAGGATACTTCAACCACCCCAAATCTCATGTTCTCAAAGTGCCAGTCTACCCTTACCAGTTTTGATGATATAGTGTGATCAATAGCATGTTAAATTACAATGCTTTGCTTTGAATTAAAAAGGCATATATCTCTGCAGTCTTTTCCAATCTTCCGCAAAACTAAAGAAAACATGGAAAAAACCGATAACTCATTAATGAACTTAAAAGTACACACAACAAGCAACTTGTTGTTGAAAACTATGCAAAGTCTTCTTTTCCTTATAGGCAAATAGAACTAAAGTTTAAAAAACCTAGTCTAGTTTGGCATTATAATACACTTAAATTTTGCCTTGCTTCTGAAAAAAAAAAAGCAGAAAAACAGTTTACACTTTTCCACTATGTCAATGGACTTAGAAATTCAAGGTCTGAGGCAACCAAAAGAAAGTATTATTCTTTCTGTACCCTCCTAAATATTATTTGCCTCTGCCCCTTGCTTTTTTTCTACCTTCCTGTTCTCTACAAACACTGACACCATCATCCAGAGAAAGTGACTTTCAGAAAACCAGCAGATCGTAAATAAAGACTTACATACTAGGTGATGTTCCCAGCAAAACCAGTGAAAATAAATCCATACTTATATTCACCGTGGGGAACATCAAAACAAGAAAGATAAAGCAAAATACTATAAAATAACTAAGTAAACAAAAACAAATGAAAGTTACCTACAGAGGAATAAAACTGAAGTTAGTTTTCTTTTTTTCCTTTGACAAGCAACAGGAGACAGTTGTGGCAGAGAATTTACTGCCCAACAAATATCTATGTCTTTCTGTGTGTTTTCTAATCCTTTTGTAATGGGGCACAGGCATGTGACTGTGCTCTAAGTAAAAGTGGCAAGTGTCCCTTCTGTGCTGAAATTTTTACAAGCTTGGCTTAATCTCACATAAGTTTCAATAGGCCCACAGATCCAGCCTATGGGGATCTTCTCCGAATCTGAATGGAGAGTTGGAATAAACATTCTTGGCCACTGAAAAATCCCTACATGGCCTCCCTAGGTGTGGAGTGAGAGCTATTATAATAGGAGGATGGGACAAAAGAAACTCCTGGAACTGCCCCTTATCTCCAATTTGTTAAAACGAATGGTTATAATATTCCTCAGTATCCTTTTTATGGCTTCGTTATAAGTCGGACTTTAGGTAGAAGGTGAGAGCAGCAGCTTCAAGGCTTCTTAAGGCTTAGCGTTAGAAGTCTCACAGCAACACTTTGTGGTTTTCTGCTGGTTCAAGCAAGTTATAAGGTCAGTTCTGATACAAGGGGTGGAAAAATAAATATACGCTACTTCACATGAAGAATGGCAAGATCCCATAGCCAAGAAATGTTGAATAGGGATGTGAGGAATCATTGCTTCTATGTTGGCAAGAAATCTATCCCATCACAGGAATTGGAAAGATGATGGGAAACACTTCAATTTCACCTGACATGAATAGAAGTATACCTTCACTGTCAAGGTCATATCTTTTCAAACCTCTTTATTCAATGTAGTCTAGTGAAATGTTGATTGTTGCGAAGAACAGTCTCACACACTAAGTCTTTCAACTCCCACTCACCATGTAAAAATGGGCCTTGGGCTTAGAACACTTCCTTACCAAGAGACAAATAGGCTACACAGTCTGTAGCTGGCTTACCACCTTGTGCAGGAATTTCTTTCTCCCTTTCAGGGTCAACTAATGGTCCTTTGTCTGTATTCGAATATGTGACACATATGGCACCTGGCCAACCCCGCTGTAATATCTGCGCTCTGCAGGGAGGAGACAAAGTCTTTCTACCATGGTACAAGAGGACCACTGTAGGCAAACTACTTGTATCGGCCACAGGAAAAGTCCGAAAGCCAGGGGAAAATGATACCCACTACCCAAGCTGACCTTGCTCTGCTTATTCTCTATAAAAGTTAAAAATTGTTCCACTCATTGCTTGGCTGCATTGTGTTCTTCTTGGCAACTCTGATACCAAGATGCAATGGAAAGAAAGATTTAAAGTTCTCCTCTGGGACTGGCAACTGATGCATGGTAATCTGCTCCAATACTGATCATCTGAGCCTCTTTTGGAAAATCATGCTATGGTGTACTGTATTGATGACATCATGCAGATTGAGCTGTTGAGAAATAACAAGTGTACTAGATCCCTTAGTTGGATATATGTATACTGTAGTTTGAGAGAAAAATCCTATTCAAGGACCTGCCAGGTCAGTAAATTTTGGGAGTGTGAAAATCTGAGACATTTTGTGATAACTCTCCCAAATAGAAGGTGAGATGTGTTTTGCACTGTATACCAGTAACAAAGTAGTAGAGTGCTTATCAGACTCTTCTGGAGGGCTTTTGGGAGCAATGCTCTAATCCCTTTAATGAGTAACCCATAATTCTGCATGTTTTGAGTGGGAGCAAAGCAAAAAAAGACTCTACAACAGGTTCAGGGTACTGTAATCCTCCCTGCCTTCCATCAGATTCAATGGTGCTCCAAGTATCAATAATAAGTCAGGTTGACATATAAAACCTCTGCTAATCTACATTAAAAGATAGACAGTTCCCTAGGATTTGCAGGAAAAGTCTTCTGCTGATAAGGATTTCATTTTGAGAAGCAATTCCTGGCTTGTTACTGAGACCTGGTAGAGACTGAATGTTAGATCACTGGACACCAAGATACTATGTAACCTGAGATGTCCACCATGCATTAAGTATTACTAGATTTCTCCTTAAGATTGTGAAGGATCAATCACTATGATTGTACTCTAGAGTATTATTGTCTAGACTCATGAAGCTAGGGAAGGAACAAAAAAACTACACGGACAAGAGGCTCAGACCCTCATGACATCTACTCATGCTACATGGTCATGATTGATCTCACCCACACCTATGGCTTCATGGAGATTTTCTTGAAAATAACTGGTATATAAAGAAAAAGCTGGCATCAGCTGGGAAAGATATATTGCTACCTTATATGCCTACTCAGAGGTGATGATCTAGTAAAGGGAAAAATATATATATACTTTTCTATTTTGCTTGGAAGGAGCCATGGCCTAAGGATCTTACTCATGGGTGGTAACAAATGGCTTGGCTTGTTAGTCAGGAACTCAGAAAGAACAGAATCAGATGATTGATGGTGAGGGTATCTGAAGAAGATGTATGTGGATGGGCTTCCTATAATATGTACAGGGTGGGATGATATTTTGTCTCATGTGATTTCTCATAAAAATATAGCCACTTAGAGGAGGTTTTCAAAAATATAAGTAGCTGACTCATTTTATGAAATGCTGGCTTCTTTCCCCAGGCATCCAACAACAACGCACAAAGTAGCTATGGTGGCAGGGATGGAAACTTTTCATGGATTCAGCAACATGGCTTTCACTTCACTAAGGGCAATAAAGCTATGGCCCACGCTGGCTGCCAAACTTATCAATAGCAGAGGCCAATTCTAGGGGTCTGAAATGGCTCTGTCTCCCAGGAAGACCAATTAACTTTCTAGTGATAGGTTAATTACACTGCCGCTCCTCCATCATGGAGAAGGCAGTGATTTGTCTTCACTGGAATAGATATTTATTCTGGGTTTGGATATTCCCTTCTTACTCACAATACTGCTACTAAAAGCAACAACGACTGAGGACTTAGAGAAAGCTTTATTCATCATAACTATATCCCACGTTGCTTCTGACAAAGGAACTGATTTTACCACAAGTTACACAGCAGTGAGTTTTTATTCCCATGGTAGAATGTTTCCAGGAGTGAAAGCAACAGTGGCTCTGCCAAACTAGAAGTTCAGACCACGGCCTAGGTTTTTAAAACCTTTTAAACCACAAGATTTACAGATGGAAAAGGGACTTAGATGATTAGTCCTAATTACAAAGGAGACAATTGGATTGCTTTTACAAATGGGAACATTGTTATTATTTTACAACCTAGGGGTGAACTGAGACACTTCTTAGTGATTTCATGTCTGATAGTAAATTCAGTGGAAGAATAGAGCAACCCAATAGAAGCAGGAACACTAAGGACTCAAACACTTCAGGAATTAAGATTTAGAGTATTCTCCTAGTTAAAAATACCAACTAGCAGAGACTCTGCTGAGGGCTAGGAGAACACAAGTACAGTAGAAATAAGAAATAGGTACCTTGGAATATATATGTATATATATATATATATATGACCTTGGAAATAGGTACACACTCAAGAATTATAGTATATATATCTATATCTATGTATACCTACATAGATACATATAGATATATATAGATATCTGTCTTCCTTCTCCGTCCATTATTACTTTGCAGGAGATGTGATATTGGCACTTTAATTCACAGGTCATGGTCCGTAGGTAACCATATCTAGACATGAGTGATAAGGACTGGTTATCTTGGAGATCCTAAACTTGAATTTGATTCAGTGGCTGATGGTTCTTAGTGTGTCCCCTTGTTGAGAAGTGGATGAGATTATCTATATTTGTACAATGGACAAGTGCTTGTTGGTCAAGAACTTGGTGGGAACACAGAGTTAGGTGGAAACATAGGGTTATTAAATTTGAGTAGGATGATGAAAATGGATGATGAATAATAGAAGGAAGTGAACAGAGAAAGCCCTGTGCCTCACGGTCATCAGATACATTTCTTATCATCTCCTTGCTCTGTCATATATCACATGGGTCTAACTCTTGTCAACCACTCTTGTCAGCTGTCTTCTTCCACAGGTTTCACCAATGCCAGGCCAAGAATGAAGGAAAGTAGGTCCCTCCACAGCATAACTAGCCAAGGCTGCATCTCCATGATGGCTCCAGCCCTGTCTGGGCAAGCCTACCATGATTACCATGGGTGACCTAGGCCAGTATCACTGCCTCCTCCTCACATCTATCCATCCTAGGGACAGTAGTGTCTCCTTGCTTTTGCTAATCTCTGGGTCACTTCACTGTCTTTTACTTGGTTTCTCAGCCAGCTATTTACCTGTGCAGCCAACGTCTTGAATTAAATTCTTTGTGTCTTAAGGCAAAGTGCTTTCTACCTTTTGTTTTTGACTTTGACAACCAGTTAAATATATAAAAATAAAATTGTTATAAATCTGTTTAAAAACTGAATAAAGCTACCAAAAGCTATTCTCAAAACAAAAACAGATATTATATAAAGAAAAGATGAAGTGGCATTTACCTGGAATTAAAACTCTAGATACGTCTAACACAGATCAAGAGGACATTGGTGAATACACTGCTTGGGCACATGTAGTCAGACAGGAATTTCACGCATTTGAAGGAGGAAGTCAATACACAAATTATACCACTTTGCTCTTGACTCCAATTTTAATTACAGTACAAGTTTAATGCAGTTTTTTGAAGTCTGAAGTGTTAGTAAGTAAAGAATGGAAATAAGATATATACCTTACAGAAACAGAACAAGGAGACTTAGAAGATATATTTGTATACAAGGAAAATGGCAACAAAAATAACATCAAGGCAGCATTTAAAACATGTATTAAAATATAACAGATGGAAGTAAAGCAAGATAAATCCTTATTTTTAAAGATAAATGAATTAAGCCAGCCAACATGTGAAAGGAAAAAGAAAAAAAATCTCAGTTTGAGTCAAAAGCAAATATATTTAAGCACATAAATATTTATTAAATGAATACAAATAAAAATAAACCAGAAGATACAGCAGTGTCCTGGGACCAAGATTTCATATAAATAGCAGATAGTAGATCTCAGCAATCACAAGGTAAACACACCTGTCTAGTAGAGTTCTGTTTTCAGCAGTACCTGGCAATTCCTGGTCTAGAGACTTCTACTTTATCCTCTCCAGTGGATAACCCTTCAGCGTTTACTGGAGGCCTGATGGGAGATTAAAAGGTGGGAGAAGGGAGAAGCCAGTGCATTTAGCCAGTGCAAGCAGTCGCTTGATTCGTGAAGTGAAGGCAAAGGTCGTCAAGGCCAACTGTTGATTCCTATCTGAACTTTTAAACAGCCCTCCACTCTAACTCCACCTTTAGCCTCACCCCCTGAGCTACCTCCAGCTGCTATTCTTAAGCCTCTCAGGGGTTTTGCAGCATAAATAATGATTCTTTTCTATTTTCCCCACTGCTCATTCAGGATTCAGTTTACTTAGGATTGCTGTATCAGTTACCACTGTCCATGGCTTTCCAGCTTCCAAAGTGCAGTTGCCAGTCTCCTCTCCTAAGTCCCGTTGCCTTCGGGGGTTGCATCTTTTCCCTCTCCTTTTTATTCCTTCATTCTTGCACTCTTACTTGCGAGGTGGGGAGTAGGATGGGAACTCAATGGTAATTCATGAGTTTTAGTGACCATCTTTAGCCACAAGAACACTGTTTTTTGTATTGAACGTCCATGTTCTATTTCTGTAAGGTGCATATCTTATTTCCGTTCTTTACTTATTAACCTTTAAGACTGAAAAACTGCATTAAACTTGTACTGTACTTAAAATCGAAGCTTTCCACACCTAGAACACATTCAAGTCTCCAGAGAAAACAACCCAAGTCCTATACATTGATTATGTCCAATATATTGCTCCCCGGTGACCCTGTGACTTATGACCTGCCTAATGTGTCATCTGTGGCCCTCCTGACATCTAACACGCAATGGTGAGTTTGAACTAGTTAGCTGAAAATAATTCTTATACGGAAGAGGAAAAGCAGGAAGCACACAGCAGTCACTGCACCACAGCCATAAAGAAATCTTGCTGGAAAAGACCTGCATTGACTCCTGGCTCTGATCATGGAGAAAGTTCCTGCTTTCGACATTGATTGTGCCCCCCGGGCAGAACTCTGTAACCCATCATCCCGGGTGGCCTTTGGATGTGCCCTCTGAGGGCAAACATTACTCCATTATCTTTTGTAGCTTCATCAGAAGTAGTACTGGAAGTTGAACAGCTGTCACCACCTGCTTCCTGCTGATTTGGTTTGGCTCTAGGGGATTATTTCAGAAGATAAAACTGTCACATGCTTTTGAGGGTCAGGCATATGATTTTTTTGTAACATAATTGCCCTTTCTGACTTAGGTCCTGGTTTATGTGTTCAAAGATGTCCTTTACAATATTAAGTCTTCCAACACTCCTCTTTTATTATATTGCCTTTTGCCTGACCTTTCATTTTCTACTTCAATTTTATTTGGACTACCTTGATGCCATGTCGCAAACTTAGGCTTCCATGGGTATACAACACTTTCCAACTGACTTTTAGTGCTGGGTTGCCTCCCACTGCCTCTCATTGTCTGATAGACAAAAACAAAAACAACGCTTAATTTGAGGCTCTGAAGGATGAGACTTTTTTTCTCTAAACTTCTTATAATACAGCTTCTATAATCAGCTACTTATTATAATTAGCTTGAGTAGAAATTAGTTGAAAATAGTAAGGAGCTTCCAATACACATACCAATTAAGTTCTGCTAAAATTATAGAACTCTGTGGACATAAAGTCCCCCTTTCAAACTACAGAAAATGAAAATAAATTTATCATAGCACAATAAATGTCAACTTTCCATCCTGCAATATTGTTGCCTTTGCTACCTACTAATAGAGAGCTAATCTAATGCTTCTAGGCTTACAGTGGGACATCCCTATACATTCAGGTACTTATATTGTGGTACTTAAGGTAGAGGCGAAGTAGCTATAACTAAGCCTACAGTCCAGTGGCTTATACATGTGACTTGAGAGTGGCAAAGCTGAAAGCAGCTGAGCTGCTTACTTCTGGACTATTGGAACTCTGAGTCTAAAGTTTTCATCGACTCCCAGTCAGTAGAGTACATGAACATGGAAAGGTGATCAGTATGTGGCACACATCTCTTCCCTTTTCATTCCTTGTGTCAGTTAAATGTCTGCATTAACTTGCAGGGAAGCCTTTGGAAATATCGTGTCTAGTTGGACATCCATTTACCCAGTAAAAATAAGGAAGTATGTCTTTAAATTATTATTGAAGGAGGGCGTGTGGATATTTTTGACAATTAGTCTCTGCCAGTTGGAGACTAAACCATTAGCATATCACCAATGACCTTCTTCTACCCTTCTCACTCATCCTTCTTTTGGAGAGGAACATCAGGAATTGATGATTTAGAGATGAAGAACTGGACATGCACAGCTCTACCTCTTCCTGTCCTTTTTTAACTAGTACCTTTTCTGTAAAAATAGTATGCGCTCAATTGCTCATGAAGGGGTGATCGGCTTAGTGGTAAAGAATCAGACCTTTCAGGGTAAGCCTGCAATGATGTCTAATGATACTGGTGACTGATTTGGTATGGGTGTCTATGAATGGGATTCATTAGTCTACATATCCACAGAAAAAGGCCATTTTCCCTAATATCAGCTTTGACAATTTAGCCTCCATTTGTCTGATCTTTTCGTATTTCTGAACTGGTTCAAAGCATGGATAGAGAAGAAAGGAGCTATTAACGAGGCGATCTTGCACCTTAACAAGTTGGTCCAAAGAGAACAGAACTAAAATGTTCTTCCCAGACAACAACAAAAACATATTCGTCCATATACTTAATAATAATATATTTATTATTATTATTATTACTAAGTTGAGTGTACTTCTCTTTTGATGTGTAATTGCTCTCTTGTTTTTGCTTTTTATTTGTTTATTTTAATTTTTTATTTATTTAAATTCAAGTTAGTTAACATACAGTATAGTATTGGTTTCAGGAGTAGAATTTAGTGATTTATCACTTAGATATATAACACCCAGTGCTCATCCCAAAAAGTGCCCTCCCTAATGCCCGTCACCCATTTGGCCCATCCCCCCATCTATCTCCCCTCCAGCAACCCTCAGTTTGTTCTCTGTATTTAAGAGTCTTTGCTTACTTTTAAAAATTAAATTGTATTTTGTTTTATGGTCATAACTGCCACTCTTGCTTCCTTTATCTTAGCATTTTCATGGTATATTCAATTATTCTTTGTCATGTTGATTTAAATAAACCTCTTATAAATTATATGAAATAGATTTCCACCAACCTGACATGTGCTTATTGACTTACAAAAATTTTAGTCATATTTTTATGTTTACTTTTACCTGATATTTTTTATTCCTCTATTATTTTTTGTTAAATTCAGAAACTTTTGTTTCTTCCAACCTTGAGGTCTTATAGTTTTGTACTTTATTTCTATTCTAAAATTAACTTAAAATTTTCCATCATTTTTATTGTATAACATACGTACAGAAAATGCACACATCATATTTTACTGCACAATAAATTTTGATGGAGTACATTACTACTTAGAGCTGAATCACCAGCATATAGAGCGAGAAACAATATTATCCCAGAAGAATTCTTCATACCCCGTTATAGTTGCTTTCTACCCCCATCCCAATATATGACTGTCTTGACTTCATGTTCATTTGTTTTTTTTACTTAATACCTCCTTTCTTTTTGTTGCACAGTCCCTCACTTATAAAACATTGTGCTGATCTTTGTGGGTATATAATTATATTAATTGTAGTTTTAAGTAGCATTTCCTTGTTACATGGATGACATTTACATGGATTACATTAAAATGGGGTTTAGAAACTGTTTCATATGTTCATTGACCATGGCATTTTGTTTTTAAAAATAAAACTATTTATGTCTTTGCCCAATTTTCTGTCATATTTTGCCATTTCCTCATTGACTCATTTGATGTTCTTTACATATTTTAGATACCAATTTCTTGTCAGCTACATGGATTAAATATTGTTTTCAGTTATTTCTTTTTTATCTGTTTATGCTGTCATTTGGAGAGCGCAAATTCTTAAATTTAATATGGTTGAATTTCTCAATCTTTCCCTGTATGACTTCCACTTTGCTATAGGTTGAATTGTGTCTCCCCAACTCCCCAAATTCATATGTTGAAGCTCTATTCCTTAATAGGATGGTATTTTAAGATGAAGTCTTTGATAGGAAATTAGGTTTAAATGACTTACAGGGATGGGGCCCTCATGATGTGATTAGGGATCTTATTTTTTTAAATATTTTATTTATTTTTGAGAGAGAGATAGAAACAGCATCATGAGCAGGGGAGGGTCAGTGAGAGAGGGAGACGCAGAATCTGAAGACAGGCTCCAGGCTCTGAGCTAGCTGTCAGCACAGAGCCTGATGCGGGGCTCTAACCCACGAACCATGAGATAATGACCTGAGCCGAAGTCGGACGCTTAACCGACTGAGCCACCCAGGCGCCCTAGGATTAGGGATCTTATAAGAAGAAACACCAGACAGCATTCTCTTTCTCTCTCTCTCTCTCTCTGCCACCTGAGTCCCCAGCAAGAAAGTGGATGTTGGCAAACCAAGAGAAGAACTTTCAGCAGCACCTGACATTGTTCGTCCCCCAATCTTGTACTTCCAGCCTCTAGAACTGTGAAAAAATTAATTTTCTTTTTGTTTAAGCCACCCAGTCTATGATATCTTGTTATGGAACTCCAAGAAGACTAATACAACTTTTTGAGTCGTGCTAAAGAGATTTTCATACTCTAAATTTATACAATCACCTATATTTCTTTTAAATATTATGGATTTTTTTTTCATTTAAGTGAAGCTGAAGAAATCTAGGAATTTCAGGCTGTCTGAGATTATAGTAGCAACCTACATTGGAATCACCTGAAACATCTTGCTAAAATCCACCTACAGGGGCGCCTGGGTGGCTCAGTCGGTTAAGTGTCCGACTTCCGCTCAGGTCCTGATCTCATGGTTCCTGGCTTTGAGCTCCTCGTCGAGCTCTGTGCTGACAGCTCAGAGCCTGGAGCCTGTTTCAGAGTCTGTGTCTCCCTCTCTCTCTGCCCCCTGCCCTGCTCTTTCTCTCTCTCAGAAATAAATAAAACCTTTTTTAAAAATTAAAGAAAATAACATCCACATACAGTTAAAAATAGATCAAATAAAACTCTGGCAACTACTATATGGTAACTGGGAGACTGAGACAACTATAAATTCCTATTTGCATGTAACTAGGGAAGAACACAAAGACAAAGTTGTTCTCAGAACCTCTAATACTGCATAGAGCCCAGAAAAAAATGTCACAGAATACTATGAACCACAGAGGCATACTGGAAGTGGCAGAAACCAGAAAACATCAGTACAAGGGTTTACCTCTAGAGGGAAGGAGTCCCTCCCTAAGGGAACTGCTGAGAGCAAATGGATAGTTTTGAGGACTCGCAATCGAAGAGTTGAATGGAACACACTTCTAAGTGCATAGGACTCAATTGGTAATCTTAGGAATGAACCAATTCTTAGATAGAATGAGAAACAACCTGGAAATTGGAGGTGTTCTTGGAAAGCAGCAACCAGTGATTAAAAGAGTAAGTAGCCTTTCTAGAATATGATAGGAATGAAGAAATGGAAAAAGACTAGCCACAAATAAATACCATGCAATATATCAACTTTCCTTAGTTGTAGCAACAGAAGAGGAAATCTTCAAGCTGAGAAATCAGAAAAGCCACTTCAATCACCTGCTATACTTCATTCCATAGAATCCTGTTTCTAACTAAAATACCAGGAATATCTAACATCTTTAAAAATGAAAAGCAAAAAGCCTGCACGAACATGCAAATACTGCAGAGATACTATAAGAAAACAGTAGATGATAAAATTCAAAATTGTTTTGCAAATGAAAGTACATGAGATAAATGCAGACACAAAGCACAAGAAAATTGTTACAAAAAAATAAAACAAATAAAAATGAATCATTCGTACATGCAGAAAACCACTTGGAAGGAAAAACGCAAACAAATCAGAAGAATGGCTGAATCAGCAAGAAGATATAAAAGAATACTTAGAGAACTAAAAAAATTTTTAAACATTTTTAAATTTATTTTTGAAAGACAGAGAGAGACAGAGCATGAGTGGGGGAGGGGCAGAGAGAGAGGGAGATCCAGAATCTAAAGGAGACTCCAGGCTCTGAGCTGTCAGCACAGAGCCCGACATGAGGCTTGAACCCATGAACTGTGAGATCATGACCTGAGCCAAAGTTGGAGGCTTAACCAACTGAGCCACCCAAGCGCCTCTACAATACTATTCTTTTTTTTTAATGTTTTATTTATTTCTGGGAGAGAGAGAGACAGCATGAGCAGAGGAGGGTCAGAGAGAGAGGGAGACACAAAATCTGAAGCAGGCTCCAGGCTCCAAGCTGTTAACACAGCATTTGACGTGGGGCTTGATCCCACCAACTCTGAGATCATGACCTGAGTCAAAGTCGAATGCTTAACCAACTGAGCCACCCAGGCATCCCTAAAAATATTTTTTAAAAGGACAGAATCATCTCAGAAATTAAGATCAATTAGTGACACACAAAGATGAATGAATATAACTATATAACAAATGGACATATATGATAGAAATGAGGAATTTCAAGAACACTATGCAGATATAAGGAAAGAGACCAAAAAATCTGAGAAAAATTGATAGATATGGAAGAAAAGGTAAACCTAATAAATATGTAAATGAAAACCCTAAAGAAGAAAAAAAATAAGAGCAGAATTAACATTTCAAAATGAAATTGAGGAAAATTTTCCTGAAATTTCACAACGCAGAGTACTAACCACCATACGATCACGGCCAAATTTTCCTGAAATTTCAGAAGACTGAATCTATACATTGAATTGTCAACTTGGAGCATGGCCTAGCATTCAATAAACAATAATGATAAACTTCTACGGGTTTCTGACAAAAGGACCATATTCTTTCTAAGGAAATCAAAGCAGGTTGTCACCTGACCTCTTAGCAACAATATTTTATCAGAAAATAATACTGCAACATCTACACTATGTGCAAGGAAATAATGAGCTAATGATATAATACCTAGCCAAGCTACCCTTCCAAGTTCAAGACTAGAGAAAAACTGTTTTGAACATGCAAAATCTAAGGAAATATTATGCTGATGAGCTTTTCCTGAGAAATCTGCCCGAGTGATAATTGGGGGGAACATTGGTATTGAACACTAAATATAAATGTCTAAAGCAATTTTTGGCATAAGAATGGGTGAAGGATAGTGTTAGTATTATATGCTCAGATAATGCAGAAATAACAATTGATGAAGAAAAGATAGAGGAAAATTTGTATGATGGCTACAGTGATGGTTAATTTTAGGTGTCAACTTGGCTGGGCTACAGGTGTATAGACATTTCAGTGTTTCTGTGAAGGTGTTTTTTGGATGACATTAACATTAAATAGACTATAAGAAAGTCAGATTACCCTACATAATGAATTACTTTTATCCAATCAGTTGAAAGTCTTAATAGTATGAAAACTGGCCTCCCTGGAGCAAAAAGTTATTCTGCCAGCAGACTGCCTTTGGACTCAAATTGCAACTCTTCTGAGTTTCTAGTCTTCTGGCTTCCCTCATCATATTTTGGACATACCAAGTCTCCACAATGGCATGAGCCAATTCCTTAAAATCTCTTTCTCTCTTGCTCTCTCTCTCTCTCTCTCTCTCTCATTCTTTCCCCATTTCTTATCGGTTCTATTTATTTGGGAGACAGTAACTAATACAGGGATATACATGATCATTTTACTGTTTTTTAATTTTTAAGTATGTTAAAACATTTTAATAAACTAGGTTTAAAAATCAAAGTTTTTAGACATCTGCTGTCCTGATAACCCACCCCTTCACCATTGATTTAGAATGTCACATTGGTTCATAAACCAAGTTATACGTATGCATGACTCTCTCTTTTCCTAGGCTTTTTATTCTACCCTTTGCTTTATTCATTTGCTCTTTTCCAATACTACACTGACTTATGGAACAAAATTTGAAATTGAGCCCTGCTATCTCAAAAGAGAAGTCTTCTTCAGAATATCCTACCTTTATTTAATGAGCTTTATGGTTATTTTTGGATATTTGCTCTTCAACATTAATTTTAATATTTTACTTTAAAATTTTACTCTGTTAAAATTTTAACTGCAGTTTTAGGTCAGTTTGGAAAGAACTGACATTTTCATGATGTCCATTTTCTATCCTAGTATATGTTAAATGTTGCTTTTTTATGGTGTCCTATTTAATGTACTTTAACAAAGGTTTATAACTTTCTTTATGACAAGCATGAACATAATTTTGGTAGGTTTATTTTGGATTACTTTTTATTTTTGTTGTTTTTAAAATGTCTTTTAAAAATGATATTTTCTGAATGATTTCTTAAGTTATATACAAATGTAATTGGATTGTATATATTGATTTATAATATCTAGGCAATTTATTTTCTATTCAAGTATTTTTTTAAGTTTCTTTTAGGATTTTACATCCATGGTTACATTTTTGAAAATAATAGCACTTTGTAATTTTTTATTAAAAATTTTAAATGTTTTAATTTATTGTTCAGAGACAGAGCGAGTGGGAGGGGGGCAGAGACAGGGAGGGAGATGCTTAATCTGAAGCAGGCTCCAGGCTCTGAGCTGTCAGCACAGAGTCCAACACGGGGCTGGAACTCACAAGCCATGAGATTATGACCTGAGGCGAAGTCGGATGTGCAACGGACTGAGCTACCTGGGTGCCCTTTCTCTGTAATTTTTATTCTTTTATCTTCTTCTCTTTCTGTTCTTCTGGCCAGGGTTTGCAGGACCATTATGAAAAGAGTGGTGACATACTTAATGTATTCCTAATATTAAACAAAATGCTTTGGCATTAAAATATTATGATAATCTTTGTAGTTTTATAAATACATGCTGTAAGAAGCTTTTCTTCCTAATTCCTTATTTATTCAAAGTTTCTACCATGAATATGTTGTTGAATTTCATCAGAACTCTTTTCCTGCATCTGTTGACTTTTCCAAGTTGTCTCCTCTAATTTGTTAATGTGTAAATTAAATTCATTAATTATTTTAGTATCAAGCCAGTGTTAAATTATTGGATAAATTTAAATTGTTTATGACATATTTTATTTTATATAGAGTCTTTGATTTGGTTTAGAATATTTTGGTTAGGATTTTTGCATCTATATTCATCAGAGTCTGCTGCCTGTAATTTTCCTTTGTTGTATTTGGCTTTTTAATTTTGGAGAATCGGTTAAAAAAAAGTTGAGGCAATTTTCTCTTTTTCTAGTTTCTTGATGTTTTCTTAAGATTGGGATTATCTGTTCCTGAAATATTTGGCTTTTTTTTTTTTGGTCTGGGCCTGGCGTTTTCTTTGTGAAAATATTTCAATAAATTTCATTAAATTTTTTAACGTTACAAAACAATTCTGATTTTCTATGTATTCTTTTAATCAGCTTAAACATTTAACTGGTAGAAGGAATAAAATGTTTTGTCTGAGTACAAAAATAGGCAAAATTTTAGTCTTAAGATTCAGGATATTGATTTCTCATAAGAGAGAAGTACAGGAAGGGAAGGAAAATGGAGGGAATTCTCTACTGTAGATATTGTTCTCTTTTTTTTATTGGGGTGCTGGTTACAAAACTTATGCAACCTGTGGAAATTCATTGAGTTGTATACTTATGAACTTTGCGCTTTTATATTTATATGTTACACTTAATTGTCTACTTAAAAGCCATTTAATTTGACAGTGGAAAGTAAATAATTACAAAGTGAGATTGGTTTCAAGATATGTAAGAATTATTAAGTAATATGATCTGTATTATTATAACATCACTTTAATAGATGAAATTAAAATGTTATTTTAAATAAGCCAAAGGCATTAGCTAAAATTAAACAGTGGTTTCTGCTAAAGTCAGAGACGTTTTGGGGCACCTAGGTGACTCAGTTGGTTAAGCGGCCAACTTTAGCTCAGGTCATGATCTCCTGGTTAGCGAGTTTGAGCCCTGCAACCTGCTTTGGAATCTGTGTCTACGTCTCTCTCTGCCCCTCCCTGCTCAGGCTCTGTCTCTCAAAAATAAATAAATGTTAAAAAAAATTTAAAGTCAGAGAAGTTAAATATTTCTTTAACATGATAAAGGTAAAATCTGTAGAACAGATTTGACCACATAAAACTTAAAAATTATTTTCATATAGGTAAATTAAAGGACAAATGATAAATTGTGAAAAATATCTGCTGCTTTAATGTTTTATAATGAATCAATATCTTTATGATAACAAATAAAAAATAGTTTGCCAAGCAACTCACAGGAGGAAAAAAATTTATATTTTTCCATTGGTTTATTATCATCTATATTTTTTATATTTATATTTTTAACTATTTTATTTAAAAATTCAAGTTTAGAAATGGAGCCTATAAAGTGTATGGGAATTGAATGCATGGGAAATACCATTCTCATGTATTTTCTGTGGGAGTGTAAGTTGGCATAAACTTTTTAGGGAGCAATTAGGCAATATACCAAATAACTAAAAACTGATTTATTTCTAACTAAGCAATTATATGAATGAAACCTAAGTAAATAATCATTAATATTTAGAGATATCTGTCATTGTTTTGTTATATTATCTTTATAATAGCAAAAATTTGGGCTCCAATTATATGTCAGTGGGATTGATAAACTTATTCAGTTAGAATCAGAATTTGGGATACCAGACAATTAGATTATGTTACTGATGAGTGCTAAATGAGACGAAGTAACTTTCTATTCTGTTGTTAAATGAAAGAACAGGTTGGCAATTATATATGTATACATATACTATACAAACACACACACATATATATGGATATATATCTATGCATATATTCTCATCAAATTTTTAACAGTGGTGGTGTTCTCTGTGTGAAAGAATTATAGGCTATGACTTCTACTTATCTGTAACTTCTATATTGTCTAAAATGAATATGTATTTTTGTTTGTAATGAAAAGAAATATGAGAGGTATTATATACATGCTATAAGAAATTATTTTTAAATTTATAGAAAATAACAAGAGGTGAAACCTACTTCTTAGATTTTTGTGTTGGACACATCAGTCACGAGGCCACCACGTTCAGCATCCTTCTCTACCTGAAAATGCACCTCACTTCCATGTATCAGTGAAGCAACACTGTTTCTTTTGCACACAAATAGGCACTGACTGGGCTGGAAGTGTACCTGATCCAAATGTGCTCAACACATGCTTGAGGGAAAGCATAACTTGTCAGGGTACAGAGGGTTTTTCTTAATGTTGGAGCTGGTACTTTGATATCCCAATTACTCCTATTCTCTGTAGAATTTATATGGAATGTGTTAGATTAATGGCCTTTTTTATTTTTCATGTTAAGAAGACAGATCATACACTCAACAAGAGGCAGAGAGGCCAAGAGAAAAAGATAACATGAAAAGGGAGGATGGGAAGAAGAAGAGACAGAGAAAGAGAAGCTTGATTTCATCTCCATCTCCAGCAATGGCTTGCCCTGACAGTTTGCCAATTTTTTACACATATCCTCAAGGTAGTCTATGTAAATCTTTTACCCTTACAGCCAAAAAAATGCCAAGTGGTTATCTTCAGCTACAGGAAGGAAAATTGATTGATACAGTCACTCCTTGGATACTACCTTTACTTTACAGTTATTTAGGCACAAATTACTAAGAGCTACTGGAGTGCAAAATGGCAGAGAGGTTTGTCTTTTAGACTTCTTGCTCTACATTCTCTATTCTATATGTGCGTGTGTATTTGAGTCACCTATTTCACTTAAGTAGGATTACACTTTGAAAAAAAAAAATTTTAACTTGAAACTTGAAAACAGGCAAAGAGATGCTGAATGTACTCTCAGGGCAGTGCCACCTGAATTTCCAGAAGTTGGGCTCTTTTGCAGCTCTGTAAGGCTGCGATTAACCTATAGATTTTCTCTGGTAGAGATGCAAATAATTTCTTTCCTGTAGAAGAGACAACCCCAAAGGATATGGGTCACTGTTTTATAAGAAATAAATTAGTTATGTTTCTAATCCAGCTATTCAAACCTAACAGTTCTATATTTAATTGCACATCTGAATAGTTTCTCAAATGCTCTTTGACCTGGTCATAACGTTTTACTAGTTCTCCACTAATTAATGAATTGAATAAAATCTTTGACGTGTTCATTTCATAGTTGCATGAAATCCTGATTTTTACTTTTTTATTAAATTATACTTTAATAGTGCTTTTCTCCATAAATTATTTTTTTCTTTTGGGAAAAATAATTAATATGGTGCAAGCTGACTATTGTATTTCCAGAATTCTTCCTTAATCCCAGACTTACCAATTTCTTCCTCACTATGACTCTTATATATTTGTTTATTTGTTACTATTATTATTTTTAATGTTTATTTATATTTGAGAGAGAGAGAGAGGGACAGAGTGCAAGCTTGGGAGGGGCAGAGAGAGGAAGACACAGAATCTGAAGCAGGATTCAGGCTCTGAGCTGTCAGCACAGAGCCTGACGCAGGGCTGGAGCCCACAAGCTGTGAGATCATGACCTGAGCTGAAGTTGGGTGCTCAACCAATTGAGCCACCCAAACACCCCGACTCATATATTTAAACGGGAATATTTCATATAGGTTTTTGCTTTTGATGCGTTTTATATGTAATTGTTATTTGCCATCTTCATCAGATTTTGCTGGGCATAGAGCAGCCCATTCATTTTTTTGAGTTTCTTTTCATGATTCTTTAAGAATAATAGGTGGTAAATAAATGTTTCTTGATACAAGCATTTAATAGCTAATGTTTACTTCCTCAAAATGTCTTAAAACTTTGTTTAATTTTCAGGTCACTCTGTATCATCCACTTTTAGTCGTCTGTAGTGATGAAGAATTCCATTGAGTTTGTCTGACTCTTTTACTTACAATTCCCACATGATAAATGATGACATAACAGACGTCATTTTTGTATATCCTTGTTTATTTCTTTTTCCATTGACAAATATTTATTGAGACCCTCCTCTGTGTGGTGCACTGATCTGGGATTTGAATATGTACAAGAATTCAGGAAATCACGTAATAATTAGGATTTATTATATATATATAAATATATTATATATATATATAAAAATAATTATATTTAAACCTAAATATAAGTTTAAAGCAAGGGGAGTTACCTGCTAAATTTCCAATTTCTATTCTAAGATTTCTATTTCTATTCTACTTTTTTTAAGAATCAAAATTGAAAAAAGCAGTAAAAAATCCCATCTTCCTCCTTGAATAATTTCCTTGAAAAACCAATAAATTCATTCTAATTCTTCTATTTCATAGATTCAGTGATGATTTATGCTTATGATTTCCTACCCCCATTCTGATTTAATAATAAACTTCACAATTCTTCTACTTAAGAATTACTAATCACTACCATTTTTCAAATGACCCACCTTTACTAGTATTAATCTTTGCTTTTACTAAGTAAAATCAACCAAAATAAAAACACAAAACCAATCTGTACTACCATTTTTTAATAAGCAGCAAAAGGGATGCCCAAGTGGTTCAGCTGGTTAAGCGTCCAACTCTTGATCTCACCTCAGATCGTGATCTCATGGTTTGTCAGATCGAGTTCCACATTGGTCTCTGTGCTGACAGAGCAGAGCCGGCTTGAGATTCTTTCTCTCCTTCCCTCACTTCCCCTCTCCTGCTCTCTGACTCTCACTCTAAATAAATAAATAAACAAACTTTTTTTTAGAAAGCAGCAAAAGCATAAGCTAGAAGAAAGTTGGCAGTGAGAACTTGGAGAGAAATGTTTCATTTTACATTATTCTTTTGCTAGAAGCAATGGAAGTGGTCATTTGCCATAGATAAAACAGTGTAAAAAAAGGAAGTGAAAGTGAAATAAAATTATCCAATATTACAGTTGAGCATATCGATCACTCCTTTCAATGCACACACTAACAAAGGAGTATTCATAGAAATTGACACGGCATGGTGAGTCATGGACCCAAAAGTGTCAATTAACATGGATGAGTTCATACAGCAGATTAAACTCTGCCTACATACAGCCTCTGACTCAAAGATTTTGGGCAGAAATGTCTTTGGCCACCATCTAGGATAGGGTAAAAATTATTTTCAAAGTGAAGCAAACATTGTGGGTGGATCCATCAACATGCCAAAAATATTGAAGTCAGTAGTCATACTTCTATTGGCTTTGTGTAATTTCTGAGGCTGGCTTAACTATACACTGTTGCTGGAGTAAAATGAGAGGGACTTTGGAAACAAAATCCAGAAAGGAAGAGCAAAATATCTCCAAGTGTTAAGGGAGTACTTTTCTTGGTAGTAGTTAATCCAGAAGTAGTTCTCTTCCTGCTAAAATCCTGAGTGGTCTAAAAAATAATTCTCAGGGCTGCATGAGGTAGAGAACAATTGTGGCAAGCCATTTTGTTTACATAGTTTACTTGGTGGAATATCAGCATTCCATGCAGATAGGGTGACCTATAAGATATGAAATGGTTAGAGTCAAAATAGAGTTGAATTAAGCTATTCTTTTTGAAGTCTGAACTTTGAGCAAATACAATATCAATTCTGGTGACAGAGTAACCGTTGTCCCACTCTGGTGTGTAATGGTGACCACATAGACACATGCAGGGTAACAATGATGAAGAAAGAGATATAATAAGTGGTTCCAGTACAGAAGGAGAGTCTATTACCTAAAGACCTTTAATCCTCATAATAAATCTTTGAAACAGGTATTATTATGCCCATTTTATTTTATTTTTTTAAATGTTTTATTTATTTCTAGGAGAGAGAGAGAGAGGGTGAGCAGTGGAGGGTCAGAGAGAGAGGGAGTCACAGACTGAAACAGGCTCCAGGCTCTGAGCTGGCAGTCAGCACAGAGCCCGACGTGGGGCTCAAACCCACGAACCGCGAGATCATGACCTAAGCGAAAGTCGGACGCTTAACCGACTAAGCCACCCAGGCGCCCCTGTTATGCCCATTTTCCAGGTCAGGAAGTTGAGGCTCAAAGAGATTAAAATATTTATTCAAACCTTAAGAACCATTGCCATCTTTTTTTCACAGAAAAATCCCTCTTAGTTACTCCAGCTAAGCATTTTATCACTTCTTTAGTGAGGAGGACTCTACTTGTCAAGAAAACTATTTTGTAATGACAGCCATATGTAATACAGGGGCACATCTAGGCATCTATATGGATAATGGCTCTGCTCAGGAATTCTGTTTGCACGCAACAACCTGACTCTAGCTACATAGGGGACCATAGAGTAGGCAGGGTCTGTCTGGAATGGGTGGTCAAACTGGAGAAACTGGCAGAGGAATTAGGCCTGCTCTGAGGACTTGAGTATCAGAGGCTTATGTAGTTCTCATTAGACTTTCAGTCACTTGTATTTCCCTTCAGATTTCCATATCCCTAGTGAGAAATTCTTTAAGCCATCAGCCATTTTATGTGGTGGTCAAACCGGTTGTTATGAGATCTGTGAGGGAGTGTTAGCAGCACTGATGTGGTCCATGGGGATAATTGTTACTTTCTGTGTGATATGCATATGCATACAGATAACCATATTTGACTTTGGTAAAGCATAGACTAAATTACAGTGGATACATCTAATTATTCTTAAGATTTTTTTTTTAAATCTAGGATTTACTTTTTAGATTTTATTAAGAAAAGGTGTACAAACAAGATGGGCTAAAACTAATATCTTGCACTAAGACTTTCCTGCCCCTAGTGAGAAAATTAAGTCCCTAAAACTTGAATTTGAATCTTAAATCTGAACAAGAACTAATATTTTTCAAAGGTTTTATACTTAGCATTTAACTATACAAAGTGATTGACAGACCACTAATTTCCTTCCTTTCTATTCATAGTTCTTCTTTGTAAAATGAGCATAGGTCCTTAGCCCAAGAGAATACACAGAAGCAGCAGTAATGTTTCTAATTTAACGAAGCTAGGTTTTTCAGGAAAAAAGGTTTGGGACATATTAACACCCACCAAAGACTTTGTTAAAATATTTTAAAGTGATATCATACACATGAATTTAGTTGCTCCCACAGACTTTTCACTGAAGTGCCTCTTCTGATCTCTAGGAACAGCTTATCATGTTTTCTACAAAGAAATAATGTACTATACAATAGTTGATATTGAACGGATCAATTTGGCCATACACCGGGAGAGGCGCATTTTCCAATACCATACCAATACTATCTTCTATGATTCTGATTTCTTGTACTTCCTTATAGAACTCATAGATGCAAAATCAAAACAGTCTATTCATAATGAATACTGTGAGTTTTCTCCAACCACAAAATTATTTGAGTATAACAACAAACTAGTGGAAATAAATTAGTGTCCCTTAACTTTTGGAGGGCTTAGTGGGGAGGTAGAACCCTCTGGAGGGAATATTTCTTTCCTCCTGTGCAAGGGCACATGGCTTTGCTCAACTGAGCTCTGAGAAGAGGAGTAATCTGTAGGTGATTTCTCTTTATTGACATATTCTCTGCTGATTATCAAAGCACCCCTTAAAAGGAAGTAAGCGAGAACTATGATGTATCGGGTGCCTGGTGGCTCAGTTGGTTAAGCACCCAACTCTTGATATTATTAGCTTAGGTCATGAGCTCCAGCTCTGCCTGGAGTGTGCTTCAGATTCTGTGTCTCCTTCTCTCTCTGCCCCTCCCCCATTGTGCTCGCTTGCTCGTTCTCTCTCTCTCTCTCAAAAATAAACATTAAAAAAATTTAAATACACAACTTGGAGATTATGCCACATTAATACCTAAAAATCCCTAATTCTCTGTATAGTTGCTATGATACCTATTTAAAGTCTCTACATATTGATATTCAGCTTTTTGTCATTACTAACAACACTGCAATGAACAACTTTGAACACATCTCTTTGCACATATGTGGGTATGCATCGCTCAGTATTCATTTCTGAAAACAGGAAACCACTGCATGTTAGGGAGGCAGGGGTTTCATACAGCAAGCTCTATGCTTGCAAACCGTTAGAGGCTTGTTGGCACAGCTGAACGATGAGCTCTTAGGATGATCCTCGAGGAGCAACTCAGAATCGACAGCCATGGGAACTCTCCTGAAACCTCTCCAGCTAGGCTTGCAGTATTGAATTCCAAAACATATCTCATAGCTGTCACTCAGGGATCAGGAGGCTGAAATTAGAAAAAAAGAAAAATTGCCACCACAGAAACTGCCTTTCATAAAATAGTCCAAAGAAGCGAAATACAGCTTCGTGTGCATTTCTCCCTTCTAAATCTACTTGATCACATATAACTGATGGAACCCAATTTGCTTTTAGAACCCTGATCCACTGGGGTCTGAGAAATAATGCTCTTGGTTTTCTAGACTCTGCAACAGTATAAAAAGGCACTCTAGAAAAAAGGCAGGAATCAAGGGTGTGTGAGCCAATCCAACAGAAAACAACTGTCATTTTAATTGATGATGTTGTTCCAAAGAATTCAGAAAATCTCTTACAGAAACACTGAAGGTAAAAGTCCCAGTAATATTACTAATTGAAATGAATGTTTTGGGGCGCCCGGGTGGCGTAGTTGGTTAAGCGTCCGACTTTCGCTCGGGTCATGATCTCGCGGTTCGTGGGTTCGAGGCCCGCGTCGGGCTCTGTGCTGACTGCCAGCTCAGAGCCTGGAGCCTGTTTCAGTCTGTGACTCCCTCTCTCTCTGACCCTCCCCTGCTCACGCTGTCTCTCTCTCTCCTAGAAATAAATAAAACATTTAAAAGAAAAAGAAATGAATGTTTTGTACTGACATTTTTGACTACCATGGGTCAGAGCAACACCCACCTCCTCTCCTCCCCAGCAACCTCTCTAACATATCCCCTTTAGCCAAAGCCGATGGTCCCAAAGAAGCAGAAAGAGTCTCCTCTAGAGCAAACAGTCAGGGGAGCTTACATATACACATATAGCTCAAGCCATGGTGATTCAGGCAGGAAAGCAGCAGTGAGATTCAAGTGTGATATTAAAGCCTCATGCCCCTGTTAGGGTAAAAACAGTGAAGAAAAAGGGAGAAAGCAACACCAAGATGCTAGGTACTTGATAAAATGTTTGGTTCTTGGAAGTAATAATGTTAAGGAAATTTTCTTTTTTTATTTTTTTTTTATGTTTATTTAGCTTTGAGAGGCAGAGAGAGAGAGACAGAGAGAGACAGAGTGCAAGCTGGGGAGGGGCAGAAAGAGGCAGACACAGAATCTGAAGCAGGCTCCAGGCTCCGAGGTGTCGGCACAGAGCCTGACACGGGGCTTGACCCGGGGCTTGACAGTGGGCTTGAACTCACAAACCGTGAGGTCATGATCTGAGCTGAAGTCCAATGCTCAACTGACTGAGCCACCTGGGCACCCCAAAGAGATTTTCTTATAAAAGTTGTCAAGAGTCACTATAATAGGCAGAAGTTAAGACACAGCCATGGATTGGAATATGAGGTAATGACACATGATGTTAATAAGTGAGCAAAATAGAGAAATAAAGCATAGTGATTGCTGTTATGCATTTATAGAAATGTGGAACTGCATGATCATGCTGATATTAAACTAGAATGGTTAAGATAGGAGCATGTACTTACTCACTGTTTGCACATAGAAGATAACAAAGTGAGGTACAAGCAGGAACACCAAGAAGCAAGGCCCAGAAACAATATATTAAACTCCTCTTAGGAATTTAACTAAAAGTACAAATGCTATGACATGGATGGAGAATCAACATCCCTCAGACTGTAGAGAACTATCATCTGATTTTTCTGAGAATTTCTTGGTAGGGATGAGTACTGACACCTGGGGTAGGTTTCTCTAAGCTTGGAAAATCCATTATTTCATTTGCTTTGGCTAAAATACTTGGTGTCATCTTTGACTTAGAGTTTACTTGCTTCCTTCCTCCTTTCCTTCCTTTCTTGATTGATTGATTGATATTTTAGAGAGAGAGAATGAGCATGAGTGGGGGAGAGGGGCAGAAAGTACCTTAAGCAGGCTCCACAGTCAGCGCAGAGCCCGATGAAGGGCTGGATCCCACGACCCTGGGTTTGTGACCTGAGCTGAAATCAAGAGTCTGATGGCTAACTGATTGAGCCACCCAGGGACCCCTCATTTGCTTCCTAAAAAAACCAAAACAAAACAAACTTTAAAAATGTTTAATTATGGTAAAATACGCATATCATAAAACCTATCATCTTAATAATTTCCACACATAAAGGTCAGTAGTGGTGAGTACGTTCACACTTTCATGCAAAGAATCTCCAGAACCCTTTTCATCCTGAAAAACTGAAACTCCATATCCCTTAAGCAACAATTCTCTATTTCCCTCACCCCCAGCCATAGCAACAAGCCTTCCAGTTTCTGTCTCCGAATCTGACTATTGTAGAGACCTCATATACATGGAATCAAACAGTATAATGCCTTTCTGCGACTGGCTTGCTTTACTTTGTGTAACCTTCATCCACGTTATAGAATACTTGAGAATTTCCTTCCTTTTTAAGGCTACTTCTTTGCTTCCTTTGGACTCACTTATCCCTCTCCCAATCTGCATCCCCAGTTATTATGGGATCCTCTGAATATACCTTCAAAATTAATGCAGTGCTGACCACTTCTTATGACTGCCACTGCGACCACGTGGTCCCAGCCTCCATCATTTCTCACCTGGATTTCTGCAACTGTTCCTCGACTTCTTCCGTTGCCCCCTATGGTTTCTTTTCAACCCAGCACCCACAGCAATCTTGTAAAAATCAGGTCACTTCTTTGTTCAAAATTCAGCAATATCTCCTCATTTTTTTTAGAAAAGAGACCAGAATCCAAGGCCTGAGAAGCCTGCTCTCGCTCACCATCCCCATCTTCGCTTTCCTCTCGCTCTCCATGTCCTCCCCACCCCACTACCCACATCACACTCGCTTCCTTGTGGATCAGGCAGGCATGATCTAATAGCAACACTCTTGCACTGGCATTTCTTTTGCTCAAGCATTTAAAGGAAATAACCTTATTGAAAGTACAGTCCACCCTATCACCCATACCCCCTTATTCCCTCCACCATGCCTGTTTCCTCTGGCAATTATCAGCATTTAAATTGCTATCTCCTTATTTATTGTTGTAATTGTTTATTGTCTGTATCTCCTTGCTGCATATGTACCTTTACCTGCTCTGCTCATCAGAGTATCCCAAATATTGAGAACTATGCCTGGCACAGAGTGGGCATTCAATAAACAAATGACTGTGTTTACTGGGAAGATCACCTCTTCACACTGACAGCAGGTTGGGCAGATGCCCTCATAGTTCATACAAGGCTGTGATAGTATGTGAGTAAAGAGGGAAGCCATGAAGTGCTTTCTATTTCTAGTCCCCTTTCCACCCACAGTCTCACACCATTAGTGCTTGCTCACTTTTCAGAGTCCACTGAAAAGGAGTGTGATACAAACAAGGGGTTGGAGTCTAACACTCTCCAAATCCCAACTCCATTGTCTAGTGACTGAATGGCTTTGTGGAAGTTAGACTTTTTATACTGAAGTTTTCTTCTATGAACTGGGAATACTATGAATTGGGTGTGCCTCATAGGTTACGAGAATTAAATGAGATAATACATGCAAAATACTGAACATTTGATAACATACTCGTAGGTACGTATAATTATAAAACACTTAAAGACAGTGCATTTAGCGTGTTACGTATTCCTCTATAATCTCACTTATGATTTTAATTTGCTTAGTAAAATTCTCTTTTTACAGGTAGTAAAAAGTATAGATAAACTTCATCCAAGCTCATATCTGAATTAGCAAGAACTATACAATAGTAATATGTGAATTATTTTACCATTTGTAAATTCTCAGAAGTTAAGTCCATATTCAAGTGAAAGTAAAAAAAAAAACATAATGTATGATCAAATATCAGGGAATTTTGATTGTCTATTTAGCATTTCTATAGTGCTGATTATCAAGATATGACTCACTATACCTCCAGTTCAATGGTATTTTCTCAAAAAAATATTACAAATAGATAATGAACTTTTTATAGGTTCACCTTTAAAACAGTATTATTTGACATTTCTTTTTTTAACAAAACTTTTTTTTCTTAGGTAGGCCATCTGGATTATGCCAGTTTAACTTTTTAAAGTTGGTATTTCCAATTAGCTTCAACTTGTCAGTTACATATCTACATTAAGTACTTGTACTAGATATTAATCACTTTGGGATCAAATACTTGCATAATTGATTAGTAACTCTTGATATTGCAGTAATTTCTTCAAGAACATCCTTTCATTAAATGTGGAGGTTTAAACCAATTGTATTATATTTTTTTCTTATATAAATGTGGCTTTCAGTGTTTGAACCCATTACCCTAATGTTCAGTGATATTTCCCATTTTGAAAACTCACTTTATGTGTGGGTATTTGAAATGATCAGAGATATTACCAAGAAAATGACCAATAAGCCATAAAGCTACTCAACTCACTTCTGGTACAATTTATTTATTGCTGGGCAAGTTCCACTTTTAGATTAGTTTGGAGGAGAGTATGAGTGTATATGTAAAAGTTCCCTGAGTGCAAGGACTTATTGTTCTATCCATAATATTTTTAGAGTTTCTGCACTAGTTATTAAATAAGTGTAAAATTAAGGGCATTGTGCTTGAAAATGTAGTATAGAAATATGAATGTTCAATGGAATCAGATAAGAAACCTGAGAAATGTGCATAAATTAAAGTCTTTTTTTAAAAATTTTTTGTATGTTTTATTTATTTCTGAGAGAGAGAGAGAGAGAGAGACAGCGTGAGCAGGGGAGGGTCAGAGAGAGAGGGAGATACAGAATTTGAAGCAGCTCTGAGCTAGCTGTCAGCACAGAGCCTGACACGGGGCTCAAACCCACAAACCGTGAGATCATGACCTGAGCCGAAGTTGGACACTTAACCGACTGAGCCACCCAGGTGCCCCTCAAAGTCTTTATTTCATTCTTCCTACTTGCATAAGAAAGCTATCCACCTCCAAGTAAGACATTTCAATCTAAAACTTCACGAGCATGGGAAACAGCATACAAAAATGCCCAAGAAAAGCTTTCTGCAGACAGCCTTCCCCAAACAGGATACAATTATTCTTTCTATGAAGACTTAATGAATTAAACCCAAATCAAGGACTTAAATTATATCTAACCAGGGTGATTTCAACCTGGATTTGAATTTTTCATCATTTTCTAATAACTGTAGAGGATTTTGCATTAGTTATAAGAGATTTTGGTCAAACTCTTCAACCCAAAGCACCTTGCTTTTTTTTTTTTTTTTGAGAGAGAGAGAGACAGAGAGAGAGAGAGAAAGGGAGAAAGCGTGAGTGGGAGAGGGGCAGAGAGAGAATCCCAAGCAGGTTCCACACCATCAATGCAGAGCCCTATGAGGGGCTTGAACTCATGCACCGTGAGATAATGACCTAAGCTGAAGTCAGATGCTTAACTGACTGAGACACCCAGGTGCCCCATAAAACCTTTCTTTTAAACTTGTTAAATAAAAGAAAAAGAGGCAGATGGCAGAGTGGCGTTCTGTGAACTTCCACTGGCTAGAAAGGAAGTCCCATCCCTTAATCTTTAGAAAGCTTCAGATAATCACTGAAAAAGGTTTCGGGTGCACTTCAGAGTATATTTACTTTTCACCTCTGCCAATAAGTGGCATGATGGTACAGCCTATTTTTCTTTGGCTTTCAGTGGGATTAAGAGCTTCCTTGAATGTTTCAAAAACTTGTAAGAAGATGGTGCTTTCGAACAGCTAGCAAGTATATAAGACTATACTAAAGCTTAGTTGGTCTTTTATAAACACTTTAAAGATCTTCAGATCAAAGGAGCAATCCACAGAGCACATTTTTAGTTGTTAAAATAGAGTATGTGTTCATATATGGACTTTCTTTATTTTTGAGTTCATAACTACTCTTTGTGATAAGTAGGGGAAAACAAAAGATAAATATGAGGTGTTCCCTTCCTAGGAAGGAAGTGATGAGGATGGGATCTGTTTCTAGACATGAATAAGGTGAAGCAGGAATCACAAGCCTTTGAGACATGTTATCCTTAAGCTATGAGAGTTATCTTTGTTCACTGTGAACCCGCAGGGCCCGTGCAAATAGGGCATTGCTCTAGGTTATGGGAGAAAAGGTGTTACATGCTGAGAAAAACTCAACTCGTGATCCCCATAACAAGGGGGTATAAAAAAGCTGTGTTTCTCAGTGCTACATAAGAAGCAGCAGCGCATCCAAATGTCTCCTAATATGAGAACAGATTTTCAGCCTTTTCCCAATCAGTAAGTTATTCTTCCTGATGACACTGGAGGAAGGTAATCCTTTCCCTCACTGTAGTGGAGATAGAATAACAGAGGAAAAAAGACATAAGAAATAGAATTATCAGTTCACGGTGGAGAGAAATACAACACCATGGTAGAAGCCAGGAGAAAAAGCACTTCCCAGCATAGGTTGCAGGTTTGCTTGGAAGAAGGGGCACAATATTAAGGTTAATAACAATGACATTGCATTCACATTCCAACTTGTGGATTTAGGCAGGAACCCCAAGCCTCCATTTCCTTTGTTATAAACTGGCAATAAAAAGACGGCAAATGAACTCATAAAGTTGCTGTGAGAGTTAAGTTGGATAATGCATGTAGAGTGCTTAATTAAAAGCTAGGTGTACAAGGGCTCTAGAGTTTGGGGCTGCTCTTATTTGCCTTGGCAAATCACTGGTAAGGGGTGTAGTTAAAATTAATTTTTAGCAAGTACATTCCCAGTATCTGAAAGCAAAAGCTTTGACATCAGGAAACCACACTGAAATACGTCCCCCTAAGAGAAAAAAACATGTGTGGCAAATAAGCATCATCAGATTTAGGAGAAATAGCATGGATTGAACTGGAGATAGGATTAAAGGTTTCCACAGTTTCCCTAAAAATTAATACAAGATTTAATCTTTGTTATCTAGATTTATAACAAGATTAACGACAGAGTGTCTTACAGATGGTTCTTATTCTAAAGTATCTGTTTATTTATTTTCAGCCCTTACTGTTCATCTGTCTTGAATTAATAAACTTTTCCAGGTTTAGAAGATCCATTCCAGTTAGCTTCCATGTACTTGCGGCAATCTAGATTTTGGTGCCCAGAAAGAGGAAGAGTTAAAAAGTAACTTTCCTTTATAGGAATTTTGCCTTAACAAGCTCTATTCTATCTGTATCAGTGTTATAGACACAAATTTGAATGTATTGATCTTAAAATGCTCTATTCTTAAATGTGGCTAAAAAAGTCATTTCAAACTTCCCATGACCTTCATGGGTGTCCAAGGAAACAAAAGAAAAAAAAATCTCTCTGTTCAGCTCTCATCATCTTTCTGACCAAAGGAATTGGAGAAAGAAGCATTGGATTTGTTTCTCTCTGATCGCTTACTTTTTGGCCATGGAGCCCTTTTTAAGGGATGCAATGTTCTTGGATCGGACAGATCTGGTTGGGAAAGCAGAAGCCACTCAAGATATAGTTAGTGGAAAGAAAATTAATATCAAGAATTTGAGTTAGATAACTGTTGGAAGAGCCACAGAAGCGAAGACCCAAAAGGCTCTTTCAGGTGATCTGTAAGTATAGGATTTCATGGAAGCCCCCCAAGATGGGTCTAGTTGCCAGTAGAGATAAAATAGGAGCGCAGTGAAACGCCCATACTACAAGTGAGCCAGACTTCATCTATTTTCCTCTCCAGATCTTGTCTTCATCTCCCCTTCCCTGCTTTCTGCCCCAGGACACTGACTTGAATGGACTGCACTGGTGGTCTTCCTTGTCCTCTGGTTTCCTGTGGCGTTTGGCCCATGAAGGATACCAACAGATCAAGGGTGAGGAGAAGAGTGACATTAGGGAAATTATTCTCCTGCCTCCCTTCTTTCAAGGTTATTTCAGGAAGTCTGTGTCCTATGGCTACAGGTCCTTTCTCCCAACACACCCCTTTCAGGTTGTGGTGATTCTTCCCTTTTCTCACCCTTTCAGGCTGAGCTCTTAATTGCCCCAGGATCCTGCACTACCCCTTATACTTCCATTATATCTTGCAGTATCTTTGTAACCACTCCTTTAGTAGATAAATACTCCCTGAGTTATTCTACCACGAGCATGCCAACTATTTCCTGGTGGGAACCTGGCTGATAGGATATTTCATATGATAAGTGGACCCAGAAATGCTCTTTAAAGATAGGTGTCAGGAATTGGGTGATTTACATTGGAAAGAGCTCAGGGATAACCTCCTTGCCAGGATACGAGGGACATGAGTAATCCATGGCATGTGGTAGAATCTCCTTTCCTCCCATTGGCATTTTCCCCTTAGAGCCTCAGAAAGCACAGATGGAAATTAAGAACCATAAATAAGAACACAGGATTGGAAGGCTCCACAGCAGCTTGGAATGCTTTCCTCCTCTCCTGAGGTTGCATATCTGGAAGTATGACTGCAGAGTTGCAGTCCCAAATTAAATGCTCCGTCTCCCCAGACCTCTCACCTTAAAACAGGGACATTGGTGGAAAGAAGCGGGACCATGAGATCTGGTTTGAAGACACTTGGGAAAATGTGGGCTTAGACTGAGATCTTTAATCTCCATCTTCCCCCGAAATTCCCAGGCTTGCTGGAGGAAGGGCTTTCTCTCTCCTTCAGCCCTCCGTTGAATTAAAGTTATCATATCACAGGCAGTTGCCTCAGGAGCTAATACTGATTTCCCTCCGGGCCCTTGCTGACTACTTCTCACTGCCTTTGATCTGCCTTAATAATTAAATACCAACAAAGCCGTAAGAAGTAAAAATGATCAACAACAGTTAAGTATAATATTTTGAAATATTTGATAAAATAAAATAATAAAATAATATAAAATAAAGATAAATATGTTTTTTAAATAGCATCTAAGATGTCTTTTATGACTACACTACCTTCGGGTTTTCCAAAATGGTTGTTAGGTAACACAACGCTTCCTCCTTCACCCTGTAAAAGAAAGTACCGTAAGAATAATTAGGTTCACCTAAAAATTCTACAAATTTTAATTAGTTCAAAACTGCTTTGAAAGATTTGTCTGCCATACTTAATATATATTTTTAAAACTGAAAATTCAAAGAAAGCTTGTCTTTTTTAGTAAATATGTGGATGTAAATGATCTTTTAATGATTGAATATTTTTCAAATTAAAAAATAAAATATATTTCTATTTTAGCTCAAAGACACGTACGTAATAGTCACCAAAGCAATTTGTTTCCAGGATTCTCATTTTAAAAACTTTTTTTCCCCTCTTCTCTCTCCTCTCTCTCTTTGCTTTGTTATTGTTGTTGTTCATTTTTTTAATGTTTATTTATTTTTGAGGGAGAGAGAGAGTGAGAGTAGGGGAGGGGCAGAGAGACAGGGAGACACAGAATCTGAAGCAGGTTCCAGGATCTGAGCCGTCAGCACAGAGCCCGACACGGGGCTCAAACCCACGAACTGCGAGATCAGGTCCTGAGTTGAAGTCAGACGTTTAACTTACTGAGCCACGTAGGCATCCCTGTTGTTCATTTAAAGTATGAATAAATATTAAGGGTATGATTAAATAACATGTATATCATCAGAGATCTATTACTTATTCCAGTCTTTAGATTCAATAACCAAAACATATCTCCTTGACTAAGAGTGATACAGGAATATAAAAACTTAAGAAAATCTCAGCTGAGGGGCGCCTGGGGGGCTCAGTCGGTTAAGCATCCGACTTCGGCTCAGGTCATGATCTCACAGTTTGTGGGTTTGAGCCCCACATGGGGCTCTGTGCTGACAGCTAGCTCAGAGCCAGGAGCCTGTCTTCAGATTCTGTGACTCCATCAGTCTCTCTGACCCTCCCCTGCTCACGCTGTCTCTCTCTCTCTCTCTCTCTCTCTCTCTGTCCATAATACATAAAACATTAAAAAAGAAAAAGAAAAAAAAAAAAGAAAACCTCAGCTGATTTAGTTGTAAAATTCCAAGTAAGCTTAATGGTTTCCCATACTATACAAATTCTTCTATTGACAAAATGCCTGAGTACCTTTTGCCCAGTCGTCAAACTATGAAATAGTTTCCCCATTCACATTCAACTGTTCATTATTGCAATGCTCTAAAGCTAGATACCTCCTTCCTTTACTGGAAGAAGAATCCCATAATTATTTAACTTATCTCTGGGAACATTCCATACCTTGTACAGACTTCCTAGACTGAGACTCTCTTGGACAATTCTGATTTACTTGTGTTTATGAATGTTTGATTCTTAAAAAGAAAAAAAAATTCCAAGTAGGTCAATGTATCAGGAATAAATATTCCTTAAAATTTAAGTTTCTCACATAATTAAATCAATTTAGATGACTAAATTAGTTGCTGTTGCTCAGACCTTCCTTCTGAATAAAAAAAAAAAGTAGAAGACTATATATACTGATATAAGATTTTGTGTTAGTCCATGACTTTGAAATGCTTGCGTTATTGAGATGTCGTGACTACTACAGAGAAAATCCTAGGAAATGAATGAAAAATTAACCAGAACTTCTTTGCTATTACCTAAGGAGATTGTCATGATAAAGGAATGTACCAAAAAAGCTTCATGATATTACTTATAATAGCAAAATAAATATAGAATAAAATAAACATTTTAATTAAAACATTTAGCAAAAATTAATTCACCTAGATTCTACTCTCTTAGAAACTGATATGACCAATTATGCAGGAGTCTCAAGTGATACCTCTAGTTTATCACCAATCTGTAAAATTGTATTTCTAAAATGCCTAACTCATGGGGCGCCTGGGTGGCTTAGTTGGTTGAGTGTCTGGCTTTGGCTCAGGTCATGATCTCGCAGTTCGTGGGTTCGAGCCCCGCGTCGGGCTCTGTGCTGACAGCTAGCTCAGAGCCTGGAGGCTGCTTCAATTCTGTGTCTCCCTCTCTCTCTGACCCTCCCCTGCTCACACTCTCTCTCTCTGTCTCAAAAATAAAGTATAAAAATTTAAAAAAATAATAAAAATAAAAATAAAATGCCTAACTCAGCAGCCTTTGCATGATCTGAAACCTGGAGATCTGTGCTTCTGAAAAGAACATCAGAAAAAAAAAAACAACTGCCCTCAAGCCTCAACTGAAAAAACCTTATAATGTACTGTTAACAATTGATACTACAGTAACATTCCAAGGTGTTGATCCTTGGGTTCATGTTTCTCAAACTGAAACATCAACAGCAATTCCTGCGGACCACTGGACTTCCATTCCAGCAGGAGACCCTGAATTCATGGTTTTTAGGAATTCTGAAGCTGCTGACTATATAAAATGGACAACCTCTGCCCAAAATGACAAACTGCTGACTACAAAAGTTGGCAGCTTTGGCTCAAAACAAAGGAACAAGATTTGTGATTTTTCAGCACTTCTTCCCTTTACCCCCAGTCTTGTTTATTGTTTTTTTTTTTTTTGTCATTCTCTATTTACTAACTAAAAGTTCTCAGTAGGACCATCATCTGTATCCTGTTACTTTTGATCCTTCTTTTCTGCCAGTTAAGAAAAACCAGGAGTCTCAGGTGGTATCTTTTTCACATGCTGTACCTACTTCTCTAATTTAACTGATTACTGAAAAAACTTAATAGCCATGCTTTTAAATTTTAAAAAAGAATTTTTTAACATTTATTTATTTTTGAGAAACGGAGAGAGAGACAGAGCATGAGCAGGGGAGGGGCAGAGAAAAGGGGAGACACAGACTCAGAAGACGACTCCAGCCTCTAAGCTGTCAGCACAGATCCTGATGTGGGGCTCAAACCCACAAACTGCGAGATCGTGACCTGAGCTGAAGTAGGACGCTTAACCGACTGAGCCACCCAGGTGCCCCAATAGCCATGCTTTTAAATGCTTCAGAAGTAGATTCACTTTCATAGGTACCTCTTGGCACTTATGTTTACTTCATATATCACAAACTTCAGTCTAACAAAAATTAGACTTTGACTTCATGTCAACAAATGCTTCTGCTAAAGTTATTACCATTCCATCAATAAAATCTTATTCATCAGGAATGGGATCTATTTTAGGGCCATCTTTGTTACAGTAGTCAGTTTGTTCTCTTGAGAGATGCCACAAACTGTTTTCAGAAACTCTTTGACTATACTCCAGGAATCTGCCCATCTTGAGGGACAGAAATTGATTTACTTCTTATGTTAGATGATATTATTAATCTCAATACAGTCTGTGTCCCACTAGGTTACCACTTCTTACCTGGACATCAGGCTTACTCCCACCTGTCACATCCCAACTCATCCTGTGTTTTCAGGGTAACTGTTCGAGATGTTCAGATGTTTATAATTGGCAACCTCCAATGGATTATGTTTCCCTGAAAGAAATACTCAGAAACCTCTCCAAAGAGGCAAACACAGGCTAGTAAGACAACTCCTAGAAGAAATAACTGACTCTTTATGCATATTGCAGGATAATACAATTGAAAAAAGTATTCCGATGCTGGAAGACAAACTAAAGCATACAAATTCTGTCTGTAAGCCCCCAAAATCATTTTAAATCTAAATTTATTACTCAGAATTATCATGGTTAATCACATAGGTCTTAATTTATACTTAGCTATCCAAAGGAGGAAAAAGTATTCTATAGCAAACACTTCTTTTCACTCCTATGATGCTACAAGTCAAGTAGAAAGGTACATTACTAGTCCAAAAGAAAAACAAAAGCCACCTCGTTCTCTAAAACAGACGCAGATGGATTCTGGGATATCTTTTTTTGCCTGGGTTTTATAATTTTGGCACTGATTTTGAGAATTTCTCTCTCGTTCTCTTTTTTTTTTTACAAACAGAAATATTGTATGTAGCTATTTTTATAGAGAAAAAGGTTAGCCATATTGTAAATGAAGCTGATGGAATAAGCCATACCAAATCCAATTGTTTTGAGAAACAGGAATACATCATGAAGACATTTTAGTTTGATGTGGTCAGGATAGAAGCTAGATTGTAGTGGTTTGAAGAGTCATTGGGGAGTTAGAAAGTGGAAAGCAAAGTCTAGACTGCTTTTTCAAAAATGTGATTTTGAAGGCATGTGCAAGAGAGAAATCTAGAGATGTGAGTTGTGGAGATGAGAATTGCCATCCATGCCATCCAGTGCCCAGTTGATGGGTTAGCCATCAATAGGAGAGAACCACATTTGGTAACACACGAGGAAGTGGTCTAAAGGATGGGTGATGGGGGGTACCTGTGTGGCTCAGTCAGTTAAGTGCCCGACTTCGGCTCAGGTCATGATCTCACAGTTTGTGAGTTCGAGCCCCACATCGGGCTCTGTGCTGACAGCTCGGAGACTGGAGCCTGCTTTGGATTCTGTGTCTCCCTCTCTCTCTCTGCTCCTCCCCTGTTCACCCTCTGTCTCTGTCTCTCTCAAAAGTAAGTTAACATTTAAAAAAAAGTCTAAAAGATGGATGATGGTGTAGGCAGGTTGTGGGCAAGATAAATAGAACACGAAGTAGGTACTGTAGGACATCGCTGTTTTGTCTGTGAATTAGGTATTGAGACTATATGATGAGACTGAAGGTAAAAGGAAAAGGATAGAAGATTGAAAGAGTAAATGGAAAAGAGATGTTGAGGAATGGAAGAGGTAAGTGAGGGCACACAGAAGATTTTTCTGAGGAACCTCAAGTACTGTTTTCTACTGGAAACTGAATTTGTAAGGAAATCAATGTGCAGGATTGTATAACTCTCTCTAGTAGGACTCAGAAGCAGCTATTGTTTAGGAAAAGAGAAAGTGAGTTGGTGGATTGATGCAGCTGAGATTATGTTTTATATACATGTGATGAAATGACAAGGGGCAGAGCAAGTCATCAATTAGACAAGAATGCACTTAGAGAGATGGGCCACAGGATATGAGGTATGAAAGGCATGGACAGCTTGATGATTCATTGAGGGAACTCTGCTGTCTCTGTGAGGCCTCCAGCAGAAATTTCCAGTGAGCGAAAGAAGATGTAAAGCGAAGCAGAATAGAAATGTCCAGTAGACACTGAGAAACTTGAATTTTGAATCCACTATAAAAGTCAGCAATGCAAACACAGACAGGAAGGAAGAAGGAGAAGGAAAACAGTTGATGGGAGAGTGACATTTCAGTTAAGGGAAAGCAGTGTGCAGTTATATGGTAAATTTTGGTCTATGAAATGTAAACATTGCAACTAATTTTTAAAAAGTGAAGAGTTCTGGAAATAGGTTGTTTTGGTAATATTTTAAGTATCTTGCCCACACATTATGATTTTTAGAAAGTTAAATCATTTCCCTTAACTTCAGTTTCCTTATTTATAAAGCGGTAGCAATAATGCCTACCTTGAAAGATGCAGGAAGAGGATTAAATAATATGGTGGGAAGTGTATATCATAATGACAAGCATAAATTTTCCCTGTGTTTTCCATAATTAATCCTCACATCATGTTGCTTAAGTATTTAAAAAGCGGTTGGTCCTAAGTTAGAAAATATCCAATATCATCTTTTCAATTTATCCCTATCAACAGAAACATAAACTTAAGAATAGGATAGTTGCATTGGGAAATTATGTAACTCAAAATGTAAGTGCCAACAGCAGGAATAATTTCGTTAAACATGATACTCGGGCTTTGCCTCAAACACCAGGGATTGAACCACCCCCTAATCTCCACTACTTTCTCATATCTCCTTTACACCAGGCAAAGAAGTTGTGTGACTATGTGTGGGTGTTTAAATCAGATTTTTAAAGGGCTTGGCTGTAACTGTCATGTTGCCGGCTGATAACTTCCAAGGTGTACATCTAGGCTGAATCTCACTCTGGAACTGCTTGCTACATTTCTTCCCCTGAATATGGCTGTACATATATTTGACATCGTCCAGAAATAAACTCAAACCCCAAACATGCTCTCAGTCTATATTTCCTACTGTTGCAGGGGATAACACCACACATTTAGAGACCTCAAGCTAAAAATATCTCAATTTCATTTTTGAATATTTTTTCTCCCTCACCAAATACCCAATTATCTAAGATCTCCCAAATCTTTCTCAATCTGATTCCCCATTTTTCATCCCTACCACGGATCTCAGAATCTCTCACATGGACCGTTGCATACCTTTGCTGGTCCAAGAGTCTCAACTTTAATCCAGATCTGTGGCTGTGTCTCCCTTGTCACCCCTAAAGCTTAAATGCAGGATCCTTATAAAGTTCCTGGTACATGGTGAGTACTCAGTAAGCATTTGTTGAACTAATCAGGATTGAGGGAAATTGGATAGTCTTTATCTGAGGACACTCTGAGGGTTATCATTACAGATGAAAACTCATCTTGATAGGGTGTATTTCTTCCTCTCCCTTCCTTTTTTAAACCTTTATTTACTTTTGAGAGACATAGAGAAACAGAATGTGAGCAGGGGAGGGGCAGAGAGAGGAGATAGAATCCGAAGCAGACTCCAGGCTCTGAGCAAGCTGTCAGCACAGAGCCCAAGGTGGGGCTCAAAACCACAAACCAAGTTCATGACCTGAGCCGAAGTCAAGGCTCAAATGACTGAACTACCCAGGCACCCCTCCCCCTTTGTAATTGAAGTATAATTCACACACAATGTTACATTAGTTTCAGGTGTACAACATAGTCATTGGACAACTCTCTATATTATGCTATGCTCACTGTAAGTGTAGCTACCATCTGTCACCGTAAGACACTATTACAATAGCATTGACCATATTCCCTATGCTGTACCTTTTATTCCTTTGACTCACTCCATAACTGAAAGGGTGAACCTCCCACTCTCCTTTACCCTTTTTTCATCCCCTACCCCAACTGGCAACCATCAGTCTGTTTGTCTTAGTGGTATATGATAAAACACAGGAAGAAACATATAAGGTAGAAGGGACTAATCAGTTTACAAGCATAAATTAGAAAAAATAGACAAGACCCAGGACTTGCTGGGTTGTAAAGTAAATCACTTCTCATCCTCTGTCTTGCAGCTGGTAAAAAATTCTCAATCAAATGAGGCCTGTGGGTAAATAAAAAATTGTGTGAGTGGTGGGGAACCCTTTGTTAAAGGGTATTCCTACACTTGTGCAATCTGGAAAGGGGGGCATCTAAGAATTTTAAGAGTGTTCTCCCATAGCAGTCACCCACACAGACTAACTTAGGAATTTGGGAGTCATCAGCAGGTGGGTAGTACATCAAGTCAAAGAACTGAATGAGATGGGAAGAGAAAAAATGGTAGGTTAATGAGTAAGTGGAATCAATACAGTCAAGGAGTTATAGCAGTTTGGATTCTATAATAAGCAGGAAAATAGAAGATGGTAGTATTGACTTGCCATTGAGATTTCAGAGGTGCTATTCTAGCTATTAGTGATGACATGAGAGTATGTGGTAAAGGAGGGACCAGAGGAGAAGATGGTGGGGGTGTGAGGAGCCACGATGACTTCTTTGTGGCTGTTGACATCACCAAGAATGATAGTGGGCTTAGTGGCAGAGGGGAATCTCATGTTCTTCTGTTTTCATCCCTTGTTACATCAAGATCTGGGTGCGTTTGTTTTTGTCTCTGTCTCTTCCAAATGTCTTGGATTCTATAGGGAAATAGAGTAGATTTTAAAAAGCAAGTTCTTAAACTATGGCAACTCATGAGAATTATTTTGGAAGAAAGTAAGCCCAAAAGATATAGTCATGAGAGAGACCAGAGCTAAGGAGGTCAGGTGGCAGATCTCTCATTTCAAGTATGAACGTCACCCCCACCCCAACCTCTTCTAGAGTGAACTCTTCTTGAGAAGCAGGAATCTGAAAGTGAATGGGTGGGACATATCAACAAATGATTTAGTATATGAGATCATATTCTGTCTAATGGATACATTTTTAAAACTTAGCATATTCTCCAGAAAACAGTTGTGTAAACTAAAAAGAAAGGTAAAATAAGGTATGGCTTATTTAGCTCTTACTCTGCTTCTAGAAATAAGTTTTTCTACAGTCACTGAAAATTCATATTCCCTACTGCAATCATTTAAATTCAGTAGTAGAAGCAGTTTGAGTAGGAATATACCTGTAACATCATTCCATACTTAATACTATATAGGTCTACCTCCATACTGTTTTCCACAGTCACTGCACCAGTTTACATTCCCACTAACAGTGCATGAGGTTTCCTTTTTGTCGACATCCTCATTACTTGTTGTTTCTTGTCTTTTTTATTCTAGCTATTCTGACCGGTGTGAGGTGAAATCTCCTTGTGGTTGATTTGCATTTTTCTGATGATTAGTGATGTTGAGCATCTTTTCATATGGCTGTTGGCCATCTCTATGTCTTATTTGGAAAATGTCTTTAAGTCTTCTGTTCATTTTTAATTATATTATTTGTGGGGGTTTTGGTGTTGAGTTGTATAAGTTCTTTATTTATTTTTTATATTAACCCTTTATCAGATATGCCATTTGCAAATAACTTCTCCCATTTATTAGGTTGCCTTTCTGTTTTGTTAATGGTTTCCTTCACTGTGCAAATCTTTTTATTTTGGTGTAGCCCTGACAATTAATTTTTTCTTTTATTCACCCCTGCCTGAGGAGACATATCTAGAGAAATTTTTCTAAGGCTGATGTCAAAGAAATCATTACCTATGTTTCCTTCTAAGAGTTTTATAGTCTCTCATCTATGAAATCTATTAGTTTATGTCTTTAATATATTTTATTTTTGTGTGTGATGTAAGCCAGTGCTCTAGTTTCATTCTTTTGTATTTGCTGTCCAGTTTTCCCAGCACCATTTATTGACGAGATTGTTTTTCTCACTGTATATTCTTGCCTGCTTTGTTACAGATTTAATCAACCATATAAGTATGGGTTTGTTTCTGGGCTGTCTGTTATGTTCTATTGATCTATATGTCTATATACCAGTACCATATTATTTTGATTATTATGGGGTTTTTTGTAAACAGTATGGAAGTTCCTCAGAAAACGAAAAGTGGAAATGCCATATGATCCAGTAATTCTACTAATGGGTATTTATAAAACAAAAACAAAAGCATTTTATTTGAAAAGACCAATACACCTCTATGTTTATTGTAGCATTATTCATAATAGCAAGGATATGGAAGCAACCTGTGGCCATTGACAGATGAATGAGGAAAAAAAGATGTGGTGTGTATCTGTCTATCATCTATCATCTATCTATCATCTATCTATCTATCTATCTATCTATCATCATCTAGCTATCTGTCTGTCTATCTACCTATCTTATAATTATTCAGCAAACATTGTTCATAGCAGCTAATGAGACCTTGTCATTGCACCAATGGAGCTAGATGGAGCTGGAGGGCACTGTGCTAAGTGAGATAAGTGAGATAGTGAAAGACAAATACCATGGGATTTCACCTACATGTGGAATCTAAAAAACAAAACAAGCAGAACAAACCAACAAACAAGAAGCAGAAACAAACCCATAAACACAGGAAACTAACTGAAGATTGCCATAAGGGAGGGAGGTGAGGGGATGGGCAAAATGGGAGAAGAGGAATGAGAAGTACACACTTCTAATTACGGAATGAATAAGTAAAGGGAATGAAAAATACAGCATAGGAAATAGAGTTAATGGTTTGTGATAGTGTTCTATGGTGACAGAGTGTAGCTGTACTTGTGGTGAGTATAGCATAACATAGACTTGTTAAATAACCATATTGTATACCTGACACTAATAGAGCACTGTTTTTCAACTGAACTTCAATTAAAAAGTATATACATTATATGGGAATACAGTTTCATGCTGAATAGGACTAAGGAAAATGGTCCAACTTTTTATTACTCAAGAAGATCCATTTTAACATCTCCAAATTTCAAATATTTCCACAGAATTGCTCCGTTTATTAAAAATATAAAAAATGCAACTTAAGAATTTAGTAATGCTTTCAATTAAATTTGTATTTTAATAACCATAATAACATACATATTTAATAGCAACATACATACTTAAACACATAGATATATGTGTATGTAGGTATATCATATGTATATGATATACCTACATTTATACATATATACAAACATATATAAAATATTAAAAACCAAACCTTTTTTGGTTAAAACACGTAAGTTAAGATCTACTCTTTTACCAAATTTCAAGTATACAATATTGTTAACTATATTTACATTGCTGTAATTAGCTTTCCAGAACTTATTCATCTTGCATAACAGAAACTGTGTACGAACATCTCCCCATTTCACTATGTGAGGTGATGGATATGTTAATTAGCTGGATTGTCACTCTTATTTCACAATGTATACATACATTAAAATATCAAGTCATACACCTTACATCTATACTACTTTTGTCACTTATACTTGATAAAGATGGGAGGAAATTAAAAAAATATATATCAAATGTAAGCCCTGTAGCATGAGGCAGGGGAAGGAGGTGTTAACTGGGTGTCCATGAACCCATGTTCTAATTCTAGCCCTACTATTTGTCCATCCAAAGAAGGTGTTAGAGGTATTAGATAAGATCAAGCAGCTCATATAATGCCAACAGAGTCTGCATGGGGGAATTTTGCTAGCATTCTTCAGAATTTACTCCATCAGCCTTCCTATCCTTCCCTGATGGGACGACTCCCTCTTTTGTCTTTACTCATCATAGTCTACTTGGGACTTTGGCAAGTGATCACCTTGGACTTAGGATATTCCTCTTGTTATTTTAGCAGTCATCTCTGTCTCCCAGATATGTCTGTCTTTATCTCAGTTTGGCTCCTTCTAGGATATTCAAACCTCATTCCTTAGCTAAGAGTTAGATGTAAAGGCATGGCCTGGAACTGTAAATGAACATAAAGTCACATGATTTTATTTTTCTATAACTAAGTTTTCAATATCATGATGAGTCACTTTTTTCTTTGTTGAACATCATGTGAATGAGAAAAATCCTTGCAGCTATTTAAAAAAAAAAAAAAAAACAACTCCTCTAGGGGCACCTGGGTGGCTCAGTCAGCTAAGCAACCGACTTTGGCTCAGTCGTGTTTTCACAGTCTGTGGGTTTGAGCTCTGTGCTGACAGCTCAGAGCCTGGAACCTGCTGCAGATTCTGTGTCTCCCTCTCTCTTTGCCCCTTCCCTGCTTTCTCTCTCTCTCTCTCTCTCTCTCTCAAAAATAAATAAACATTAAAAATTTTTTTAATTGAAAAAACACTCTTCTAATGCTTCATGGAAAATGCATATGGACAGTGAACAAAACTACTGCCTCCTCAGCTCTCCCATCTCTCTTCTTAAGCTTCTATCTTGTAAAACATACCGCAGTATTGTCCAATTTGCTTTGTAGTCTTGACTTTCAACAGAAGAAACCAAGAAAAGTTTTTGTATGGCTATGAACAATGAAGGGAGGTTATGAAAGAGGCACTTAATACCTTTCAGCATAAACATGGGGTGGGTTGTCATATGTGGAGAGAACACACTGCCAAGGCTTAATGCTGCAGTTTCCCGTGACACTTCTGAGGAAATGGGCTCCATCTTGCTCCCTACAGCCAGCATTGGCCATAGGCAACCAAGGTAGAGATGAGTGCTCAGTGGTGATTAGCCCATATAGTCCTCCGAGATAAAGATGACTGCTCAGTGGCCTGTCCCCTCTTTCCCACCAGGACCTCCTCCTCCTCCCCCATTCTCTCTCTCTTTGTGTGTGTGTGTGTGTGTGTGTGTGTGTGTGTGTATTTTTTTCTCTTTTTTTCTTTCACTGTTCAAGGTTTATCTGGGATTTTACTTGGCATTTTACTGATAGTTGGTCTCATTGTTTATATGTACATTATTCTTGTTATGCTCTATGGCAATGTTTGCTAGCTCCTCTGACACGTATAGTTCATACAATAAAATCCTTTAGAGCAGTTTTGCACTATTTGATAACTCCCTTTTCCTCCTCTACACATGCTATCTTACACTAGCATTTTAGAGATTTTTAGAGAAGGAGTGCTGAGAAAAAACTTGCTGAATAACAACCTGCTTTAGCTGGTGCTTGAAATTTCACTATTAGAAAATCATTCTTCCATGTTCGGCAATTTTTATCCTGGCTCTTCCTTTAAAGTATTAAACTAACTTAACAGAACATTATGCATTATCATAAGAAACCAATTTAAATTAGCTAAGTTACTGCCATGCTGCAAGTGACAACAAATGTTTTCTCTGGCAATAAGAGAATTAAAATTGTAATTAACTCTGCACTAATGGATTGCAGTTCCTTTCTTGAGATAGCCCCAGGAGATACAATTTTTTTCCTCAATATGACTGTGAAGATTTCTTATAATATTAAATATTTGTTGTTTTCAGGGGTGCCTGGGTGGCTCGGTCGATTCAACATCTGACTTCAGCTCAGGTCATGATCTTGTGGTTGGTGGGTTCGAGCCTCACATTGGGTGCTGTGCTGACAGCTCAGAGTCCGGAGCCTGCTTCAGATTCTGTGTCTCCCTCTGTCTCTGTCCCTCTCCAGCTTGCACTCTGTCTTCCCCTCTATCTCAAAACTAAATAATAAACAAAAAAACAATTTTAATTTGTATTCTTTCTGTTATTGATAATTCTAAATCTTAGGTATTTTTTTCCATAGGGTCAAAAGATAACTAAGTATATGACTGCAAGTAGAGAAATAGGAACAGAAATCAGGTATTGGCTGTTTTTACATTTTCATATGTGTGTGAGTTTTTAATATAAATGTGGGGACATAAAGCATTAATGTATGTCAAAATGTATCAGTGAACCAGTTTCAGCAGTTTGACTTTATAACAATTATAAATAAACTTGTTAAATTTTTCTGGACAATGCCAGCATTTGGATTTTTTTAAAAACAAGTGAATTTCTTATTGATAGCAACTAAATGGTGTTTGTAGCATTTTTATCATTCAGTAGATTCCATCCATTCAGTATACTTTCCTGAGTTCTCCTACATGCAATTATGTGTTTTTAATGTCTTTGTGTGCTGTTCCCATAAGTTTGCTATTCAAATACATTAAACTATAAAAATAGATTATACATGGATTTTCAACTATGTGACTGGAGTTGGCACCCCTTACCCGAATGTTGTTCAGAGGTCAACTGTAGTTATTTTACAGTCAGAACTGAGTGTCCTGATGTATAATCAGAATGGATCAAACCTAACTATGGCACCCATCACCAATATAACTTTTGTAAAAGTTAGAAAAAGAAAGTTTCCTTTTCCACTATTTTGTTATGTTCATTTATATGTGAAAATACATATATACCTTCATTTTATTTATTATTTGTTTATTTCCTCATAATTCTCCAGACTACAAGCCACTGAAGAAAAAAGGAGCCATATTAGTTTTGGTCATTGTTTTGTTTTGTTCAGTGTATGTCCCGTGCTGCAATTAAAGGAGACAATTGATGTAAATCCAACAATTCTATGCATGTATATACCTATACACATATTATATATTACAATATATTTATACAATATTATATACATATACATACTATATATAGACATATAATTAAAAACAAGAAAAAATATTGGTTTGCTTGTTTCAACTAACACACTTAATTTTTAGCAGTGTGGGCAGAGAGAGGGTAAAAGGTGTGGAGGTGGGTAGGAAGTAGTTCATAGCTAGGAATAAACATGGTTTAATCAAATTCATAGTTATTTCCCAAATTGCACTGTAAGCAATAGTCTTAGCATTTTTATCCTTAAATCCCTATTTAGAATACTTTTTAAATGCCCATATTTTCTAAATATTTCCACATTTTCTCTTAGAGGTAAGGACAATAGTTTACATGCACTATCAGTAAATTGGGGGAAGGGAAGCAAGAAGAAATACCCATCTGTGTACAATGTATAGTAGATTATCATCCCCTTAGTAAACATTAGCCAGGCAGAGAAGAAAGTGCGTCGGCTTTAGAGCCAGGCAGATTCAGATTTAGATGCAGGCTAGAACATACTTTCTACCTGAAAGCCTGGTCAAATCACTCTGACCTTCAGTTTCCTCTTTGGAAAAAAAAGGGGGATGATAAAACCTACCTCAATGGATGATGTGGGGATTAAATGGGATGAAGTAGGGAAAGCACCGGGCATAATTTATGACATATGGTAGAAGGTCATAATTTTCCTCTTTGTTTTTCTCACCCTTGTCAAAGTGGAAGTGCTTTTCTAAATAGATTTGGTTATATTGTTCACCACTTTCCTGTTAAATCTTTGAACACAGAAGGTGGACCTAGAAGGTAGGTAGATTTAGCAGCTTGCAAAATCTCTATCAAGATATCACTCTATGTTGTAATTGTTCACTTGAGGATTGGCTATGAGTCTACAGTCTGAACATCTCCAGAACCATCCTATGTCCATTCATCTCTGTATCTCATTAACTCTGTGCCTGGCACATGGTGGGTACTTGGTAAATGTTCCTTAAGCAGATGTAAAGAAAGAGAACACAGAGTACATGAAAGGGCTGAACTGCCATCATTTTAAAATTCACGAGGGCTCCCTAGACAGTGGTTCCCAAACTTGTCTGCCCATTGATATGATGTCAAGAGCTAGTAAAAAAGATGGAGGTAATAGCCACTTTGTTCTTTGTACCCACAAGTTAACAATTAAACCAGGAGGATATGAAGCAAAATAATTTATGTTTTATTTAACATCCTGGGTAATTTTGAAGACCCGCCAGGTTTGGAAGCCACTGTCTAGTGATTGGTAGTTACCAAATCATGCTTCTTAGACTAGCTGCACTAAACCCACCTGGAGTGGGGGCAATTTTATGAAATGCAGATTGTGCAAAATGAGGGAACCACAATCTCTGGGAATGTGTCCTAATGATCTGCAATTTTTATGTACCAAAAGTATCTGGATATATGCCAGGAAATTTGTGAACCCATGTGGTAAGCAACTGGAAGATTTTTTTAATTTCTTAAAATTGAGAATGGGAAGTGAAATAAGTGATTATTTCTTCAATGAAGAGCAGAGTCATTAGAATCTCCAGGAGAGCTTTTCTTCAAAATAAGCATCACCTTGCCTTCTAAATTCTAATGTGCCTTGGTTGGGGGAAGGGAGTCTCTATGTTGAATTTTAAAGAGACTTGAGATTAGGATCATCTGCCCCAGGCCACTCTTTGAGCCACTTTGTCTCAGAATTTTAACACATCTAGGAAAATACCATGTGAGGTGTGGTTTAGAAAGTTTTGCTTTTTGGCTGAGACCTACTTCACTAAAGAAATGCTACTTTATATTTTAGTTTGTAACTCGTGTGCAAACGGGATAAATCAGTAGCAAAATTTGTTCTGCAAAGACTAATGCTTCACATCTTAAAAAATTCTATTTTTCCTAATAAACAATGCAAAAAAAAAAAAAGCCTCTACTGATTGACTCAAAAAAGATCTGTGATTTTCTATACCTACCTTAGTTTTAAGACTTCTAATTCTTCTGGGTACTTTTACCTTAGAAATAAACCTGCTGTCTGTCTCTGCAATGACATCTCAGTCCAGAGCGGGTGGAAAACAATGGAGAAACCTAACATTGTGCATTAACTTATGAAGTTCCTCATGATATAGAAGGAGTGATTACCTTCTTTAAAAACACCACTTAAATGAAAATCTAGGGGCTCTTGGGTGATGCAGGTGGTTAAGCCTAGCTTCAGCTCAGGTCAGTTTCTCAAAATCTCACGGTTTGTAAGTTTGAGCCCTACATTGAGCTCCATACTGGTGGCACATGGCCAGCTTGAGATTCTCTCTCTCCCTCTCTGTCCCTCCCTTACCCCTCCCAAATAAATAAATAAACTTGAAAAAAAAAATGTAAAAAAAAAAAAACCTTAAAAAACAAATGAAAATCTAAAAGTGCCTTCTAGCACCCCCTCAGGATAAGTCAAGAATATAATGTTCAGTAGTTTTCCTTCAGGTCAGAATAGGTATGAACCTCCAAATCTAAATACTGTAAGAGTAAGTCTTTTGTCTTTTCAATTTTTCTCAAAAATCAAAGTTTAGAAATGTTAATACAAAATGTATTATAACCAAAAATGTTAGGGACAATGCATTATTATGGCTAATAAGTTTAAATCTATCATTGTATTTCTTCTTGGTATTATAACATAGTTTGAAGTCATTGATATATGTATATATACAAATAAATACACAGATATAGATATACTGATTTTTGTGGGGGTTTTTCAGCATCTTGGGTAATTTCGATGACCTTCCAGGTTTGGAAGCCACTGTCATAAATCAGTCAATAATACATATATAGGTAGATCTTGACATCAGAGATATATATCAGCAATATTTTTGGAATTTCGACTTCTTGGACATTTCTTTCTATGAAATTCTAAACATATCACAAAGCATTTGTGAATACTGAAGCAGCTTAAAGTCATTTTTGTTTTGAGACTGTGACATTTGACAATGATCTCCGAAAATAACTGGAAGTATCCTAGTGAATTCAGGAGAAGCAAAGATGGCATGGGGGAGAAGTCTGCCCCGGCTATTGTTGCTCAAACTCAACCTACAAATGAGGTTCTCCACTGGCCGCTTTATCTGGCTTGATAATTCAGTAACAATATGTTGTACAGTTTGTGCAGCAAAGCCTTGGTTCTCTATCATTCCTGCCTTATTGTGAGACTAGTGTATAAGTGCAAATATATTGAAAAAGACTTTATTTCCAAATTCTAGGGTAAAAGTTAGTAAATAATGTTTGACTAGTTGAAAGATGTGAAAGTGGATTATTTCTTGGAGATGTGTTTACATACTTTTCCTAGCTTTCTTTCTCTCCTTCCATGTCAGGTAGAGGAGAGCCAGTGCTGAATTTTAGGATCTGGGAAATGAGAGGCAGAGAGGAAGTATTTAGTCTCTTATGGAAGTATCTAGGTATCTGGCTGTGAATCAGATATCTTTTCTCCCAGTCTGTAGCACGGGTTTCCTTTCTGTCATTCACAGAGGCAAAGGTTTTGGTCTTGATAAAGTCTGATTTATGGACTTTTTCTTGTATGGATTGTGCTTTAGGAGTCACAATCCATAAGAAATCTTCACCAATCCCTACTTCCAAAAGATTTTCTCTGATATTTTCTTCTTAAAGTTTTATGGTTTTACATTAAAAATTTGTTAATGTTAATTTTTTGATAGATATAGAGAGAGAGACAGAACACAAGTCGGGGAGGGGCAAGGAGAGAGGGAGTCACAGAATCTGAAGCAGGCTCCAAGCTCCAAGCTGTCAACACAGAGACTGATGCGGGGCTCAAACCACAAAGAGCAAGATCATGACCTGAGCCAAAGTCAGATGCTTAACTGACTGAGCCACCCAGGTGCCCCACATTTTACATTTAAATCTACGATTTGTTTTGAGTTAATTTTGATTAAGTTGTTTCAGTTTAAGGTCCCAATATATGTATTTGCCTACTGATGTCCAATTTGTTGAAACCATTTTTTGAGAAGACTATCTTACATCCTTTGAATTGCTAAGGCATCTTTGTCAAAAATGAGTCAGCCATTATATTCTACTGCTGCTGTAAGAAAGCACCACAAACTTGGTGGCTTAAACAGTACCAAATTATTATCTTATACTTGTGGAGGTCTGAAATACAACAGTGGATCTCCCTAAGCTAATTGTATTGTGGAGGTTGTATTTTTTCCAGTTTCTCAAGGGAGACTTTTTTTTCCTTTTCTATTTTCTAGAGGCCACCTGCATTCATGGTTCATGATCCCTTCCTCCATCTTCAAAGCCAGTGATGTAACATCTTCAAATCTCTTTTTGACTTCAACTCTTCTGTCTCCCTTTTCCACTTATAAAGATCCCTGAGATTATAATGTGCTCACTTAGATAATCCAAGATAATCTTCCCTCTCAGGATCCTTCACTTAATCACATCCGCAAAGTCCCTTTTGACATGTAACCTACTGTAACACAGTTTCAAGGACTGGATATCTTTGCAGGAGGCCATTATTCTGGTGACTATAGTTGCACTTCTGTGGGTCTGTTTCTGGGTTCTTTGTTCTGTTCCATTTCTCTGTGAGTCTACCCCTCTGCTAATACCACTCTTGATTACTGTAGCTAAGTAAGAAGTCTTAAAATCAGGTAGACTGATTCTTCTTGCTGTATTCTTTTGTCTCAAAACTACTTGAGTTATCCTGATTCCTTTGATTTACTGTATAAATTTTAGAATAATCTTGTCTATATGAAAAATCTTGCAGAGATTTAGAAAAGGAATTGTGTTAAACCTCTATATCAATTTGGGGGAGATTTGACATTTTTAATATGACACGTCTTCTAATCCATGAACAGGTATGTCTCTCTGTTCATTTAAATAGTCTTTGATTTCTTTTTCATTTCATAAAATGCTTTCTCTGCACTAACTGACACAGTCATGTGATTTTTCTTCTTTAGTTATTAATATGATGAAATATGTTAATTGATTTTTGAGTGTTGGATCAGTTTTGCTTTTTGAGAAATTTTCCATTTCATCTATGTTGTCAAATTCATGCATGTAGAGTGGTTGGTGGTATTTCCTTATATCTTCATTTTGCTGTTATATATGATGTTTTATTTACTCATTTAGAATATATTGTTTTATTTATTTTTTATTTTTTAAAAATGTTTTCTTTTTTGAGAGAGAGACAGAGACAGAGCAGGGGAGGGGCAGAAGGAGAGGGGGACAGTGGATCTGAAGTGGGCTCTGACCTGACAGCAGCTAGCCAGATGTGGGGCTCAAACTCAGGAACTATGAGATCATGACCTGAGCCAAAGTCAGACGCTCAACTGACTGAGCCCTCCAGGCACCCTGAATGTATTGTTTTATTATAAATGTCTCCTTAGAGTACTTGAAATATGCATAATTTAGGTGACCATTCTCGAACAGGTGAGAGGATGGGCTACCCAGTGTTGAACAGAAAAATGAAAAACTGTTTTATTCTATCTTTGGTATAGACAGTACAAGTAGATATGGTATAAAGTTTGTTACAACTCCTGACAGCAAAAGTATTTTGCAAACCTTTTTAGATTATATTTTAATCTTTCATACAAATGTCAATCAGATTCTTTTTATAATCTACAATGCATATATATTTACTTCAACTTTGCATTCCAAATGTCCCTAGTATATCAAGTTAATATCTCTGTCTAGAAATCTGTAACTTATCCTATTAAAGATGAAAATATATTTAGTATTAACAATGATTAGGTATAGCTGTGTTTTTGGTTCTATAGGAATTCTCTTTTGTAACAAATCACAGTGACGTATTTTCATGTTCTAAAGAGTTTTTATTTCTTATTATCATTTAGACTTATTTTCAGTGCTGCCTAATACAAAACTGTTGCCTTGGTAGCACAAAAAATATATACTTTTATTGTAGACCAGCAAAGCTGAGATTCTTATAGCTCACACCATGCCTATTTCGCTGAATATCTCAGGATGGGGATGGCATGTCCATCATATTCCTGCTTCCTTCCACTCACCATTTCTGCACCAATGGAAACATACCTCATTCATTAGCCAGCCAGGGCACCCTATTCCAGAGAGTAAGGGAAGGGATTGTTATTCCTTTCAACATAATCTTTCAGGCAACTATTTCCTCCCCAGCAACATTACCTACAAGATAAAGCCCACTAGCCTTCCCTATCCTATATGTTTTATGAGGAAATTATTTGGAAATAAAACAAAATAAAAAGCATGATACTGAGTTTAGACCTAAAACTTATAGATGGCCATTGATAGGTAGCACTTAAACAAAAGACTATTTGGAACTGAAAGCCTCTTTAAAGTATGTAATAGACTGATGGCAGAAAAATATTATCTTAGTACCCTTATTCTTATACCTATACTGTACAAAATATGTTGAAAATTGTATGCTGCTAGGTGTCAAATTAATCTGTGGTTCTCTATGGTTCAAAATTGATATTTTTAAATAGTGAACACACTGGATTATTATTAGTAGTATCATAAAATAACTTTTAAATGGTTTATCTTAAATAGGAGACTGTAGTAAGAGTTTTATTCATTCACTCATTCCACAAATATTTCTTGAATGCTTAAGAAATGTCAGCCACTATTTTCAGCTCCAAAAATGATGGGGAAACAAGAAAACCAAAGTTCTGCTCCCATGAGGGATGATCAAGACAGCTGGAAATGTACAAACATTCATACATAACTGTGTGAGGAGTACTGAGCTAGGATGGTTAGCTGGAGAATGCTTGGTAACTAATTTAGATTGACGGGTGGGGGGTGTCTTCTCAAAGAAGCTGATAATGTGATTAGAGATATAAATTACATAACAGTCAGCTTTGTGAAGTTGGGGACAGGGAAAGAACATTCCGTGCAGGCAGCTGACCACATAATTTGTCCCCCCACCCCTTGCAAAAGGGAAATGTGAGACCCTTTGTTCTAAAAGCAGAGAAAGTTACCATTAAATATTAAAATATAAAGCTTTCTCATTTGGTCTTTGGACTTGGCATAGTGTTTTTTTTTTTTAATTTTGTATTAACATTACTGATATATTAATGTCATTTTAAGCAAAGAAAATTAAAACTTCTAATTATTAGATAAATGTTACCATTCATCTTTACATTGTGCAGTGCCAGTTTTAAAAACAAAAGTAAGATTTTTAACTCACAGTTGGCCTCATGAATACTATACAATTTTTGACTTCATAGTTTGGATATGCATATATATTTAACTCATACCAGAAACATTGTACAAAATTGACTCAACTATTTTTCTTGGCTGTTTTTTAGATTTCTTGATGGGCACACATTCTATAAATATTCCCCAGCTTGAACTTACTTACATTTTCAAGTGAAAATGAACCGTGGGTTGCCCTATTTTCTCTTTCTTTCTGTATCATCATTTTCAGAATAAGGGGTTAGCTAATATCGGGAAGATGCATGAGCCAAAAATGTGACGGATAAGGTTCTTTGATTATTCACGCTTCTTAGCACACCACTTCCTTTCTATGTTTGAAGCAAGTTCTGGTTCTCGTCGACAGAAAGTGTGCCCTCTCGGAGCTGTCAGTGTCCCTGCTTACTCGGTTCTAGACATTTACTTACCTTGTATTCATTTTGAGTCACAGTGAGCTCCTACTACACATTGTAGGTCTGCCAGAATCTTGTGCTCGTGGGGCGCTGTAAATGCTGTATGCAAATGAGGCAGCAGCAAATGGTGGAAATGGTGTATATATTTCCTCTGCTCACCCATGTGCTCCAGTGTGCCACTGGATTTCACTTACAAAACACAAGTTAAAGATAAAACTATTCTTAAAAATTGGAGATGGCATTAGCAAAGGACTTAACCAAGTACAGGGCCCTTTTAACACCAGGTTCTGTGCGATTGCACAGGTCACTGGCCCATGAATCTGGTCTTCAGGCAGATGAAGAACTACTGTAAAAGCCTGAAAGCAGAAATGAACTCGTGACTTTTTAGAATGAGAAAGCAGGCCATTGGAGCTTGATGGGTGGAGAATGGAGGAGATGAGTTCCGTGAGGAAGGAGGTAACAGATGACCTAAGGCTGCTTGTGGGGTAAGAGGTCTGATGTTCACTCTGATTTAGATGGGAAACTATAGAAAGGTTATAAACTAGGAACAGCATGGTCTGGTTTACATTTTTTTTTCTTTGAAGTATTTTAATGTTTATTTACTTTTGAGAGAGAGAGAGAGAGACGTGAGCAGGCAAGGAGCAGAGAGAGGGAGACAGAGTCTGAAGCAGGCTGTAAGCTGTCAGCAGAGCCCGACATGGGGCTCTAACCCACAGACCATGAGATCATGACCTGAGGAAGTCAGACCCTTAACCAACTGAGCCACCCTGGTTTACATTTTTAAAAGATCATTCTCCTGTGGAACATGAAGTAGTCTCAGAGAGGTGGTGGTTTGAATTATGGTGGAAATAGTATATATGGTGCCAACCTAACAAGGTCACAGATAAAGGCTGCCTTTTATTTCCTCCTCTTAATAATGGGTCACTCACTGTACATACCCAGGACGGGCTGTAGGTTCATCCATTAGAGAAGAAGCAAAATCTTACTAGCAACAAATCATGTAGATCCCAGAACTTATGGAGGTAGTATAAAATTATGCTTTAATGATTACTAGCCGATCACATATTAATCCAACAGAAATAGCCTCACATGAGATTCCAGAGAGGTCCTTTACTTTTGATAATCCTCTCTGTACTTTTCTATTCTTTCTCTGCTTTTTTGGATCTCTTACATTTAAGTGGTCAAAGTCAGTGGGTCAAAACTGATCCTGGGAGGTCACGACCCGAAGACTAGTATCTTGACTCTATCTTTAGCCCCTTGTCTTGTGGTTACTCATGCTTAGTGAGAGCTTGCTTGGGCTGTTTGGGATTTGCAAGAGGGACCTTAGAACAGTAATGCACCATTCTCTTACTGATATCTATCACTTCTCATCCCAGAGCATCTAGGAACAATTATGTGAAAAAGAGTCACATTCCTCCCATAGGTGAAGAGGTGAAAGGCTGAGGGATGATAGGAGAAAGCACCTTGTTACACCTCAAAGAGCATCTATCATATGATAGCATTTTCTATACCCTGTTTCTAAAACTTGAGACACCTATGCAGGATAAATGACTTATTTCCTCATTTTACAGATGACGGAGCTGGTAAATTTCATCTTTAGGAATCAAATTCATATTGTCAAGTGACAAAATCTGTGTCTTCCTCTATACAACACTGCCTCTGTTTAAAAAAAAAAAAAAAAAAACCAGAAAGAAAGAAAGAAAGAAAGAGAACTTTGCCATTTGAAACTTTCTTTTTATATACCAAATAACCATTTGCTTTTGTGTTCTAACTGGGCTCCCTAGAATGTTACTTTTATAGCCTGGTTCAATATCTAATGTTACAAATGAGAATTCCAAAGCGCAGAGAGATTAGCTGACCTATCCAATGCCACATAATAAATACATTTAATAATAGTCATTTAATAATGTTATATATAAATTATTTAATGAGATTTGCAATTTGTCTTGGTTAATCAGCAAGGAGGGGTCTACTGAATATAAGAAGGGATTAAATTTCACTTCCCCCAAACCTCTATGTAAAATACAAGTTTTTATTTTGCATAGTTTAAATGAATTCTAGTAGATAAATTCAATTAGAGATTGGACTAGATTGTCTTCTAGTTAGCCTCATTCTACATTTTAGGACAAATGCAACTTGTCCTTATTATTTATGAAAATTGGTTCAACTATAATCTCATTATGTTTGTTCTCAAAGAGAAGCAAATATCAGAAACTATACATCCAACATGCAAATGACATTTTCTTTCTGAACACATAACAAGAAAAGGATACCATAGAACTTTCCTGTAACAGAAATTAAATTGACATGATTTATTTGGGACCATAGCAGGACCCACAAGGATTTGGATATTTTTTAGTAGCTGCAATTAGATAAAATGTTACCCACTGGGTGAATGAGGCTAGGAAGCAAGGTTTTTCAGATACTATACAGCCTGGAATAAAATTAGAATCCGCTTCATTAAGGAAAGAGGTTAAAAAATTACCTCTTGAGGTTTTGGGTTTTTTTTTTTTCAGTGTCTCCAAAGATTTCTGAGACCTAGATAAGCTTTCAACACTGTTTCAAAGTTTGTAACATTTAGATGTTAACTGCAGGATGGGAACTACTTGGTTAGAAAAACAGGAAGAATAGGCAATATTTTGCAGCACTGTGAAATTCATCCAGGACTGAGTGGCCGAACGAATGCAGTTAAGCATAACACAGTTTTAGTGGCTTATGTAAAATATTGCTAATTTGTCCAGATCTTAATTGGAACAATCTACTTTTCTCTGCGAGAAATGTTACTCTTCAAGCCAGAATGCAAGAGGTAGACGGAACATCAAGTAATGAAGCCTATTCTGCATGCCAAGGGAACTGTGTAAAAACTGAAGAGCAAGTTAAAAATTGGAAGAGAAAAATGTGCTCATAATGTACTCTTCAGTGAATAAAGGTTACATGCCTCTATAAGGAGAGACATCTATGAAGTACTTGATGCTCCCACTAAAAGTCTTTAAATTAGCAATTAGCCAACAAATAGATCTCACCAATCTGTGTGCTTACAACTGTGATTGGTCCAGTGAGAAATAGGATGGTCCGTGCATGCTTCCTGCTTTCAAGGAGCACTCAGGGAAGTCACGAGTAAAAGATGCTGCAACAGTAAACTATAAAATGTACAGCCAACATACACGATAATATTTTCCCACTAAGCCCGAATGTGACTCACGGAGCCATTTTGTATTCAGTTTCATAATCTCTGTCATGGTAACTGTTTTGGAAAATACTCTGATGAATGTCTAGAGCACATTATGTGGATGTAGCTGTGCAATTAGGGCAATTCTTCCTGTGCTTTGCACATGTTAAATGGTAAATAAGAGTACTTCCCTGTACTGTCGTGAGATTGAATTTTTAAAAAGTACAAAAAATGCTTAGTCTGATCAGAAGTCCTCTGAGCCATTGTTGTTGTCATCATTATCATTAGCACCATCATCATCACACAGCAAAACTTGCTCAGACATTTAGTTAATGGATAGAGTTAAATGAGAATAAGAATAGAATTTTCCCCCTTTCTTGCAGTCATTTCTCTACTGGGGAAGATTGTGAGTATGTATATATCTTAATAGGGAACACCAGTACCTGCCATTGCAATTGCATTCACTCTAAAAAAAAAGAAAAAGAAAGAACTGATTATAATTCATTTCAATAAACAATTACTCAATGTGCGAATATGGTAGGCATGGTAGTAGGCATGAGCATATGAAGATAAATAAAATTCATCCCACTTTCAAGAACTTTGGGCTATAGAGGGAGAATCCAGCAAGTACAGAAATTTAGTAGCTTGTGATCCGCACTCTGATAGAGCCATTACAAGGCGCTATAGGAGCAGATTGGAAGTAGGCCTCTCCCAGTCTGGAGGAGAAAGGAAGCATCTGTGAAGATTTCTTGGAGGAATTATGCAATGGATGAGTTATATTTAAATGAAGGGGATTATAAGAACAAAACAAGGAGGATTGCATAGGCATTGTGTTTTGAGGGAACTATAAGCAGTTTGAAGTGCCTGGACTAATGTGTAGTGTAGCAGACTTGAAACGAAGGTATCAACGTAAGCAGGGTCTAAATCACTAAAGACCTTTGATCAGACCAGAATGGCTGGTCTAGATGTAACGTTGATAAGAATTACCATTCAGCTCATGTTCAGATTTCCTTTTTCTTCAATTTAGTACCAGTATCTGCAAATAACTCACGAAAAGATTCATGAATGAGGAAATAAGTGAGTAACCAGCCTCAGATCCCACACCTATCTGAAAGTAACAGGCGGTGTAAGCTCTGGAGTAAAAACTCAGATTACAGAGAAACTATCGAGGTTTCTAGCATTTATCCCATTGGGCTGGGGGACAGACTAAGTCACCATTCAAAGGTTAATCTACTCCCATGCAAAGCAATCGTAGCTGAAGCCTGATTATGTTCGTTAGATTTCCATTTCTTCTTCATTCGTTAGAATTAAAATTGGCCTTAGCCTAACACAGCCTTCTGCAAGGTCAGGGAAGTTGGACTTGACCAAATAAAAAATAATTTAAGCTAATTAAGTTTCAAGTATAAAAACAGTATGATTCCTTACATTTTGAAAGTCACCCCCACATCAGCATGTTTCTAGATACCATTCAAATGTATTGAAGATTACAATAAGAAATGGCTGAAGGCTGCAAGTGCAGTGCGAAGACTTGACTGAGTAGAAGCAAGAAAAATGGAGACCCTGAACTCGGTCAGTGGCAGTGGGCATGGACTGTGGGTAAGCCTACGAAAGATACTTATGAGATAAACTATCAGGTCTCACAATTGATACAGAGAGAGCCAAAGAGCAATGACAGGTTCTGTGTGCTCTGGCTTATTTCTGAGATGCTGACTATTCTGAAAATCTGTAGCACAATTGGCTTAATTGTTTAGGGTCGGGCTCATCTCTTCATTGTGGAAGTAGATTCTACAACCCTCTTTGGACTGAACCATCTTTGTCTTAAAAATGCTCTAGCGGCAGATCATGGGGATCTTACCAGTTTTACCTCTCACTGTCATGGACTATGAAAAAGCAGTAATATACTATTTGATTGTATTCTTTAGTTTGTATCACTCTCCTTGGCCATAAGGCAGGACAGCTCTCACGCATACACACACACACAAATGTATAGACAATTAGCATAAACAAGAGTTGATGGCATAAGCTCATGATGAAGACGGGAGAATATTTTAAAATCGTCAAAGGAGCAAAAGTAAATTAGAACAATTCTACTCTAATATCTAAATGCTGAAAGGACCTCAACCAAATACATAATTTTGGCCAGCCAGGACCTTTACACAGTGATATCTATGTTTCCATAAAATTCATGTTCAGTTTGAAATTCCAACTTTCAAAAGCAGAAAAGTTTCTCTGTTTTTATTTGTATATCAATTCCTGTTCCAGTGATATATGGGAAGCAATAAGAGTTCAGGTCTGGAGTAAGAGAGGTGCCTGGCGGGGGGGTGGGTTAGTGAGTTAAACGTCTGACTCTTGATTTCGGCTCAGGTCACAATCTCGAGGTTTGTGGGATTGAGCCCTATATCAGATTCTATGCTGCCAGAGAGAAGCCTATTTCATATCCTCTCTCTCCTCCTCTCTCTCTGCCCCTCCCTCCCCTCAAAATTAAGAAAAACTCTTTTTTTTGAAAAAAAAGTAGAATAGCCTTACCATAAATATTCTTATTTAATACATCTGAAGTGGGCCTTGGAAAAATTTATCTTTAAAAAAAAAAAAAGGTTATCAGATGGATTTTATGTGCATTCAGGGTAGGAAGAACAGGTTTCCTGAATAAACTCCAAATTCCTTATTATGCCATATATGGTCCTCTATTCTCTGACCTTGCCTGACACCCTAGCCCCATTTCCCTACTGCAGTGTGCTTTCCATCTATACCACATAGCCTGCAACTCTTTACACGTGTTAGACCGAGTTATACTTACTGGCCATGTCTGACTGTATAATGCAAGAGCCCAGCTTAAGATTGATTACTAACTTCTTTGGCTCCTCCTCCATTCTATAAGGACTCCTATCACAGCATATGAACACCTTATATCAGAATCAGAAATATGGCATTGAAAGCTGCCTGCAGGCTGCAGCTATTTTACCAAGACCGTTGGCAAAACTGAACACTCAGAAAGACCGTTCCGTAGTTTGAGAAAAAACACTTTAGCAAAACTTCTTTCATGCAGAGAAAAGATCCTGATCCTACTCTGAAGGGAAAATGGTGAGCAAAAGGGGAACTAAAAGCCTCAGAATTATAGGGCTGTGAAGAATCTTGGTTTTCTGGGGAAAGAGATGGTCTGACAAGACAAGGCCAGCTTCTTTCTAACTGACAGAGAGGACAGAAAGTCCTGGATTTCAGTGTTCTTAGAGTGTCTCAAAGCAGCAGACTGCATTCTGATCCTAAAATTCTTAACCCAAATTCTGATCCCAAACTCTTAACCCTATGGTTTGACTTGGTGCTGACTGATGGGTCTAAGCAGAGGAGGTTATTGGAAACAGAAGGAAATTTGAGAGTTCCAGGTGTCAACTTTCTGTCATAGACAGCAGTAGTAGAAAGTGTTCAAATAACTATTCACTCTCTTAAAAACCTGTAAAAGGTGATTGTTACTAGCTTATCTAAAACTGTAAATGTCCCTGGTGTGGAAGAGCAAGTAGGATCCATAAGCACACAATGAATTGGAAGAAAAGACAGTGTTATCGGGTGGGTCTGTTAGCATTAATAATTATTACCCTTGATGAAGTGCTAACTACATGAGACACTGATGTGTCTTGATTCCTGTAATCCTCACTATTAGTTCTGCCTTGGAGTGAAATAAGGATGTGAAAGTAGAGACAGAGAATTCAGGGTCAGAACATTTGGCAAGTGCCAGACTGAGCTTTGGCCCTTCCCTCCGTCTAGCTAGAGCCCACTCTTTTCAACACCATGTAACTGAAGGTCGTGTAGTCCACAATGGCAAAGGTAAGGGAAACCTACTGAAAATTATTACAAATAGCAAAGAAAAGGAGATTCGAATAGAAAGTTTACCAGGTAATCATACAAATACAGCACTGACCACTGAAAAAGCATATATGTGATATAAAACTATAAACAAACTAACTAACAAATAAAAGCTTTATGTAAGATCTATTTCACAGTAGAAGAAATCTCTTATTCTATTTGTGGCTAAGTTGCTTTTTCAGTAATAAATCTCATTTCGATGGAGTCAAATTTCTTAGTATTTGACCTGTACCGCCATGAATTTTTATTTTATTGAAAAGTATCTTCTTCCTTGTTCCATTGTGTCCCATTTAATGATATTCCCCAGCTTTAACTGTACTAAAAAAACCTCCTCCCCCTAGTTAAGTCCATGTGGGCATTTGTAGAAGAATCCCTCTTTGCTCCTAAGTAATTCGTTTTTCTATTTTTAGGGAAGGAAATATTTTACCGACACTTTTAATAAGAACTTGCAATGGTTAGCATCTCTTCTAATTGTAAGAAAGGTAGGTGCTTTTCCCACTGAAAATACAAATTCCCATAAATATGAGATAATACTGATAAAGCCATACTAGATAAAGCCATGTACGTAAGTACAGACACCAAGCTCACTTAGTATTTCTTTAAGAGATATTCTTATTGTGATACCATAAAATGACCTATCTGAAAGGCTTTTGCTTTTTCAGTTATCTGATACAAATTGAATAATATCGCATTTTGTTTTACATGAGTTTCAGTGACTGCCAGTAAGCACACATTCAGGTTGACAGAGCAGTAAGCTAGAGTCTACAGGGTGGGTTTGGTGAAGAAAATCTATCAGAAGGTAAAGGGCTATCAATCGATTTGGTTAATCAAATCAGTAAAAGTTATTTGTGGCCAACTCAAACCTGCTGGAAAATGGTTCATAAAGTCCTAAAGAGTAGGATAAGGAAAAAAGAAGCTTTTTTTCTACTCTCTTACAGACCAAGATGTTGTGAAGCATTTTTTGCCAGTATAATACTCCAAGGGTTAGCTTTTGGTAATTAAAACCATTCACCCTTATTATTAAAGTTTATCTATATTTAAAATCTGAAGTCAGCCAGCATGAAGAGCTAAATCATAATTAGTTTAATAAAACTATCCAGGGAAGTTATGTGATCTAGCAGAAAACATACAAGTCAATGAGGTGGGTCTTTGTTTGAGCTTTGTAACTGAGACTATCTTTTACTATATGCCCCAACTTACCCTCTTTATTTTTTAGTAAGTTTATTTATTTATCTTTGAAAGAGAGACAGAGAGAGAGAGTAGAGGAGGAGCAGAGAGAGACAGAGAGAAAGAGAGAGAGAGAATCCCAAGCAGTCTCTGCACTGTCAGCTCAGAGCCTAATGTGGGACTCAAACTCACAATCACAAACCATGAGATCATGACCTGAGCCAAAACCAAGAGTCAGACGCTGAACCAACTGAGCTACCCAGGTGCCCCTCAACCTACTCTCTTTAAAATGAAGACAAAAAAATTCTCATTATCACAGGGTGGCCATGGCCCACCTGTTAATCTTCACTACTAATGTCTGGCCAACAGTCAGTGTGCTGTTGCCTGGGTGTTTTTTGTTTTTGTTTTTGTTTTCTCTTTTCCCTAATGCTGGTCTTCCAGTTTTCCCCTGGATGATTTGCTCCCCAACTCTCCTGCTGCTTCCCATTTTCCGCGTGGGTCAAACTCAGATGGCCTGGCATGAGTCATTTGAGTGTTAGGAAGAGGAGTTTGAGTAACCTTTAAAGATTTTTAAATTGTTAGTGTGTGGTCTAAATACTTGTCCTTGTATCCCAGAGCTTGTCGTGTATTAATGCTCTGGGGGAAGGCTGAATACTCTTTTGTTCTTTTTTAATATTTTTATTTATTTCTGAGAGAGAGAGAGAGAGAGAGAGAGAGAGAGACAGCGTGAGCAGGGGAGGTCAGAGAGAGAGGGAGATACAGACTCTGAAATAGGCTCCAGGCTCTGAGCTGGCAGTCAGCACATAGCCGGACGGCGGGGCTCGAACGCACGAACCGCGAGATCATGACCTAAGCGAAAGTCGGACGCTTAACCAACTAAGCCACCCGGGCGCCCCGGGAGGCTGAATATTCTTAGGCACTGATGGTTAGTTAACTATTTCATTTTCACTTTTATTTATTCTCTATGTCCAGGTTAGTATTAATATAGATTTGTGATATCCTACATTCCCAGATACCCAACTGCTGGACAGAGACCGAAGACGGCTGAGATCACATAGAGTAAAGAGGGGCAACTTTAAGGTGAACATAAATAGAGTAGATAATTAAGAAAGGACTTCAATCCTCCGATCAGTAAATAATGGATCAGTTCTTCTAAATATGTCTTTTTACTTCTTTCAGTTTTTGTTTTTTTTTAAAAACTTGGATATTAAGTATCTATAAGCCTAATTAGTGGAAAGATCATTGATTTTGGAATCCGACAGATTTTAGTTCAAATTTCAGTTTTGCTTTTCATTAGCTATAAGAGACCTGGGTAATCTGTTCTTGCTACTTTTCATACCTGTCATTGATGAAATAAGGATCATAGAAAGCTGTGAAATTGAATGTTGACATATAAAGTACCCAGCACATGGCAAACGTTACCTTAGTTTGTAACGTTACATTAGTGTCCCTCTGCACTCCTACCCCTCACCCACACAACACACAGGGTGTCAGAAATAGAAATGAATATGACAAAAGCCACCAGACTGTAAGTTCTTCTAGGGCAGATACTCTTTCTTACATACTTTTGTTTCTCCCATCCCTGGCTCAGTGGCTGGCATATTGTAACTCAATAAATGTTTGTTAGGAGAATACACTGTAGATATTTAGGAACTCACAATCTATAATGGCTAAAGATGGGTCTTCTCAGAAAAAGTTAGGGAAATTACACTAAAAACCACGGAGGATGTAACACATGTAAATAGCTAGTAGGGGCTGACTAGTAGCTCAGCTTCTCTGGGAAGGACTAGAGCCCAGACGAAGAGACTCTAGGAGAGGTTAGGAGTTGCTATGAATGAAATAGAGAAAGAATAAGTCACCTTTTTACACTATCTGTCAGATTTTTGGGAGACTCCAGGAGAAGAAAGATCTTTTGAATTAAAATTTTGGCTTCCATGGAGGAAAGATTTTTATCATGAATTTTGGGTCATTGCTGAGAAAGATCTTTAAACTAAATAACACCAGACATAGAATCTAGGGAATCAGTGACCTGGCCCAGTCTTAATGTAACCTGGATGCATTCTTGAAATGTTCATAGTCTCAGGCCTCATTTTCCCATATGTGGGTAGAGACCAGTCATTAAGATTATTCATTTAATGTTATTTGATTCCTTACAGTGATTTTCTCTAAGAGTCCAAACCACTTCTCCTTTACCTGTTCAGAGCTCTGAGAGAAGGGTGGGGTTTTCCCTCCAAGTGTTAAAGGACTCTTAAAAGTATTATCGAGGGTCACCTGGGTGGCTTAGTTGGTTAAGCGTCTGACTTTGGCTCAGGTCATGATCTCACAGTTGGTGGGTTTGAGCCCCCCATCGGGTTCTGTACTGGCAGCTCAGAGCGTGGAGCCTGCTTCAGATTCTGTGTCTCCTTCTCTCTCTACCCCTCCCCCACTCATGCTCTGTCTCTGTCTCAAAAATAAATTATAAAAAATTTTTTATAAAAGTATTATCGAGAAGACAGACTTTTCACTATCCTAAGTTTACCTGCTTTCGTTTTCATCATGATAGGATTTATTCTAAATATGTTAAATAATGTTTGCAAATGTTACTGTTACTGTGAAATAAAAATTAAGATTCTTTTCCAACATGGTCTTAGAATGTAAGTTAGCAAAGAGAATAAAGCTATGGCCTGTTTACAACTGGCCATATCACTCCCTTGGTACCTTCCATTATCCATTTTAAAATAATTCTCCGGAGGTTTGGCTTGATATTTTAATTATTTACAGGCATTGACTACAACACATGCATGGAAGCTGACCACTTCTCATCGCCTTTACTGCTACTCCAGTTGCCGAAGGCACCGTCTTGCTTCTCCTAGATTTCTGCAAAACTGTCCTTAATCGGTCTCCTTTTTTCCACCCTCACCTCTCATTAGCCCCTGCTGCTGTCTTCTCTATATAGCAAATAGAGAGATAATAACAAATGGTGAGTTATGCCACTCCTTTGCTCAAAATCCACACTGACTCCCTTTTTTGTGCTTCATAAAAAGCCAAAGGCCTTATGCTTTTCCCTATTCTATTATTCTCTCTCCTATTCCCTTCATTCCAGCCATACAGGTTTTCTTACTGTTTCACAAAAATGTCATGACTGTTCTCACTTAAGGAATTTGCGCTCGCTGTTCTCACTGCCTCTGATTCTCACTCTTTAGATGTCCATATGGCTTTTACCTTCACTTCCTTCACGTCTTTGTTCAAATATCATTTTCTGTTTGAGGTCAGCCCTGGCTCTATTTACACTTGTAAACCATGTAACTCTATTTACGTTTCTAAACCTTTGTTCTCAGCACTCTCCATTCCTCCTATTTTGCTTTTTTCTTCTTCTCTGCATATCACTTCTGTATATCACTTTATAAGAAACAAAAATTATTTTATTTATTATGATTATTATTTATGTTCTTCTAATCTGACATAAGCTCAATGAGAACAGGATTTTGGTGGTTACTGAATCTTCACTGCCTGTAATAGCTCTTGGCATGTAGCAGGGGATCAATAAATATCTTAAATAAATAATGCATATTTTATTTTTTATAATGTTCATTTATTTATTTTGAGAGAGAGAGCAAGCAGGTTAGGGGCAGAGAGAGGGTGGAAGAGAGAGAGAATCCCAAGCAAGCTCCATACTGTCAGCACAGAGCCCACTGTGATGCTAGAACCCACGAACCATGAGATCATGACCTAAGCCGAAATCAAGAGTCAGACGCTTAACCAACTGAGCCATCCAGGCACCCCTATGATGCATATTTTAATATATATAGACAAAATAAAGTCCTAAATTGTAAAGTGCCAATAATTAACAAAAAGGACTATTTATTATTTATCAATTGTGTGAAATAAGTGCAAAAGAAAGGAAAAAGGAAAGAAGTCAGTGTAAGATCCCTTGTAGTATGTACACTCTACAAAGACTGCATTTTTTGTTTGTTTGTTTACTATTAAGAGATTAAATATGCAAATGGACAATGGCCAGACCATATATAAAAATAGAAACTTGACCTAAAATGCAGCAACCTACCCAGGAAACCAATCCCCTTATCTATAATAACAGCGCAGGGAGCCAGTTTGCTGAAGTCAGACTTGCAGGAAGCCAGATTGCTATCTCTAGTGACAATCTAGGAAGCTAAACAATAACTTCTGCAACAATCCGTCCCAAATGGCCCAGACTTCATGGATAACTGACAGCTTCCTTAGTTTTGTCCCTGATTCCAACTTAGGACCAACCAGAGGAAGCCAAATATGTATCCCAAACCAGTCACATAGGACGTCCCGCTTCTAGTTAGCCCACTGATAACCTCCCCTTAGAAAGATCCTTCAACCAGACCTATCTTCCACGGTAAAGCTTTCCCATTTTCTTGAATCTTTACCAAAATGCAAGCAATAGTAGCTGACTCCCGTACTATAGCAAGCTCGGAATTAATAGCATTTGCTTTTCTCATTCGGTTGGTCTTTGTTTAGTATGTCATAGTATGTCCTGAACTCCTAGAATAACATTCAATACAAAGTAGGTGCTTAGTGAATACTCATTAAATGAATAAATTAATGGAGGAGTAACATCATCAAGGAAAATTGCACTTACTGTCATGACATTTTTCAAACTTGCCTTGAAAGAAAAATGGAAATTGTTTCCCGTGTACACTTCCATCATGAGGCTGTTTAAAGCCATCTTAACTCCCTTGAAGAAATAAAGAAAACTGGGGCATAGTAGTAGAAGGTAGGTCTTTTTGTGTGACTCAAAAAAGGATAATAAATATAACATCTGAAGGCAAGCTTTCCTTTCATCCTGCTCATTGATTTGTCTTTGGGATCCCAAATGTCAAAGATTCCATGTAGTTTACATGGTTAAAAAATATCTCCTTTCTATTTCTTATCCTGTCTCTGAGAGGAGTTAACATAATCCACACATGGTCCAGGCCAGCTTACCAGAAAACTAGATTAGAGTCAAAACTCCACTTAGTAGTAGAATGTGACTGTTTCCCTATAGTCTCTATAGATTAGTCAGACAAGTGTATATAAAGGGTGTCTGTGACCATAGTAGGCGGCTGGTAGGAAATTAAGAGGTTTCAGCGTATGGCCACATTTTTATTATTTTTCGCTAAAAATACTTTTCCTGTTTTTCCTAATAGAACTTATGGAAAGGTACAGAGCTAGAAATGGAGAAGGTGACTAGGTGTGAACATTGGGAACCATTGAAGAGTGTGGTCTATAGATTACAATCAGATTTTGTAAAAGGAGTTTGCATATAAAGGAAGCAGGGAAACACATTCTTTAAAAAGAAAAGAATACAATATAGTGGTGTTTTAGGAAGACTGGTGTGCCAGCCTGTGGCATTTGACAGTAAAATTAAATTTTCAGATTTCAGTAAAATTAAATAGAATAGGTGATATTACCTCAATTTAATTTATTTATTTTAAATACCTTCCTGATAATGATTTTTGGATCAAATTCAGGGAAAGAAATTTCAAAGAAAACAAAAGTAAGTCCTTCTTTTCCTTTGAACATCAATCTTTTCTCATAAAATGTTAATTCATTTTATACCACAAGGTAGATTAATTTTTTGTAACGAATTAGGGCAGGTAACTAATATTATATGGCTAGGAAAAAATTAAGGTGTATTTAGACTATTAAAGGGTTCATGTGGTGCACAAAGTGAGCTTTTCAAATACTAGTCATGTGTGTGTACCTGTGTGTGTGTGTGCACACACATGTGTGTGCATGTGAAAGAGAGGAAGAGAAAAGGAGGAGAGGAGAGGAGAAGAGAGGGGAGAAGAGAAGAGAAGAGAAGAGAAGAGAAGAGAAGAGAAGAGAAGAGAAGAGAAGAGAAAAATGCATCACTATTTTTTCTGAAAATTCAGTCAGAGATCGTTAATGACAAGCTAATGGCTTAAAAGGAGAGTTTTGGATTTGAGAAAACCAATATAACTCACTCGTCATACCCCTTTATATATATTTAGTAAACATGTATAACTGAATTTTAGGATCTCTGTTCACATTTTGAAGATGCATTTCAATGGCAAAATAGAAACAGCTTGTTAAAAGCCTTAGCAAATCTAATTGCATTAAAATTTGGAGTTGATTCAAAAGATAATTACAGTTGGAGATTAACAACTATATTCATAAGTGAATCAGAAACTCAACCCAGGTAACTTTCCTTATAAATGTTTACCGGCTATATTATTATAAAAAGGAACATTAGTTATTGAATCTACTATATTTCAGATATTAAATTGCTGCGTTGAGCTTTTGGACTCCTGGTAATTAAAATACTAACAACTGCAAGCAAGCATTCTCTGCACCCAGAACTACTCAACAGCTCTTCTATGATTGGGAAGAGCATTGAAGACTCATTTGTCAATATTTACGGTCAGGTGGAGTTAGGTCAAAACATTTTCATGATATTAGAAATTATATTGTAATAAGGATTCCTTGTGAGGCCTAAATAGATATGTGGCATATGGCCTGTTGGAAAGTATCTAGAGCTGGTATAATATCATCTGCATTTTATTTTTTACTTCACTATTTATGCTACACATTTCTGGGAACTTTTGACCCCCCAAAATAGGTTTAAACTAAACCATCCGACCTTCTATCTGTGTGACCCTGGTTATATTCCTTCTTTTCTGAGTTTGTTTGTTCTTAAGGGTAAGACCTATGACCCAGGGCAGTGGTAAACATGAAATAAAGCATTTTTTAAGTACTAAGAGAGTATCTGTTACATAACAGTGTTTTAGTACATGAAGTGAACAAAATAAATATTATGAAAATATGAAAGAAGAATGAGTTAGCAAAATAAGTCTTTTATAATAAAGACTGGACAATGCAAGTTTCCCTTATTTCTTGACCGTGTTTGCTGACACCACTTGAGAGGGAGTTTCAGTAAAGTTTAAAAGGACATAATCTTAAGACTCTCCTGCCTGACCAGTTTAAGTTCAATCATTTACTAGTTATGTAGAATGGACACATTTCTTCATTTCATTATACTTCATTTTCTTGTCTGTAAAACAGAGGTAAATTATCTATCTACAGAGTCTTCTAGGATTAACTAATATAGGGCAAAGAAATCACATAATACCATCCTTGGGTCATGGAACTCGCTGAATAAATGTTAGCACATGTTCCCAAGTCTGCACGTTAAGGCGTGGCCTTCAAATGGAATGTACACACTCATGAGATACAGGAAGCCTTTCCAAAGGTTGCATGGACATCAAGAGTTCAAGTGAAGTGACTAGACATATTCTGGTTTGTTTATCACAGTACCCATTTATGTCAACTCTTCCTGACTTATTATAAATGTCACCCATCTTTACCTTTACAGTGTGCTGGTTTGGTTAATAAGTGTAAGTCACTCTAGTTTTAAAAGAATCAAGTCCTAGATTCTCAACTTCCCTATGAATCTTTCTTAAAGTAATTTCTCTAAAAACACTCCTATTTTTAAAAACAATTCATCTAAAAATGGTCAAAACTGATGCCAGTGGTTCCTTCTCATATCCCTTTACATAAATCACCCTTCTCTAACTTCATAAAGTATACTTTTTTCTTATCTGAGGCCTTGGAAACAGAAATTCAAGGGGTCAAAGCAAAGAGGGAATTGGTAACTGTTATGCCCAGACATCCAGTCCATGTCCGGCTTCCAGATCCATCTTTCTTAAAGTTGGAACTCAGAGGTCAAATGATTGTCATAGGGATATGTATTAAAACACTTACTGAAACTGAAAAATTCAGCCACACTTTACCTGCCTGAGAATAAATTTCATTGGCTTGATAATGAAGACAGGTTTTGCCTATTAAATTTACAGTGAACATTTTATAATTTTAATGAGCTAAGTTTGCAGTTCCAACCCTTTTGAAAAAAATTTAAATTGAAGTTAAATAAATCATTTAAAAAGTAATGTACTGGAAAGTGTGTATTAAATTTAACAACATGTTGATATTTTCAACCTTTTTTAAACATACCATGGCAATTCTAGCAAAAGAATTGTAAGCATAACTAGTAGTCATTTGCTAAGTCTTGATAAAGTTTTTTTGGTATATTTCCCAGAAACTGAAAAAGTGAATGATTCACACTGACTGGGTAAGAAATCCTTTCGTGAGTCAGATGGTTTCTACTTTGCTTAAAAAAAGAGAAAGAATTGGGTTGCTCACTGGTAAACAATTAAAAATATCTTTTGGTGAATGCTCATTATGTGATTTGTGATATATAACTCTGAAAGAATTCAGCAAATTGAGTGATATTGCTATAATAGACCTCTTCTGTTTTCATCAACATATTTCTATAAGCCACTTTTCTCATTGCTTATATATACAAATAATAAAGATTATTATATTAGGAAGTAACATGTATTCACAAATTCCTAAATAAATTTTAAAAAGCCCCATTCATTTTCTTGTGGGTTGAATTTCTAATAAAAATTACTTTGCATATATAATGTTTTTCAAAAATTAGAAAATAGTTTTACTTACCTGAATGAATTTATATTAGTAATGATTGCAATAGTTCAGTCAGACGATTGAACATATTGTTGTAATAAGCAAAAAGTAAAACATTGTTTTAATTATTTAAATTATGAAAAAAATTTCAGATGTGTATGGGAGAAGCTTGAAGATCATTAATCTAGGAAATCCATCCCTGACTCATCCCATTTTTCCAATATATCTCTTTAAAAATTCACAGGTATTATTTTTAAAGAATAGAAAGTATTTATTTCATGCATGAGATTTTTATTTGTAAATGTCATTAATTTTGTAATTATGACTTCCCTAGTCCTATCTTAATCTTTCTCAGCTTTCCCTTCATTGTTTTCCAATACAAATGCCAGGGGGCCTCTTCAATATGCTCTAGCTTGACCCACTGCCTTTGTCTTTATACTGATCAATCTTAAAACGTTGTTTGCTTCTTTCTCTGTTAAAAGCCTCCGTTCATTGCCACACAGCCCTAAATCTCACCTTCTCAACAAGGCCTGTTCTCACCAATTTCTCTTCTGGGTCATTCATTTCTATCCCCAAATACCCTGCATTCATACTTTGCTATTTCACTTGTGCACATCTGGAAATACAATTAAATTCCCATATATATATTCTTCCTCCTATGCTACTGCCTTCCACAAGCACGTCATGCTCCAACTATGTGGAGATACAAGCTTTTTCTCTATTAAAACATTTCCTCCATCTAAAAAAACCTTTTCCCTGATACCATGTGATTTTGCTCATATGTGTTATCTAAAAAACAAAATAAATGAATAAACAAATAAGCCGAAACAGAATCAGATCTATAAGTACAGAGGACAAACTGATGACTGCTAGAGAGAAGGGAGTAGGGGGAGATGGATGAAGGATAGTGGGAGGTACAGGCTTCCAGTTATAGAATGAATAAGTCAAAGAAATAAAAGGCACAGCATAGAGAATATCGTCAACGATATTGTAATAGCACTGTTTGGTGACAGATGGTAGCTACACTTGTGGTAGCTGAATCACTATGTTGCACACCTGAAATTAATGTAATATTGTGTGTCAGCCATACTGAAATTTAAAAAAAAATTAAAGGGGCGCTTGGATGGCTCAGTTGGCTAAGTGTCCGACTTTGGCTCAGGCCATGATCTTGTGGTCTGTAAGTTCAAGCTCTGCGTCAGTCGTTGTGCTGACAGGTTGGAGCCTGGAGCCTGCTTCAGATTCTGTGTCTCGCTTTCTCTCTGCCCCTTCTCTGCTCCCATCTGTCTCTCTCTCTCAAAAATAAACATTAAAAATTTTTTAAATTAAATATGGTGTAAAGAGGCAAAGAACAAAACTACATAAGATGTGAATATTATTTTACTAATCAATTAATAATTTTCTTAGCTCTTAAAAAAAATACCATTTCCCTCTCGTTTCCATTTCTCCAGCTCTCAAAATTTCCTTTCATCCTTTAAGGTCTAGTTTAAATATTACCTGTTTTGGGAAGACCTCCTGGGTCCTCCAAAGTTTTGAGTCCCACCTTTGTGATTTAATTGAATAGGCTTACATTTATATAACTTGTGAAATAGTGTATCTATTTATTTACGTTGTTTGCCTTCCCAACCATAATAACCAGGAAAAATGTTAATAAATATTTATGAAGTAAAATATCTTATGACCATGTTCATTGAGCAGAGTTTGAATCATATAGTAGGGATTAACTGAATACCTATTGAATTAATACCTCTCAGGCAAATAGTAATTAAGTGAATGAATAAAAACTTTCTTCGTGTATTTATCTCCAGTATATTAACTCAGAAAATATGAGCAACAACAATTTTCTGCTCTGTTTAGTGAGTATATATAGAAATTTAAATTGGCAGAATATATGGACCTTCTGGAAAATTGTGTTATAAATTTCAAATTATTGGGAGCATGCAAGCCACATTATATGACCACACTGAAATTAATTTAAAATAAAAACAAAATATAAACAAAAAATTGCCTTTAAAATTAAGAAAAGTGGGGCACTGGGGTGGCTCAGTTGGTTGAGCGTCTGACTCCTGATTTCTGCCCAGGTCACGATCCTAGGGTTGTGAGATTGAGCCCTGCATCAAGCTCTATACTGAGCACATGGAGCCTGCTTAAGATTCGCTCCAGCCCTCTCCCCCACTCACGTTCTCTCTCTCTCTCAAAAAAAGTAAAAATAAAATAAAATTGAAACTTTTAACTTGTGAGTAAAAATCATAATATAGGGTAAATATATTTAAAAGCAAACAATAATGAAAAAGCTATGTAAAAAAAAAATCTATCGGATAAAATCAAAGCAATACCTAGAGGGAAATACAGAGCTTTAGTACTTATATCACAGGGGACAGTCCAAGATGGCAGCATAGGAAGACCTTGAACTCACCTCCTCCCGTGGGCATACCAAATCTACAGCAATATATGACCTCTGAAAAAATCTAATGAACTGCTCTTCTATAGTAAAGGATAAAAGGACCACATTGAGACAGGCAGGAGAGGCAGAGACATGGTCTTATTGAAAAGCCCACCCCCACCATGGCAACCCACAATAAGGAGGGATCTCACAGGTCCAGAGCTTCTCCCAGGAGAGGGGCTTGTGCCCTAGATCTGCCACTCTGTCCCTTAGGACCTGCCCCAGGGGTGTAAGTCTCTAAAACATTTGGCTTAGAACACTAACAAAGCTTACCTTCAAGAGAGCCTGTAGGGAATGGAGATACCCCTGTTAAAGAATTCACATGCACTTTCAATCACCCTGAGACCCCGAGCAACAGCAGCAGTTTGAAAAGCACCTAGGCTATAGGTGAGGTAGATTCGTTTGCTAATCTTAAAGCATCTGCCACTTGTGAATCTTTCCAGAGATGGAGGTCTAGGGAGTACCATTTTTGCACTCTCCCTCTCCCTCACTGGCACAGGGTCTACGTAGACGGGGCGCATGCCCACTGCACTGCTAGGGCCGCTGGGGGTGAGCAGTTGTAGCATTCTCCTGCTGCTATGCTGGAACTGGGGTCACGTGTAGACACAGTACTCTCCCGCCACCTCGCTGAAATCAGCAGGTGTGTACAAGCAAGGCATCTTCCCACTCCCCTCCCGGCCCTACCCTCTGCACATTCCAGAGGTGTTGGCAAAGCTCCTTGGTGCATTCGGTCCACACAAGGGTAGCCCCTTTACTGAGTTTCCCTGGTGACTAGAAGGGCTTGTGTTCCTGGGTTTAATGGGGCTATAACAATTGGAAAGGAGTTCTGGTTCGCCTACTACCCTCAAGGCACAGCACGGAATGTAAAATGAAGCACCCCTCCCCCCGCCCCCCCCCCAGTCTTCTTGTGAAAAGAGGCCTATTTACCTATCCTGGAGCTTCAGCCTGAGGAACAGCCTTCAGGTTTGCCACCCAGCTAGAGACTATGGTGGCGCTCTCAGGGAAAACAGGCTCAGAAACATCATTCTTGCATTCTCCCCTGGTCTCACTACAGTTCATCAGTACCTCCCAGGAAGGAGCTTATTTATTCATATGGAGCCCCAAGTTTTGCAGCTATCAGCCAGAGGACACCTTCAGATCTGGTCTGGTGGCCAACGGGGTTTACAACTATGGCCCCTCAGGTCTGTGTTATTTGCATATTTTATTATATATTTTTTAAGCCTATTTATTTATTTTGTGGGGGGGAGGGGCAGAGAGAGAAGGAGAGAGAGAGAATCCGAAGCAGTCTCCATGCTTTTAGCACAGAGCCCGATGTGGGGCTCAGACTCACAAAAATCATGAGATCAAGACCTGAGCTGAAACCGAGAGTCGGAAGCTTAACCGACTGAGCCAACCAGGTGCCCCTATTTGCATATTTTAAAAGCAGCAGCCTGAGGGTCTGGCTTCTAATCAGCATGAAATTAGGTGCCCCTTGAGGTCATTCCTCTTGGAAAATGACAGGCTTTGGCACACTTTCAACAACAGGGACCTATCCAGAATAAATCAGGCTGCTTAGACAACCACAAAGATTTAAGAGATAAGCAAGAGCTGGGGCAAGGCTGAGCAATAAGGGTCATCAGCTACATAAGGCCACTCCCTCAAGACCAGGAAAGGTGGTTATTTTGCTTAATGCATAAAAACACACATAAATAGTAAATTACAGTGAGAAAACTGATAAATATGTTCCAAACAAAAGAAGAAAATTCAATGTTAGAAAAAGACATCAATGAAACTGAGATGAGGAATCTATCTGATAAAGAATTCAAAATAATGCTCATAAAGATGTTCACCAAACTTTGGATAAGAATGGATGATCACAGTGAGAATTTCAACAAAGAGAGAAATATAAGAAAGAAGCAAACAGAAGTCACAGACTTGAAGAATACAATACCTGAACTGAAAATACACTAGAGGGGTTTACTAGCTGATTAGAATTGACAGTAGAATGGATCAGCAATCTAGGGGATGCCACAATGTAACTCACACAGAGTGGTAAAAAAGAAAAAAGAATTTTAATAAGTGAAGATAGCTAAGAGGCCTATAGAACAACTTCAAACAGAATAACATCTGCACAATAGGAGCCCCAGAAGAAATAAGAGAAAGGGTCAGCAAAATTATTTGAAGAAATAATGGCCGAACATGTCCCTAACATCAGGAAAGAACAGATATACATCCAGGAAGCCCTCAGAATTCCAAACAACATAAACCCAAACAGATAGATCCACATTGAGACACATTACAATTAAAATGTCAAAAGTCTTTTTTTTTTAATGTTTATTTTTGAGAGAGCAAAAGAGAGAGGGAGATGGAGGATTTGAAGCAGGCTTGAGTCTCTGAGCTGTCAGTGCAGAGTCCATTGCAGGGCTTAAACTCATGAACCACAAGATCATGACCTGAGGTAAAATCAGCCACTTAACCAACAGAGCCACCTGAAATTAATGAAGAAGAAAATATATAAAGAATAGCAAAACTCCCAAATAATGAAATTGACAATCTTTGTGGGAAGATAAAGAAAAGAAAACCTTTCTTTTAATATTGGGATCAAAGAAAACTAACAAAAAATGTTTAGTCTGTGACAGATATGGAATATTATGAACACTTTATGTCAATAAATTTGAAACCATAGATAAAATATGCACATTTTTAGAAAAAGAGAAGAGCTAAACTTGATTCAAGAAATAAATATTGGCAGCATTTTTTACAGAACCAGAACAAAAAAGTCCTAAAATGTATACAAAACCACAAAAGAATAGCCAAAGCGATCCTAAAAAAGAACAAAACTGGAGGTATCACAATTCCAGAGTTCAAGTTAAATTACAAAGCTGTAATAACCAAAAGAGTATGGATACTTGCATAAAAATAGACACATAGGTAAATAGAACAGAAAATCCACAATTATAAGGTCAATAATCTTTGACAAAGGAGGGAAGACTATCCAATGCAAAAAGACAGTCGTTTCAACAAATGGTGCTGGGAAAACTGGTCAGCTACATGCAAAAGAATGAAGCTGTGCCACTTTCCTGCACCATTCACAAAAATAAGCTCAAAATAGATTGAAGACCTAAATGTGATACCTAAAACTAAAAATCCTGGAAGACAGCACAGGCAATAATGTCACTGACATTGTCTTAGTAACAGTTCTCTAGGTATATCTCCTAAGGCAAGGGAAATAAAAGCAAAAATAAACTATTGGGACTACATAAAAATAAAAAGCTTCTGCATAGTGAAAGAAACAATCAACAAAATAAAAGGCAACCTATTGAATGAGAGAAGATGCTTGTAAATGACATCTGATAAAGGGTTAGTATCCAAAACATACAAAGAACTTACACAGATCAAGACTCAAGATACAAATAATCCAATTAAAAAATGGGCAGAAGACATGAATAGACACTTCTCCAAAGAAAGTATCCACATGGAAAGATGCTCAAAATTCATCATCAGCAAAATATAAATTGAAACTACAATGAGATATCACCTTACACTTGTCAGAAAAGCTAAAATCAAACACATAATAATCAACAAAAGTTGTCAAGGATATGGAGAAAAAGGAACCCTTCTCGCACTGCTGGTGGAAATGCAAACTGGTGCAGCCACTGTGGAAAACAGAATGGAGTTTCCTCAAAAAGTTAAAAGTAGAACTACCATATTATCCAGTCATTGCACTAATGGGTATTTACCCCCAAAATACAAAAATACTAATTCAAAGAGATATAAGCACTCCTACGTTTATAACAGCATTATTTACAATTACCAAATTATGGAATCAGCCCAAGTGTCCTTCAATAGATGCATGGATAAGGAAGATGTGGTGTACAAAAAGAATGCAATCTTGCCATTTGCAAGGGCACATGGATGGAGATGGTCGTCATGGCGGGGTATTGGGAAAAGTTTTCAATCAGCAATAATCGTGCCTCGGATAAACCTCATTGGCTATGATACTGCCACTGCGCAAAGCTGTAGAGAGTATAATGCTAAATGAAATAAGTCAGAGACACACAAATAGCATATGATTTCACTCATATGTGGAATTTAAGAAACAAATCAACTGAGTAAAGGAAAAAAGAGAGAAAGAGAAGCCAAAAAACAGACTCTTAACTATAGAGAACAAACTAGCGATTATCAGAGAGGAGGTGGGTGTGGAGACGGATGAAATAGGAGATGGGGAATAAGAAATGCACTTGGCCTGATGTGCACTGGAAGATGTACGGAAGTGTTGAATCACTATATTGTATACCTGAAACTAATAATACACTGTATGTTAACAATACTGGAATTAAAATTTGTAAGAATCAAATACATACATACATGCATAACTAGGGTTTACATTATTATGACTATAACTATCATTCAGAGTCGAACTGAATAGTATGCTAGAACTATATTTTCCTTCACTTTCTTGTTTTCCTTGAAGTTGATCACTGCCTCATCTTTTATTGTTTGCTTTGTTTTCTGTGAAATTATTCATTCATTTCTGAACCTAAATAAAAATGCAAATCACTTAAACAAAAAAAGATATATCTGGATGGTCCTATAATCTTTAAAGAAGTTTCGTCACCGGTTAAAAATCTCCCGAAGCAAACTCAAGGATGAGTGTGGCTTCACCAGAGGGTTCTACCAAACTTTCAAGAAATAAATAATCCCAACTTTGAACAATCTTTTCCAAAAAAGTGAAAAAGAGGGAATTTTGTCAAATATTATAATTTTTAATAAATATAAAACAATATGTATCATTTATATATACATATAATGTATGCATTTCATATAGCATAGTAATAAATACCTGTGAACATATCACTGCACTTAAAAAAATTTTTTTAGATGCGCCTGGGTGGCTCAGTCGGTTAAGCGTCTGACTTTGGCTCAGGTCATGATCTCACGGTTCATGGGTTCGAGCCCTGAGTCAGGCTCTGTGCTGACTGCCAGCTCAGAGCCTGGAGCCTGTTCAGATTCTGTATCTCCCTCTCTCTCTGACCCTCCCCTGCTCATGCTGTCTCTCTCTCTCTCAGAAATAAATAAAACATTAAAAAATTAAAAAAAAAAACTTTTATATTTGTTTATTGCTTATTTGAGAGAGAAAGAGCATGCAGAGAGAGAGGGAGACGCAGAATCTGAAGCAGTCCCCAGGTTCTGAGTAATCAGCATGGAGCCTGACCCAGGGCTCGAACTCATGAACCGCTAGATCATGACCTGAGCTGAAGATAGACATTTAACCAACTGAACTACCCAGGTGCCCCACGTATCACTGCATTAAATGCTTTAATACGTTTCAGTGCTGTTGCCCTTTCTCTATCCTATCCTGTTGCCTCTCTCGGTTAAATAGAACCTTGAATTTTTTGTTTATAATAGATTTTTTAAATTGAAGCATTTGATAAAATACACAGACCTTAATACGTTTCGACAAATAACCACACATACGTAAGATACTTCCATTACACCAAAAATTCTCCCTCTTCCCACCAAGACAACCATTGTTCTCTACTTTTCTGATTTCTACCATCACAAATCGGTTCATCTGTTTCTGACCTTTACAGAAGTTGACTTACCCAGCATGTATTCATGTGTGTGTGTGTGTGTGTGTGTGTGTCTTTTGATCCATCCGTCTCATCTAAGTAATTCATTTTCTTTATTGCTGAGCAATATCCCAGCGTATAAATATAATAATTTGTTCATGCATTTTCCTGTTGGTGGAATCTCAGACTGTTTCCAGTATATTATAACAGTATGAACCTTTTATAATATGTTCAACAACACCAAAAATAATATGAACATTCTTTTAAAAATTTTTTTTACTCTTTATTCATTTTTGAGAGACAGGGAGAGACAGAGCACGAACGGGGGAGGGACAGAGAGAGAGGGAGACACAGAATCTGAGGCAGGCTCCGGGCTCTGAGCTGTCAGCACAAAGCCCAACGCGGGACTTGAACCCACGAACCGTGAACCCACGAGCCATGAGATCATGACCTGAGCTGAAGTCAGACACTTAACTGACTGAGTCACCCAGGCGCCCCCATGAACATTCTTACATACAACTTTTTGTGGACATATTTTAACACTACTTGTGTAAATAGTTTGAAGTACAGTTGTATTATCAGTGGGTAGGTATATCTTCTTTATTATAAGAAGCTTCCAAACTGTTTTTTAAAGTGTTTTTACCATTTTACATTCACACTAGAAATTTATTAAACCTGCAGTGCCCCCCTTGCAAGAGGAACTTTGAACGTCATCAGTCTTCTTAATTTTAGCTACTTGAGTGTGTGAGAACTGGTTCCCACTAGAGTTTTCATTTGCATTTCCCTGATAAATTAGGTTGAACAACTTTTTATGGGCTTAAGTGGCTTGGAAAAGAGATAGTTTCTGAACTAATGAGTTTTCCTTGTGGTGGATCTAAAATTTTTAAAATAACCTGAGTATTTTTGGATTAAAAAGATGGCTTCTAGCTTGTCTTCATTACTTTTAAAGAAATCTACAGATTGCTGAGTATAAGACATTTCTTTCTCCTCTCTTAAAAATAAGGAACCCCCGTGAAAATATACAAATGACTTGGGTCAAGATGTGAGGAAAAGCTTCACATGCAAACAAAAAGGACAAAATAAACTTTAAATTGTACCCTTGGAATGATGACCCACCCCCATTTTGACCAAAAAAGCACTGCCAAAAACCGCACTGAAAGTATTAGAGGGAAATAAAACCACAAATTCCAATTGGTTTCACTGGCCTGCCTGAGAGTCCTATAATAACCCTCCACTGTGTGATCTGAGATATTTGGCAAACAAACAGAGTGCTACTTACCTGCCTATCTCCAAAGACAAACTGATGGATTAGGTTATAAATTCACTTAAAATGAATGCAGTTCTTGTTTTTATTGGGTTACTGTAACTAGTAAAGCCTACATAAATTTAAAATTAGAAAATTCATAAATTTACAGAAACAAGAAAAAGTAACTTTGAATCTTTTTTGGGCCATATAACTCAAGAGAAAAAAGAGAGAGAGAGAACTCTAAAGTAATGACCTTGATTGCTGTTACAAGATAAGGAACATAGAAATGTGATTGATATCAGACAAATAGCAAGGGGAAAAAGACAATTAAGAACTTCAGTACTCCTAATACACTTTAAAGGTTAAATCTGATTCAAATCTATAATTTAGGGACACCTGGATAGCTTAGTTGGTTACGCATCCAACTTCGACTCAGGTAATGATCTCAAGGTTCATGAATTCCTGCCCGTGTCAGGCTCTGTGCTGACAGCTCAGAGCTTGGAGCCTGCTTCAGATTCTGTGTCTCCCTCTCTCTCTGCCGCTCCCCTGCTTGCTCACATTCTCTCTCTCTCTTTCTCCCTCTCTCAAATTTTTTTGAAAAATTTAAAACATTTAAAAAATAAAATCTGTAATTTAGTTAATAGTAATGTTAGTGTTATTTAAAACATTTAATAGTTTTGTTATTGTAACAGTTAATGTTAAATGTTCTTTAAAACATTTTAAAAAAATAAAAGAATAAAATCTATAATTTAATGTACTAATGTTCATTAGTAAAATTTGACAACTGAACACGGCCATGTAAAATGTTAACATTAAGGGGAACTAAGTGAAAGGTGTACAGAGACTCTCTCTACAACAGATGCAACTTTTCTGCAAATCTTAAACTATTCCAAAATAAATAGCTCATTTAAAAATATATGTATTTAGATAGAGACAAAGCAAGTGAGGCACATGTTAACCACTGGTGTATCTAGGAGATGTTCACTAACCAATCGTTTCAACTTTTCTGTACGTTTAAAAATCGTCACAATGAGGTAGGTATACTTAAAAAATCACATTAGGGAGAAACTAAACAAAATGCGAGAGTTAAAAATACATTTTTAGTACATCAATGTTGAAAATCATTAAGATAATATTCCTCATCTAGGACAATTTATACTGGTTTTAATAATTTTGATTTAAGTAATATATGGCATCTCCCTGATTTCATTACAGTGTGAAAAAATGATGTTAACATAGCTTGTTTAATTTATTTAGTAATATTTTAGTTTATGTAAGACATGTTTATTTGTTCATCAAAACCTTACTTCTTCTGAAATTTCTAATTTCCTAAACCTATTCTATGAGTCAAATAATTAATCATTGTTTCCACAAAATGTTTAGAGTTTATTTAATATACAACGAAACTAAACTATAACAGTATATTTAATGCTTTGTTATTTAAACTTCTTATCATGTTGCAAATCAATAGAATTAATTATTCTGAATACACTAAAATTTGCTAGAAATTGGCTAAAAATATTATATACTAACAAGTGGCTCTCAGTAGGTTTAAAAGGACATAAAATATTTTGTATTAATGTGCATGTTTCTTATTAACGTTCACAAATGTAAAAAAGCATACATCTGACCATGTCATGACTCAGTCCACAATAATGTTCCATATCTAACTACCTCAGCTCAGTGGATTGAAAGGATAAATATTTATTTCCTTGCTCATACATCTGTAGGTAGTCTACACATTAGCTAGGTTGGGCTGGACCTCCAGCTCTGGGATTCAAGCTCCAGACTCTATGATGCAAGCGTATTTGTTTTGGGGTATAGACGGAAGGGCGTCAACTACCTGGGTCATGTTTCTTTAATGGCAGTTTACTGGAGTGTAAAAGAGCACGTCGTATCATGAAAGAACATTTCAAGCCTCCACTTGCCTCATATTCACTAACATCCTAATGGCCAAAGCCAAGTACAAGGCCAACCACAAGTCAAGGGGCAAAGAAATACACTTCATCTACCATGAGGCCATGGCAAATGTGTGAAAATAAAATATTACAACAAAGCAGTGAAAGATTAGGGCCAATAATGTAATCTACCTTGTACAGACATGTATAATGGTGTGCAGATGTTTCTGGAAATTTGCTACTCTGCTCACATGTTTATATGTGAGAGATAGTTCCAGATTTATTTGCTAGTACCTTTTGGTCTGTGACAGAAGTTAGTAACTTCAGTTGAGCTGAAAGTAATAGTGGTGTTTGAGACTCTAATAAATTCAAAAGCTGCAAAGAAATATAAATGTTTATGGAGAATAATGGGTCTGATTTTTATCTATGAAGGGAAAAAGGGGGTAATTAAAATTGTTGGCTACACTAGAATGTGAAAGACAATAAACTAAGACAAACTGAGGCTCTACAGTAAAATTTAGAATATCTGAGGTAACGTGAACCTTATTTGTCTTTGTTTATAGTGGCTGTAATAGTGAGTTTAAAATGAACAATAAAATTTCTTTAATTTTGACAAAGTCTTAATGAGCTTATTTTAAGAAAGTTTTGTTTTTCAGTGACAAATAAGATCATTATTCCTATCCTTCATCATTCTTCCCCCTGTTGACTGCCCCTGGGTGACGCATCATCCTTATTGATTCTCTTAATCCTGACTACACCTCCACATATGGCCCCTTCATTTAATTCTTTACAGTTTAAACCCTTTGAAGAGTGAAATCTGTTTCCTTGTGGGATCTTAGCTGATATATATTCATCTCTTTCTTTTGTTTCAGAACAGCACATTTTAATGTTTAGATTTTACTTTATATCCACTGTTGCTAGTTGTTTGGAGCATAGAAAAAAGTTCAAAGTGTAATCTGATGGGTATCTTTTAAATTAAAAAATATATATCCTTAGAGATTATTTTGGAACATATTCCTGTTTAATAAAAAGCTTCTCGATGATTCTTTTTTCCATCTTGTCATTCAAGACACAGAAAGGTATTTCTGAGGCGATAAGTGTGTTAAAAATGATTCACTTGTCTTTTTTTTTCCAGAAGAAACACATAAAATCCCAATTTCCTCACAATTTAGGATCTTTTAAAGTAATCTTCACTGCTTACCTTATCCATTTCTTTACAATGTATCTCTCTGCTTGCTACATGACAGTATCTGATAAAAAAAAAAAGGCCCATGTAAATACTCAGCCTAGATGGGAAGAGGGATCACACTTGGGTTTGCAGCTTCAGACATTTTGTGACAAGTTTCCGACCTAAAGTTAGCACTAAACTTATGCACCCGTGTCTGTGGTACAGGAAATATTTCTGCATTTCCGGGAAGATGCTTTGAGAGCTCTTCAATTCCTTGTTTCAGAGAAAGAGATTCTTCATGTATATATATGTTTATTTATTTATTTTTGAGAGGTGGGTGGGACAGAGAGAGGAAGAGAAAGAACCCAAGGCAGGCTCCATGCTGCCATTCATGAGTCTGACACTCGGGGCTCGATCCTCCAAACCATGAGATGGTGACTTGAACTGGAATCAAGAGTCCATAGCTCAAACCGACTAAGCCACTAAAGCACTCCCAGATAAAGACATTCTTAAAAGGACTATTTCTTGGGATCATTGATATCTGTCAGTTGGAAACACGAGGGACTAAAGAACAAATTTTCACAAATTAATACAGTGGAAAGTGAATAAATCCATAATTTAAACAAACCTGAGTTCAAAACCAAACGGAACAAGTTTTTTGTTGGTAGAGGTCATGCAGAGAACATGACCCCTGCTTGAAGCCAGCCTGGCCAGCAAGAAGAAGCTCCTCACCTCCTCCCTTGCACCTTGGAACTTACCTTATGTGCCATTTCTGTAGCCATAGTTCTTTCAAGGATACATCCTTGAGAGAATAGTGAGTTGCTGACCATATACTAACTGAACTCCCTTAAAGCCGCTCCATAAACCTTTTTAAGATTCTTATAGCAGACAAGGAGATAAGTCTAGATTATCTTGCAACCTGGATTACAAACATCATACATAAGTTCCCTTACTTATTAAAACTGCCGCCTACCAATCCGGGGTGGCCTGCCCCACTCTTCCGCTCTCCTTGTAGTCTGTGTACTGGGCCAGTTTGTGATCCAATGTAATTTCACCCTTTCCAGTCTCTTCTTTTGCAGAGGAATGCCTACTTTCACCCACTATGTATCGTAGAAAAAGATACTAAAAACATTTTGTCTAAACTTCTTATTTATGGAAGGATTTTTATTAAACTAGACTGAAGAGAGCATAAAGATTCCCTGTATCCTGATTGTCTTCAACCTTTCCTTGTTCCTTGCTACCTGGTAACCTTGAGCAGGTGGCTTACAGTTGCATTGCTTCAGTTTCTTCACCTAGTACTGGGGTGAACATGTGCCATGTGCCCAGCACATTGCTTGGCTCATAGGAGATAATAAATACTATGATTACTATTTTTTTTATTGGAGAAAGCACAAATATGAGTCATATTATTGAAACAGTAAGGGCAGGGAAGAAGCACCTAAGACATAATATTGAAAAGAATTCATGAATAAAATAACCCAAAAAAAGAAATATTTAGAAATAAGATGGGGGCACTTGAGTAGCTCAGTCAATTAAACATCCGACTTTGGCTCAGGTCATGATCTCGCAGTTCATGAGTTTGAGTCCCATGTTGGGTTCTGTGCTGACAGCTCAGAGCCTGGAGCCTGCTTCGGATTCTCTGTATTCCTCTCTCCCTGCCTCTCCCCTGCTTGTGCTCTGTCTGTCTGTCTGTCTCTCTCTCTCTCTCAGAAATAAACATTAAAAAGAAAAATTAAAAAAAAAAAACAGAAAATAAGAAGACTGCATTTGGCCTTAGTGTAATCATGTTTTTTTCTCCTTTAAGATTCCATTGTGCTGTTCATTGCATTTCATCCAAGTTCACCTCAATGAAACACCTGCACGGTGATGATTGCCTGCCTTCAAAATACCTAAGGATAAACTTGTGCTGGACAGTCAATGGAGGTGGGGTGGGGTGCATTTTATTTTGGTAAAAGACTTGCATTCTATGTATACTATGTTAGTCTTCTGGATAATGGGATTATAATACTTATCTACCTCACAAAGATATTGACAAAGTAAATGAACATTTCTTCACAGGAGTACATATTCGAATGTAAGTTCTAAAATTATTTATTGCAGGAAAATCAATCTCTTCTTCTGTGAACAGACAAAAAGATAGATTTTCCTGTATCTTTTGACAGTGATTTTGGGGTTTTCATGAATTTTGAAAGCTTATGAATAAAGAAAAGGATGTAATCCCAGCAGTGAGTAGGAAGTTTATGATGAAGGATGGCATATGGATGGATGTCAGCAAGTATCAAGAACATTCAGGCAGAGATAAGGGAAGACATCGTGTGGGAGGAGTTGGCTCAGTTCTCTCAGGGTGCCAGCAATAGACCATCTTAAGTATCACCAAAATTCCGCATCCTGCCATGTATTTTTCATATGTTAGCCATGATCAAAATGTCCCTTAGAGAATTTAAAAATGTTTTTCACTGCCAGATTGATTCTCCCACCTCAAGTGGAAGAGTTTCAGTACTACTATGCATCATATTAAAGCCAACAAAAATAAGAACAAAATAAAAGCAATAAAATCAGATTGATGCATTGCTCTTTTGTGCCAGTCCCTTGGCCACTCATTGACTCTCAGAGTAACCATGTAAGAAGGTATTATTATCCTTACTTTGCATATGTGAAAAAGGAGGCTCATGGAAGTTAAGAAACTTTGCTACAGTAACATAGGTTGGGAAGGATGAACTAGAATTCAAGCCCAGATCTATTGCTTTTCAAAGCTGAATTTTTAATCCCTCTATAATGGAATATACAACTGGTTTATATTTTCTATTGTATAGTGGGCATTCTGAATTATCTATCAGCAATAAGAGAATGAACGTGAAGCTTATGAACTATATTAGCTTTAATTGCTTCTCACTGTTTATCCTTTTGGAAATGTTCCAAGAAAAACACCAAGAAGGCCAACCTGCACAAGAGATAATTTATACATTATAGAATTTTGGCTAAATAAGATTACAAAGCATTTCTCTTTTATAAAGAGATAAAGTCATAATTATTTTTAGATGGCACAAATTATAAATATTAAAAAAACAAATTGTTTTTAGTATTTCTTGAAGTATACTTAGTTTTCAAAACATCTGATACAAACTCCTAGATCTTTAGTTAGGAGATAGAAGATATGCTGACAAGACATCAACAAGTTAAATTATGAATTATTTTTAAAACCTTTTCTTTCTTATTTTCCTCCTACTCTCAAATACTCCCACTTTTATACTTCTGGTTTCTTACCTAAATTTCTAAATACTTGGCTGTGGTTTTCCTTGATGTAGAGAGAAGCATGTTTATAGTAGGAAGACTATAGAGTCTTAAATATGCCAAGTACATATAAACATAGGCATGCTGAGTGAGAAATATTCATAAATAGTTTTGGTGTTATTATTATCAGTCTCAGAATTTTTCTTAGTTGTAAGAAGAGTTAAAATATAGAAAGAACCACATTTGTTACACACTATACTTCTTTAATTCACAAATACATACGAACAAAGATTATGAACACCGATTCATTCTCAATTGAAATTTTTAACCTAACAGAGAACAGCTTTTACTTGATACTTTTTAATTATACTTTTTAGTATTCATCAAGATTGTTATCCCCATAACTATGTGTGCAGAATAGCCACCCCCTTTTAAAGGACTGCTTTTAAAAATATTCAAATATTTGCCTTATGTCAGGTTTTCTGCTGATATCTCAGAAAAGATGTTCCTTTAAGATAGTTGTTTTCTCTTAAATCTGCTTTTAACATAATCTAAACGGGCTTTAATCAAGTGAACAAATTTATTTTTGATTGTTGAATCACTTAGGCAAACTGCCTCAGAATGCAAGTAAAATACCAAGTGAAATAAATTTGAATAGCAGAATGTAATGCTGTTTTCAAAATATCTTTGTTTAAGGTAAAAGTCACATTTAAGCTATGTTTTTACTGTTGTCGGATGCCAACAAACTTTATTGGGTGAAAAGAAGTGAGGTGTTATATAGATAATGGGCATATAGATAATGTTCTCTGTGTAATACCACTTAACAATTAAAATGAAAAAGAGCTTCATTACATGCAACAAAAGTGATAGATCTGAACATGATAATGTCGAGTGAAAGAAGTTAGACAATAGCAGTATATGCTCTATGATTTCATTTTTGCAAAATTCCAGAAGCAAACAAACTATATTTACTTCAATAAGTCATTGATGTCCTGGTGACACAGGTAGAGAAAGGGGTGGACAGAAAAAAAACTAGGGAAACTTTTGGGGCAATGGAAAAGTCTAAAGTGATAATTTTGGTAAGAGTTTCATAGGTCTGTATATCAAATTATATACTTTAAATCTGTGTAGGCTGCTGTGTGCAAATTATCTTAATAAAGTAGTAAAATGTTAAAAATGCTATAGGTATCTTTTGATCAGTGTGGTGAAAGGGGAGGTGATTAAAAGCTTCCCTGTTTTTTTTTCTTTCTTCTTTTTAATTTTCAAACTTATTTTTTCAGAGAGAGAGAGAGAGCAGGGTCTCAGAGAGAGAGAGAGAGAAAGAGAGAGAGAATTCCAAGCAGGCTCCAAGCTCAACATAGAGCTAGACACGGACATATCCCATGACTGTGGAATCATAACCTGAGCCAAAATGAGTAGTTGGATGCTCAGCTAACTTATCCATCCAGGTGCCCCAAGGCTTCCCAGTTCTAACTGTAGAACAGAAAATTCCCAGTCACGTTCTATGTATTGAGAATTTTGAGGTCTAGTTGCCCATGGCATTGGCCAGCTTGATATCATATCTTAATATTGGTTTTCTTTCTTTCTCTGTTACATTCTTTCACACCCCCCACTCCTACTCCTGGGGATCCATTCTGGAAATAAACTACCTAACCTATTTTTCAGAGTCTGCTTTCTGCTGAGTACTCAAGGAAAGACATAGACCTTTCCTTCAAAATGTCCCCATACTGTAAATATGGCCGATGACAAAGATAGGAGAGATCTGTTAGGGTCTGTCAATACAGAAGATATTTTTGGGGCGCCTGGGTGACTCAGTCATTTAAGCATCCAACTTCATCTCAGGTCATGATCTCATGGTTTGTGGGTTTGAGCCCCACCTCGGGCACTGTGCTGACAGCTAGCTCAGAGCCTGGGGCCTGACTTAGGATTCTGTGTCTCCCTCTCTCTTTCACCTTCTCCTGATTATGCTGTCTCTATCTCTTTCTCAAAAATAAATAAAAACATTAAAACATTTATAAAAAAATACAGAAGATAATTTTGAGTGATGTGTTTAGGGAAGGAAGAACTGCCTTTTGTAGATTTCTGAATGTGTTCAATTGAATTATTCATTTGAACCTTCAACTTTAAATTGTTTCACAACTTTATTTGATGTAAATCTACCATGATGTTAAGAGACATATTTCCAGCGTATCCTTGTGCAAGGATTCACTTGAGCTCCTGTGTTCAATGAGAATTTGCAAACTTGCAACCTACTTTAGTGTCAAATGAAACTGAGATGCATTTTGTGCATTTCATTTAGGGATATTAGTTTGCACTTTTATTTCCCCAAGGCTAAAATAAATGGGTACTGTGTATCTAATGTTCCCAGGCAAAGCTTTGGTTTTGTTTGTTATTAAGACATCATTTTAAAATGATACTGGATGTTCGTTACCTATATCTTGAGAGTCAGCTTTAGATCCGGAGAATGTAGTCAAATGCATGCTGGAACTTGATTGTGCCTTTTCCTGAGAGCTGAATTTGCATATCTCTTTCTAACTTTGTGTTTAGTGACATCACACAGACAGCTTGAAACTGGCAAAGGTGAGAATATTTACACCATGGAAATCAGCAAATGCCACAAATCAGAATTTTCTTCTCCCACCCCCAGCCCCTGGCTTAGTTTGTCAGGCCCTCACTAATACAATCAACAAGAAAGTAAATGGTGTACTGTGGCAACTACCCGCAGTTTACATCCTCCAACTGGGTGATCACTGAGCTACCTATACAAAATAACCATAACTTAGAGGTAAAAGGGAATGGAAACCCCTTGTAAACTTTTTTACTTTGCAGATGATAGAATGGATGTCTAGAAGGGTTAACTGACTTATTCATCTTCACACAATTGGCTCCAGGGCGTAGACCAGAATCAGCCTCTTGATTGTTAGCAACTTCATAGGAAAACAGTTGTCTAATTATTCAAACTTGCAAGATTTGTGGATTCAACTTGACCTTAGGGTCCCAACCAAAGCTTTAAACATATTTGGGTCCAAAATCTGTAATTATGCTTTTCATTATGGCAATTCTAAACAAGCCTATAGAGATGTTTTTGTAGTTTGTCTGATTAGCAACTTCAAGTCTTTCGAGAGTTGAAGAGTCCAAGTTAACATTGACATTTAATGTACATACACAGACTCAAGTGAAAGTTGCGGTGCTGCTCCATGAGTCTTGAATTAGTTGTTTTTTAAACTCATAAGAATGTTTTGAATCTAATGATAAAAGAGGGCTGTGAAACAGATCTGACTTTCCAACATCTTAATGCTTAAGCAAATGATGTCAAAGATATGATATAAAATATCTAAGACCAAAAGAACACATTTGTAAATATTTATAAACAGAAAGGCAAATATATAAACAAAATGTTCTCAGTCATGGACTCACAGTGCTAAAAGAGGTTTGAGGAGCCCCCCAGTACATCTCTATTAGTGAATTACAAATTGGTATTTGTTAACTGACCCTAGAGGACAGTCTAGGACTTCATGTAGCAACTTTGTTAGCATATTCCAGTGTTTCTAAGCATCTTCAGACTATGGGGTGTCCTTGCAACAAGAATGTTAATTCCTTTAATAGGAATATGGAAAGCATAACGTTAGTTGGGGGAAGTCTTCCTGAAGGGAGAGTACTTTGTTCCTCCCCCTTATCTGCGGACTATGGAAATTCTTCTCAATGCTACTTGATGATTTTGGGAGATCAATGTCTTCAGTGGTAAAATCTTGAGATGCAAATACTTCTAGGTATGCTCTGGGAAGAATATTCACATCATTTGCTAACTTTACAAAGAAATCTGTGAATCCCCAAAGACGATAGTAAGGGAAAAGTTAATTAATTTTATTTATGAGCAGCACTGTACAATGCATTTAAATACATGATTGCATTTATTAAGCCTTCCAGTTTGAAGAAGTATTATTTCCTGGCTGTGATCTGTTAGTTCTGCCTTCCAGATCTGCTCCAGCATGTTCTTAATCTCTTAACCCTGAGTTGTTGCTAGTGATTCTAGAGTTAATCTGGTGAGTCGATGTGCAGCATGGTAAATAGCTATTTTATGTATTTCATAAGTCCTTATCATTCAGTTTGCCTCTTGGATTTATCATTATTTATCCACAAATTCCATAGAATACTGACATCTTCTAACAGGAGCAAAAACTAAAGAAAGGAAACATCTTTCTGTATATAAAGATAAAATATTCTATAAGTTTTTGTAACTGGACTATGAAGTGAACATGTAGAAATAATTCTATACTTAAGTGGCCAGTTTTCCTTCTGAGTATTCGGTGCTTGGGTTTCTTTTGTTTATGGGTGAAATATATGACTGTGGTTTTCCACCATTCATTTGCAAGCTTTTACCTGGACAGAAATATCAGTTAAACTATATACTGTAGCTTGATCTGAAGTTTTCATCAACTGAGTTTATGAAAAAGCAGGTGGTTAAGATGAAGCAAGACAAACCTTAGATTGCTACAGGCATGACTCACTATAAAATACAAGTGAGCAATATATAAAAGCAGCAACAAATTTAAAGGATGGAATAATTTCATATTTCTACACACACACACACACACACACACACACACACAAATTGGCCTAGGGTTTTTTCCTATTCAAAAGGGGAAATATGACCTTCTGTCCTGGCTCATAAATGAATCTATTCCACATTTTTCAGCCTGCCTACTCTCTCCCTCCTTGTTGAATGTATCCCACAGGCTCGGGAGAACACAGAGACAAATGCTCTAATTCCTCCTCAACTGTTTGAGAAGAACCTGAGATCCCAGGGTTCTACTCTGTTTATGGAAGCAGCTTTCAAAACCCAACTTAAAGAAACTAGTTTTTTTTACAAGGGAAAAAAAGGTGTATTGAGTGAGATTGACCACAGAGGGGGTTTTCATGCTGTCAATATGCCTGAGAAACTGAAGCATAGAGTAGGAATGCTAAGTACCCTTGATGAATAGAGTTACATCTTTGACTGTCAGGCCACTGGATGCTTTATGGTGCGTAAGTCCCTTATAGAGAATTAGGTCATTAGGGAAAGATGCTATCTTTTTTTCCTTCTTTCTTTCTTTTTTTCTTTCTTTCTTTCTTTCTTTCTTTCTTTCTTTCTTTCTTTCTTTCTTTCTTTTTGTTTACTTGTTTTTGAGGAGAGAGAAACAGAGACAGAATGTGAGTGGGGGAGGAGCAGAGAGAGAGAGAGACAGAGAGAGAGAGAGAGAGAGAGAGAGACACAAAACCCAAAGCAGGCTCCAGACTCTGAGCTGTCAGCACAGACCTCCAACATGGGGCTCGAACTCACAAACTGAGAGATCATGACCTGAGCTGAAGTCAAACACTTAATTGACTGAGCCACCCAGGCGCCCCAGGAAATATGCTACCTTAATGACCTTTGTGATTTTAATGATCTTTAGAGATTTCCAGGCATATCACCATTAGTGTGAAGAAATTCTGATGTGAGACAGTATAGAATAGCGTTTAAAGGAAAGAACTTTGGAGTCAGAAGGCCCAAAATTGACATGTGGCTCTGTCACTTGCTAGTTGTGACCCTTGGGCAGATGTGGTAACTTGTAATTTGTATGTGTCCTGGTTTCTCCACAGGTAAGATTAGAGTTCTAACAATTGCCTTTTTAAGGTTATTTGTAAGGATTACATGAATGAATGGATGCAAAATTCCCAGTGCAGGACCTTGCATCTAAGAGGCACTCTGCATGTCAGCTCTTGCCACTCTTTGTCCTTTTGGATGTAGGAAGAAGCCAGAACTGGAGTGAGTCCTGGCAGCCAGATGCTTCTGCCAGACACAGTCAAGTTGTCAAGGCATCTTTGGGTTTAAGGTTCTCATTTGACATAATGGCAGGATTAACTTTATTATTAACTTTATTATTTAAAGTTTTAAATAAACCTTAAAAAATAATAAAATTTATTGGTTAGTTTATGTGTTACTGGTTTCAGTGTTTTGCAGATAGGAACTGATTTAATCCTTATAACAACCTTATGAAATAAGAATTACTTTGTATTATCCATTTTATAGATGAGGAAATTAAAACAGAGATTAGGTAACTTGATGCACAGCTAGGAGGTGACAGAGCTAGGATTCTCTGTGTTAAAAAGCAGGATATGTAATATGATCTCATTTAAAAAAAGAAACTATTTTATATATATGAACTGCATTACATTTACAGTTGACCCTTAAACAACATGGATTTAAACTTTGCAGGTCCACTTATATGCAGATTATTTTTTTAATTTTTTAAGTTTATGTATTTATTTTAGAGAGAGACAGAGCTAGTGAGCAGGATAGAGTCACAGAGACAGAGAGAGAGGGTGAAAATCCCAAGAAGGGTCAGCTCAGAGCCTGATGTGAGACTCAGACTCACAAACCATGAGATTAAGATCTGAGCCAAAACCGAGTCAGATGCTTAACCAACTGAGCCACCCAGATGCACCTACCCAGATTATTTTTGATAAATACAGTACAGTACTGTAAATGTATATTCTCTTCCTCAGGGTTTTCTTATTAATATATTCTTTCCTCTAGTTAACCTTGTTATAAGAATACAGTAGATATTATGTATATCATACAAAATATGCATTCATTGACTGTTTATGTTACCGGTAAGGCCCATCGGTAAGGTCAAAGGTAGGCTATTAAGTTTGGGAGGAGTCAAAAGTTATACACAGATTTTTGACTGTACAGGAAGCACCGCCACTAATCCCTGTGTTACTCAAGGGCCAACTGCATCTATAAATTGTATTATATACACACACACATGCACACACTGTCCAAAAGAAAATTCAGAGAGTTCTAGTTGATATGAATATATTATTGAGTCAGAAACAAATCTCTGGTGAACAGGGAGACTTCAAACTTTAAAGTGGAGAGGAAGGTGAAGCTCAGAAGCATAACGTTATAGGATGGCTTATCAAGAGAGAACAAGAAAGTTGTTTAATTTTAACAATGATTTTGTAATTAACAGTGGGGATTTCCAGACAGCAGAGAATTGGTTAAAAGTGATTACATTATGCCATTTTAGGAAGACAACTTAAGTTTCATTTATCAGAGATATTTACAAGGAATAAACTAAGTTAAATTTTGCTTAAGTTCATGGAATATAGTAGATTAAGTGTTTTTTTTTTTAATTTTTTTTGAGACAGAGCATGAGTGGGGGAAGAGCAGAGAGAGGGAGACACAGGTCTTCAGAGCAGGCTTCAGGTTCTGAGTTGTCAGCACAGAGCCAGGTGCGGGTCTTAAACCCACAAACCCTGAGATCATGACCTGAGTTGAAGTCAGACAACTGACTGAGCCACCCAGGAGCCCCAACTAAGTTTTGTTTATGTGGCTTAACCGGTGGATCTTAAGTCTGGTCTCCATTTAATTTATTTTAATAATTCTCCCCTTTTGGTCAGTCTTTCAGCAAGCTGAGAGTGTGACCAAATAGTATAGCGTTATTTGCAGGTACCACTACTGGCATAGTCACGAGAACAGATAATCATGTGGCTGCTGTCATTACCAAGGGATAGTCTCGAAAAAGTTAAAATGTTTAAGGAAATATATCTAGGAGGTGGAATTTAGGGTGACCTTACACTTCTTATCTTTGCTTGATGACACTTCTAATCTTTCTATAGTAAATGTATTACTTGATTAATAAAATAAATTGTATGCAAAAATAAATAAATGGGTTGGACTAGATGGACCTTGAGGTCTTGCTGAAAAGAATATTTTGCGATTCCACATACCAAATAAATACAGCAGCAGGGGGGTTTTGCTATAAAAGGGTGGGCAGTAACTACCTTTCAGCATGGCCCCATTTGTCTCATTCCAATAATATACTTATTCAGGAAGGGTCACCATTGCCTGTGCCGCTGGCATTAGGAGGATTGCGATACGGAGGGACTTGTTACTCTGTGGTGACTTCAGTGCAACCTCTCCATAATAATTCCCACAACAGCAGGGGACTGACAGAAAGAGCTGGGGGAGACAGTGCCCGTGGTGTGTTTGGGAGAGCCATTCTACAGAGAAGTGCAATTCCATTCTGTATGAATCTTAAAGTATGCTTATTTTAGGTAGTTCAGATGTTTCCACTAAAATGATTGCTGATCAAAATGTTCAAGAAAATGAGGGGAGAGGAAACAGAGATTAAATACTAAAGTCTGCTGCTACTGCAGTGTTCATGTTTGAGACACTGCCACTCTGAAACATCAAAGAAGCAGGTCAAGGCTGTGCAGAAGTCTCAGGAAACAAGAACAGAAAATTTTGTTGAAAACAACTTGATCGATCGATCGATCGATCGATCAATCGATAGATAAATAGATGATATAGTCAAAGTCTATGGAAAAAAGCAGAAACTCATTACAATTTCTTTTATATAATGTTTTATTATTTTTGAGAGGGGGAGGACATTGAGAAAGAAGGAGACAGAGGGTCCGATGCGGGCTCCATGCTGACAGCAGCGAGCCCGATTCATGGCTCGAACTCACAAGCTGTGAAGTCATGACCTGAGTCAAAGTCAGACACTCAACTGACTGCCACCCAGATGCCCCAGAAACTTATTACAATTTCTAACAGTACTTATTTTATGCTTTAGTACTGGTCATGGCTTGAACGTGTGTGGGGTATGTTCTTTTTACAATATTTAGGATCTCTTAAGGTCTTAAACTACCTCTTGGCATCATCACATATATGATTAAACTATATGATTCTTTGGAGATAGAATACAAAATACTGACTGAACGAGCAGGATATGAGCTCTTGCAAATATTTCTAAGCTGCTGGCTGTGATGTTTACTTAAGCATAAATCACTGATTACTGATCACTGCATATAACTCTTTACCAAAGATAAATGCCCTTTCCCTCTGGGCCTTACTATAAATGTGATAGTATCTGAAAGTATGATTTTTTAATATATACCTGAATAGATCTTAAAGTTTCTCTCCATCGGAACTGAGTGAAGAGGAAAAACATTTCTTACCTGGATTAAAGTTATTTGACTATTTACTATTTTAAGTCCTGTGACCTCTCTTCTTTACCATCAGAGGATAATCTAACCCAAAGGACAGAGCCAATGGGGTTGTCTTAGGTTGTGTTAGAGAAAAGAGTAACTTCTTTATATTTCCCATCTGAAATCTGGTTAGTCTGTATGCAGTACATACAATCTGCTCTAATTGTTTAAGAAAATAAACATGAGCTATTTCTTTCTAGAAAGACAAAAAAGCTTAAGAGCCAAGAGACACATTGAAGCAGGATTCTAAGAAATAACAGAATCCTTAGGCCTGAAGGAAAGGAAGTGGATTCAGTTCTTCTGTTTCCTTCTTCTTGTCTGAAATGTAAGAAGGCAAAAAAACATGGAACAAGTCATAGCGGTCAGTAGCCATTTTAGAAGATGAAAGGAGTATGTTCTAGGAGAGAGAGACTATCTTGGGGCAAGTTAGGCTGAAGAGCTGATGAAACACCTCACAAATGTTTACGGGTTAATAAATAATGACAGAAATGAAATCAATTAACTTTGTTTTAATTTGTACCATATGAATGGTTTGCATGCGTTTTGGAGGAAGAGATTCTCAGCTCAGTGCTACCTGGGCTCCTCCTCATTTTCACTTCTTGTAAAAGCCTCTGAGTTAACGTCACAGAGCATGGAAGTCTTGCTTCCTTAAGAGACAGACAGTCCTTTTTCTTGTAGCATTCTACCCTCACCAGAATTTAGAAAGAATACATTTAAGACTACTCAACTGGAGATTTTTTAAGAGTTGACAGAGGAAAACCAAATAAGGTAAAATGGACTTGCTCTGTCAATGATGTCGATAGTGGTTTCTTTCAAAATGGAGCTAAGCCCTAGCAGGGCCACACCAAAGCACCAGATCCTCACCTTTTAGCTAACAGCATTGAGGTCTCAAACTCTGGTTGTTAACAATTCTTTGGCACTGCCCCAGTGAAAATATAACTTCTTTAAAATTTTGACAAAATGCCAATATAGCATTTTTTCATTCAGTGAATATTTATGTGTACTTCCTATACGTCAGATAAATTAGTTTTCTCTAATAAAGCATCAGGAAAAAATAAGTGTGATATATAGAACTCTATGTATGGGGCCCACATTCTTCTTTCTCTCTCATTCTGTGGAACATCTGTGATTGGACTTTTTTCTATGCCCAACTGATGCCTGAACACTTAAATAATAAATTTGAGATAGTATTTGTCCAAGCTTGACTCTGATACAATTCAGGAATCTCCAACCCTCAAGGTTTTTTTCTTTAAGTATTCACTATAGATTGAATATGATAGTGATTTTCTTCTGAGAAACTCTGAGATATTCACTGAATAAGTGAATGTCCCAGAAATGGGATGCTCTGCAGTTGGTTCACAGAGTAAGATTAATGACACCACGTAGATGGTGATGACAAGGCCATGCTGAGCAGTCATGGGAGATTAGGTTGTAACCATCTGTTTTCCATGTGATGTCTTAATAAACACCACCACCTACACTGAGGTGTTATTACAGTCAGTCTCCTGAGTATTTGTAGAACAGGGCACTTGGGCACAAGGAAGGAATTGTTGCATTTCCTTGAGTTACCACATGGAATGTTTGTGGCCTCCATTAAAACAGTGGTCCTATTTTATGACGTGCGTGTGTGTGTGGATGTGTGTGTGTGTGGATGTGTGTGTGTGTGTGTGTGTGTGTATGTTTTAATTGCAAAGAACATTTGCTGAGAATCTAAGGTTAGAATGAAGAGATTTGAGCAGAAAGAAAGTAGGATGAGAATTTAGAAAAAGTAAGACAGAGGAAAAGATATCTCTGATTTTTGACAAGAAAGAATTGAATAGAGAAAATTCTGGTTATGTATTATACTTAACATGAATGCCATAATAAAAGTAATAAAGAACCAACCCCTATGAATATTTTCTAATTTAAACTACCCACCCATGATGAACAATAGATATATATGTGTGTGTGCACGTAGATATACATATAAATACATACATATACATATGTAAATATATATATCAGCAGAACACTCATTCATTCAATAAATATAGATATTTATAGGAACCTACTATATGCTGGGTAAGCAAATTTTTCCTAATAATAGATACCTAATCTTCTCTAATAATAGGTCAGAAAAAAGTTTTATATATATATATATATAAACTTGTCATTATTTATTAAACTTAATATTAAACTTATTGGTATATGTAATGTATATATTAAACTTATTGCTACTTACAATTAACTTAACTTATTAAACAATGATATCATTGATATATATTAATACTAGTTTATTATATATCTATACTGATTAATTTTCATTTAAAATGCAATGAGTAAATAATATTCTGGGCTTTTTTGTAGACATAGTAACTTATGAATTTGAAAGCAACTTATTTGGGACATAACTAGTGAAAACAGATGAAAAACCAAATTGAATTTAAAAAAAAAAAAAGAGAGAGAAAAGACCTGCATGAGATAAAATATATATACTTGGGTTTAAGCTCATGGACCTTTCTACTTCATTCATGGAAGAACTCCTTAGCCCTTCATTGATAACATATATCTATATATTTTTAATACAAATATCATAATGACAGTTTTGTTTAGGGACTATTTCTAAGGGGCAAACTTAGGGAGAAGAAAAGGAAAGGGCACTGTTTGAGTGAGAGCAAATAGACAAGATGGAGGGAACATGGTTACAGTACTCACAATAAATAAAATGAAATTAATCTTGACCCATGTAGTTTAAGGGTAATGATCTTGCCTACCTCAATAGTATTATGTTTCCAACATGTATTATAATTGCTGCTTTTAATAATGAATTTGAGCCACCCACAAAAGGTTGTTAGGTTGATTTCTTTTTTATTTTTAGTGAAACAGGAAATACGTAATCATTTTAGCAATATTTCCAACTAAAACTGTGAATAAAAATTTAAAGCTTGACTCAAAACTACTTGAGAAATCTGTTTTTATAGAAAATCTTGGGAGATCTAGATGGCTCAATCAGTTAAGTGTCTGACTTCAGCTCAGGCCATGATCTCATGATTTGTGGGTTCAAGCCTGGCATCAGGCTCTGTGCTGACAGCTCAGAGCCTGGAGCCTGTGTCGGATTCGGTGTATCTCTTTCTGCCTCTCCCCCACTCGTGCTCTGTCTTTCTCTCAAAAATAAATAAACATTTTTTTAAAAAGAAGGAAAAATAAAATCTTCTCTGACTCCGTGCAAGATAAGTGTGTTTTTATATAATATTTAATCATTAAAACAAACTCAGCAACTGTGTTTTTGTAACCTCGCTCATTCTTCTAGATTAAATGACTTTTAGACACTACAATTCACACTTGATCTTGCTAGCAAATATCTTCTCACATTGGCTGAACATAAAATGGTTCTCCTCTTGGAGTTTTATTTTAAGAAAAGTCTATGCTTATGAGGTCCTGGATTTGAAGATGCTGCAGTTTCATGCCAAGTGGCCATTGGCATTGTACATTTCCTGTTCTAAAAGCCCATTTTGAATGGGGAGTGCTGGGCGAGGCCAGTGAGAAGTGGAAAGTTTGCTATATTACTACCTATATTTCCAGATAATCCTGTTTCCTTTTTAAGCGATATTGCTTTCTGCAACTTCAACAGTTAGTTATATACCCCCCTGTCTTTTTCTTCTACTCAATTTGATACTTAATATAGCCTTTGGCCCTAACTTGATATAGTGGTGTTAAAATACTTTAAGTCCACTGTTTTAAAGGACATATTAAATTGATTCATGTCCAATAAGAAAATGCTAAATCCGATGCTGCTTTTCCGGGCCTTGCCTTCCACATTTTGTTACAGGCAAGAAAACAGAGCCTAATGCATAAAGTTCGCTTAGGGGATTGAGAGAATGAGGTCTCCTTCCTGATTAACAGCTGACTAATTATGAGTTACTGTCAGGCCTGGAGGGAAATTGCCCCCATTCTGGCTTTTATAAACCTGGAAGTGTCTACGTGCCATTTTGAAGAACCTCATCCACATTCCAAATTCCACATCCAAATCTCCTTCTCTATTAATCACTGCCCAGACTAGTTCACATGGGAAAAGGAAAAAGCAAAACTAAATCAACCAGAAAAAAAAAAGTATATATATAATGGGTTTCTAGAAGCTTTGAGATAAGCTGGAAATAGATCCACACCCTACTATCCATGTGAATTACACACAAGAAAAAAATTTAAATTTTTGAAACTTTTTTCTTTTGATATTCAATTTGTATTTAATGTTCATAAGGCACAATAACCGCTGGGAAGTTGTGTGTGTGTGTGTGTGTGTGTGTGTGTGTGTGGCATGAGCACACATGCGTGTGAGTCTGTTCTCTCTTTTTACTTACAGTTTCCTGATGGTCTATGGAAGAAAACTACCTTCCTTTGATGTTTCTGTTATATGCACCTGCTTTTCTTGGAAAGATAAGCCACGGGTCCATTTAAGAAATGGCTAGCAATGTTATTGGAATTTATGTTATAGCATCTATAAGAACATTGGCAACTGCAGCTAAAAATCTGACTTTTGAGCTGAGAGTAGGGTGGACTGTTGAAACCTAAGGAATTGCCTCCAACCTTTGCTAAGATTTTAGCTCCTTCTGTTGAAGGAGCTTTATGCATTATTCTTTTCACCCTTTTCTACTGGACAATTCTCCAGTACTTCTCTAGAGCATTGGAATACTACCGCTCTCTAGAAAGGCAGAAAAAGACCCGATCCTATAAAAAATAGTTCTCAAATTAAAAATGCCAGGAAACCTCTCTCTTCATTATCCTTAAGATGTCATCTCAATAAATGCACAAAACTTGTTGTGCTTTTCTGTAGATAATTCAAAGTGCCCTCTTTATGTTTATCCTTAAGAACGATGTTCATAGGTATATTATGAAGTAAAGATATCAATCCTCAGCATCTCTAAAACCTGGAATAATTTCCAAAAAGGTTGAGATATTCCTACGGGTTTGGTATTCTGTAAAATAACAAATGAGAGTAGTAATTTGAATTTTATTTTTAAACTATTGGAAATCATTAGAAATAATTGTGGGGTGTTGATTATCCAAATGCTATAAAACATCCTGATTATTTTCATTGCAACAATTTGTAATGAAATGTCATGAGTTTTATTTTTAATGTTCTTTATGTTTTTAGTTCTAAAGTTTTAGCAAGATATAATTCAACAGCAAATAGTAAAAAGAGTCCATTTAATAACTTTTTCAGATAAAATATAAACTTTCAAAAATGATTGACTAGGGATGCCTGGGTGGCTCAGTCAGTTGAGCATCTGACTTCAGCTCAGGTCATGATCTGCAGTTCATGGGTTGGAGCCCTTCATCTGGCTCTGTGCTGACAGCTCAGAGCCTGGAGCCTGCAAATTTTGTGTCTCCCCCTCTCTCTGCCCCTCCCATGATCATGCTCTGTCTGTGGATGATAAATAAACATTAAAAAAAAATTTTAACGATTGACGCTACAATGTTCTCCCTTGAATCTTGTTTTTCTATTTTATTTATGTATTTTTTAATGTTCTCCCTTGAAACTTAAAAACATAAGATGTAGGCAGAACTTTATATAAGAAAAAAAAGTGAGTAAAAGTAAACAAATAGTTTACTATGGTAAATTATTTTTATTTATTGTGAAAGTCATAACAAAAAACCTATTTAGGTTTAATGTGTTGTTGCATATTTTAAAGAATAGCCTTAGTTCTGAGTTAATCACTTATTAAAACAATCATGATTATCATCAAGTATGTAAGTAGGTAGGTATATGGCTTGTAATAGAAATTTTGTATCTGTGCCTCTCAGCTTACCTTGTGACAGAAATAAGGACAAGTTCAGTATCACCATTTATTTTGCCCAGGACGTTATACTGAACCTGATCCTGTAGGCTGTTAAAGGTTATAAAAATAGAGTTCTGTGGTCAAATAAAAATCTTGGAAATGTTTTGTAAACTTCAAACTGGTCCTTCAATATAAAGCTTCTTGTTCTATTAATGTGTTAGTGTGAACTGTGGGCCTACAACAGGACGATTATTAATCAGATTTGTTGGACAATTGCATTAGTCAGTGTTCCCCATAGAAACGGAACCAGTAAGAGATATATAAGGAATTTATTATAAGGGATTGGCTTCCATGACTATGAAGACTGAGAAGTCCCATGATCTGCCATTTGCAGGCTGAAGGTCCAGGAAAGCTAATGGTATAATTCCAGTCCAATCACAAAGGCCTGAGTACCGGGGAGTCAATGGCAGGAATCATTAGAAATAATTATGGAATATCTCAGGGCCCAAGAACCAGGAAGCCTACAGTGTAAGTGTAGAAGGCCTGACAACCAAAAGTAGCAAGGTCTGGGGGCAAGAAAAGGAGGGCATTTCAGCTCAGAGAGCAAATTTGTCCTTTGTCTGCCTTTTTGTTCTAATCAGGTCCTCAGTGGATTGAATGATGCCCACCTGCACTGGTGAGGGAGATCTTTTTCACTCAGTCTACAGATTCAAATGCTAATATCTTCCGGAAACATCCGCCCAGACACACCCAGAAATAATGCTTTACCAGCTATCTGGGCATCTCTTAGCCCAGTCAAGTGGACACATAAATTAACCACCACAACCTTGGATGTGATGAAAGATCTAAACTTTGCCATTAAAATGATAGAAGCATTTCAGTTATGACATTTTTAGGTAAGTAAATAAAAACACGTAGCTTTCTCATTTTTAATTGAATATTTTTATTATATTTTATGTCCTAAGATGTCTTTTCTTTCAGCAATTGTTTGTTGACCACCTATTGAAAATTAGACCATTTAAACTTGACCTAGATGTCAGAGTATGTTTTTCTGAGTTAAAAATACAACTCTTGTTCACTGTTAATTAGTCCAAGACCAGAAGAATAATGTACTGAGCTAGCAAAGCTAGGTTTATTAGACTTATTGCAGTTAGGGTGAATGTTGGCTTGATGAAGTCTTCATGAGAAAGGAGACCATGTCTATCAAGACACAGCTGTTAGCACTGAGAATTGAGATGATCTGTGCCAACCTGGCTTTTCCCCAAATAATCTTTGCTCAGGAAGATAACACTATAAACCAATAAATGTTTTCACTGTTTGCTTCAGGAAATTCATGTAAATCAATTTTTCTGAGATAACAGTCTGCTCATCTGGGTAAACAGCTCCCTTTTCAAATAGCAATTTACTTAGCAAGACTCACGTCAAAACCTACATTTCACTGTATCTGTCAACCCCAAACTATTATAAATTTTGCCCATTCCCAGTACATTCCTATCCACAGAAAACTTTGAAAGACCCACCTTAACTACTTGAATTCAGATGTTGAAGTCTATAAATCTCCCCTTCTACCTCCCCACTTCTAAGAAACTATTGACGTGGTATTCTGCTTTACTTCAGTTTTCATAAACTCAGCTTCCTTAAGTTAGGATTTGATATTTTAGAGAATTCAGCAGTAGGGTTTCAAATAGGGTAAATTAAGTAAGGATATTTTTTGTAGAGTTTCAGGTCCTGAACAGTGTGACTTTTGTAAGTCAGGGAACTACCTGGGGTTGGGCAAAGTTTATACCTAATAGTTTTGTCTTGAGGACAGCAAAGCAAGAGTTTTGAAGCAAATCATGATAAGCAAGCTCTTAGTCTTATTATGTTTTTCCTTGGTTCACAGTGTTATCTCTTAGGAGCAAATCTCTTTCATTGAGCAGGCAGAACATTTAACTTGGTCCCTGTTGTTTCACATGGGGACAGGAATATATGCCTCATCCTTGTAAGTATTTAATAAAAGGACAGGAGATCATGTTGGTTTTTTCTCACTGTCATGCAGATATAGGATGAATATATGTTTATTTGTTCATTGGAATACCTCATTAATAGAGCATTTAGAGTAAGTTTAATTAAAAAAAGATTGTAAGATTAGCTACAAAATATGGCTAATGTCCTACAGGACAATAAAACTGTAGCATTTGTGCTTATCTTTCTTACTGGATAGACATCATGTAATTTCCCATAACTGAACTTTATTTGCATATAAATAGCAAGTTAAACAAAAATACATTAACCTAAATAATTAAGTAATTCTTGGTTAGGCCTTTAAGAAAAATGTCTCAGTATGACCTTAAGAAGATACGCCACCCTCAACTTGCCTTATTTCAAGTTTTAGAAAAGTTTTAAAATATGGCAAAATATTTTGTCTCATTGCAAAATAAATAAACTTCTTCACTTAACTATCTGTTCCACAAACTCAATGCTCTATCTCATTAGATGTTTTAAACTATTGTACACAGGACATGTTCAAGAAATCTTGGCTTAATTGTCTTTCCCTCAACCTCTACAATTCTACGGTCCTATGTTTTCATATGATTTGATATAAAATCATATAAAACCTTTGATTCCGAGGTTTATGATTCAAGGTATCTACTATATATTGCCTCATTTCATGTCCTGCTTTCCCTTTCCCCAGTCACTGTCATCACAGCTATTATAATCAGAATGCTTTAGCATAAACAAGTTAAAGAGAGATGAATGAATGTTAATGGTGCTTAAATGAGGCAATTTTCATAACTTCATCTGAACAATGAAAATAAAATTTTAAATAAGGAAAACTGTAAATTAAGTGGACAATGATCTAAATATTTTAAATTGAGAAGGCACACTCATAGTTTTGGGGTGTTTTTTCAAGAGATAACTACCCCTGGACTGGGTACAATCTATATCATGTGACAGTTGTTACACAGATTTGGAAGAAAGTGAAGCATAGAGATGAATGTAGCTGAAGGAGAGTTTTGTCTTGGAGAGGATTTTAATACTTGATTTTCATTTGAAGAAAATAATCACAGAAAGCTTCAGGACAACAACGAGGGTGGAATGTTTGTGTATGATGGTGGTGGGAGGGAAATATCAGGCAAAAATTGGAGGAAGAGGTGAGCAGACATAACTGGAGAGAATGTTATGTTTCCAAGCAATAGAAGTCTGGAGACAAGTGAAACCACTTTTTCATAAACTAAAAAGCCAGAGTGAGAAATTTGACTTGATTTTTATGTGTTCAAAACAGGACTGTCATGCATTAGAAAGCTAAACTGAACACAGTGTTCAGGATGTAGAAAAAAGACTGAAATTGGATTGACCAGTTGAGAAACCACAACAATAACTCAGAAAAGCAGCTGTGAGAGTTTGGATAAAATGAAAATACACATCTTAGACGTTTTGATGGATATGTTTATAGAATTTGAGGACTGATTGAATATAAGAAAGGAAAAGAAGATAAGAAGCAAAGATAAATCTATGATCTGTTAATGTTCATCTCTGAAATGAGGAGTTAGAGGTGTGGAGGTGGAATGGGGACAGAACTGTGAATCCAATTTAGACAGGCCGAATTCATGGGCTGCAGATTTCAATTGTGAGATGGATGCTAGAGGAGAAGGCTCAAAGTTGGGGAAGAAATCAGAGCTTAAGCTAGAGATTTGTGTATCTGGCAGCATTCAACCTGTGAACATGGGTGATGTGTCTCCTGGACATGGTACAGAAAATTAAGAGCAAATGGCGAAGTTTAAGCCTACAAGAGAAGATGCAGTAATAGACATCAGTTTTTCTAAGGAGGAACAAAAGAAAAGGTGCTGGGGAAAGAATATTAAATTTGGTAAGAAGAAAGCCATTCCTGGCCTTAGAGATTAAGGTTTCATTTAGGGAAAAGAGAATGTAAATAAGTTAAGAAGAAATGGAAAGGTGAGGATATAAAAACAGCAAGTACAGCCATGGACAGTGCTTTCAAGAAATCGGGGAGGAAAAAATGATAGTTGGCACATGGGTGTGCACCCAGAAAATGAATGAAATGAACGAGAGCATATTGCTGACAATACACACAAGGAAATGATGGTTGAAGGAATGCATTAAATTATTGAGAGAAGGAGTGAGTTCCCTCAACAGTTAGGAAAAAGTAAGATCTAGATATTGGGATTAATTTTAGAGAAAAGATGTTTTTCAAACTAGATGGAAAGATAAGAGGATCAATATAAATTTATCTATTGGTGATATATACCACACACATGGTATCAGGGAAAAATTATGTAGATTCCCTTAGGTAAGATAGGATGCACACTTATTTTGGAGTGATGCAATGTTTGGGAGATGAAAGGAAATGGGGAAAAAAGGGAGCTTTTTATAGCAAGAGTGTATCTGGACGTATTTTGTAAATCAGCATGGAGAAGTGACCCGATGCCCTTATCTTCCTACTCATTGCTATGGGTAGCTGGGAGTTCTTGGTGAAAAGCTACAAAGATTTGTTTTATGAGCACAGAGCTCTTTTGGGCAGGAAGGGGTCAAGACCTGAAGTTCTTTGTTATGAAGTGAAAGTTATCAAAACCTTTAGAATGGATCAGGTATCTTTCAACAAGGCTGTATGGTAAAGAAGACACGAGGCTGCTGAAAAAAGAGACAGAAAGAGGAACAAGGGGCCTGAACAAAAAGTTGGACGGTTGAAGCTCCCTTCGGTGGCCCCCACTGGCACTCTGACTCAACTGTCCTGTGGGCAAACCTTGTGTCCTAAGGAGGAGTCATGCAAATGAGTAAATAAAAACCCAAGTTACAAAGACCAATAACATTGGGGCTACAGCAATGGGACAGTTGTCGTTGAGCATAAAATTGAAGATAGATGTGTCCTCTATAGCACTTGAGAAAACAATGTAAGACGAGCAGTGGCACTGAGAGGGTCTTGCACAAAAACGTTGGCCTGGGTTGGTGTTCGCCGGGACTACAGGGCCTGCTCTTTACAATGATTGGAGCTACATTGTGAGAAGCCCATGTCGGCCAGCAGGGGGTGCTGCTTCAATGTCAGGTCCTACGGAGTCATAATGGGTACGCGTGATTTAGTGCAATAGAGAAACCCTGCAAGATCTATTCAAATGACTAATCTGTGGGGGGATCTTTATGGATCCTTGGGAACGAAAACTCAGTGAAAGACTGTTCTTCCTGCCAGCTTAGACATAAAGAAGCTGAGCTTTTATATATTTATATCCGAAGACTTCTGATCCAATTTTGTATCTCATATGGCTATGGATATGGAGAAATGGAAAGATGCAGGAGTTTGTTATGTTAAAACAAAAAGCCTAAATGTGTGTGTGTGTGTGTGTGTGTACACATATGTACACATATGATATTTCGACTACAAGCTTTGCTTTGACAAATTATGATTTAAGTTCTGGTTTTACTATGTAGTATCAAGATGTGCAATTTTATACGAATTATTTAAACTCTGGGAGAGGTTAAATGAAAAAAACAATACCTGCTTAAAGATATTTTACTAAGTAAATATTTTACTTAGTACAGGTAGAGAATATAGCTCAGTGCTTGGCTCAAATATATGGTAGTGGCAATTGCCGTGATGACTCTTTACTGTTGTGGTTAATTCTAACACCATGTCAACACCTAATTTACTGAGTAAATTTCTATTTCAAATTTTACATCTGGATAGCAAAATTATTATTTTCGAACACTTGTCTGTGTTCAATTAAAACGTGTGTCCCGACAAGAGGTTAGTAAATTTGTCAATGTTGAGTGAAGAAGTGTTTCTTCCCTACTCCGAGTGATCTCTTTTTATGTGGGGAGCTTTTGGATAGTGATATTCTCCTGGCCTCTTTCCACTTTCTTGCACATTTTGCTCCAGGAGAACAAATGACTTAATTTGATGGGTCAGTTTGGTAGCAGAAATTGTTCATGCCTATCTCCCCCATTTATTCTCCTTGGGAAGTGAGCTGGATACAAGGATCATGCATTTGCCTTTCTTCATCCATGCTGTGGATGGATGGAGTGGGGGGGGTCCACTCCTGGGTGGGCATGCCTATCTGATTCTGGATGTCCATTTTAGGCAGCCCACTTGCCCATACATTTAACCCACATTTTTCAGTTTTTCTTTCTCACAGAAATTTTAGTCTCCTCTTAGAAGCCTGCATCCCCATATGGGAGACAAATAGCAAGTGGGTTGGTATCAAACATTCACATACTTTGGAAATTAGGAAAATTTTTAAACCTACAAGGAAGAGAGAAGCCTTAGTCTATGAAAGTATCCCAACCATCATTGTTTCTCCCAAGGGAAGGCAAGTTATACATAATCCTGTGTCTTATGTAAGCTAAAAAAAACTCCATATGAGGATAATCTGCTGCTATTAGAGTGGCCAACATTTTAGAATTTACAAAGTTGTCTCATAATGATCCTGTTTCTCTATTAACCATATTTGTTTTAAATAGGCACAAGGTTAGGGAGGGTGACATTAAGTGACTTAACCAACTATTGTTTTAGATTCAATATCTCTAATATCAATTTTTTTTCCAAATTAAATAGTCTGGATCCCATTTTACAGATGTGGAAGCTAAGGCTTAGGAAAATTAAGTAACTTCATTAAGATAACAGAGTTACGTTGTTCCAAAGCTCATGTTCTCTCTATTCTATCATACTTTCTCTTTAGAACTAATATGTGAATTCAAGTCCTGTTTTACTTTCATGATACTGCTTAAGGTATTGAATTGGTTTTCATCTTAATGACATTTGTTTACTTTAATCTGATAAAACCTACCGAGTTATTGCAATTCCGTTTCTAATTTTAACACCAAAGGATAGAAACATAGGATGCTTTACATAGACCACAATGCTGAGCACACAAAATTTGAGGATCAAAAGAATTTTAAATCCTGTATACTTTAAGTGTATACTTTATTTTAACCTGCTAGTGTCATTTGTGCAGTTAGCAGCATGACGAAGTGCAGAAGACCATTTTAGGTTGTGATGGCTACAACTAGTGCTTAATAAGGTGGGACAAATATACAACACAAAGAAATTATTTTTCGAGAAAATTATCAAAATCAGGGTAAAAACAGATGGCCCACAAATAAGAAATGTAATAAGTCTAGGTCTGAGGCTGCTCACATGCATGAGGAAAGTTTCCCGAAAGAACTATGTAGACTAAACACACTATCCTGAACCCTAAATGGAAACTTCATGCAGAAAGCAATAAATGAAAATAATATTGAACCATTTTCTTTATTTTCAAAGCACTGTTATTTCTACTCCATTTCCACCATCTTATAGAAAATAAATGAAAATAACTCTCCAGGTTTGGTAAAGTATCTTGAGAAATTTGCAAAGGAGAAATCTGATCGATTTATCATCCTTGATCTTATAAAATTCACGCTTCCCTTGCAAATTGCGACTTCTGTTATTACTCAGATAGCTGCCCCTGGGTGAGACAGTCTCAAACAGCTTATGGAACAGGCTTATTTCATAGGCATATTTTTTTTCGTAGAATGGGAATGAATGTTTCCTTTTCTTGAAAAACAGAACTGCATTTTGAACCGGATGAGCTAACATGAGCAGGGAGGCAGCGGAGGATAGTTTCTCAGAGGATAGGCTCTGTCTGCTTCAGGTCAGGTACCCTCTCTTTAATGACAGAACAACCTTAGACAAAGTTCTTCTGTTCTAGGAGTCTTGTTCTCATCTATAAAATGAAAACAACGATACTACCTTTTTGATATCTATATAAGTATTACTCAGAATACATTAAACAGTAATTTAATTTAATTTTTTTTAAGAGAGAGATCATGGGCAGGGGAGAGGGACAGGGGGAGAGAAAGAGAGAATCTTAAGCAGGCTGCATGCTCAGTGTGGAGCCCAATGCAGGGCTTGATCCCAGAACACTGGGACCATGACCTGAGCCAAAATTAAGAGTCAGGCATTCAAACAAGTAAGCCATCCAGCCGCCCCTAACGAGTGCTTTTAAAATCTCAAATACATTATAATGATTCAAAGCATGTTGTATATTATGACAGTGGCTATGTCTATATTGTTCAACATTACATTTAAAACTATGTTGTGATTTATCAAGCTTTTAAAGAAAACTGGAAAAATTGGGTGTCTCTCAATGTAATCATTAACTTTAACCAATGTATCATGATTATCATTCTTATTTATGATCATTGATTAGAATTTACTTGTGTGGGGCACCTGGGGGGCTCAGTCATTTGAGCGTGCAACTTCTGCCTAGGTCATGATCTAGGTTTGTGAGTTTGAGCCCCACGTTGGGCTCTGTGCTGACAGCTCAGAGCCTGGAACTTGCTTTAGATTCTGTGTCTCCCTCTCTCTCTGCCCTTCCCCTGCTTGTGCTCTGTCTCTGTCTCTCTCTCTCAAAAATAAACACTAAAAAAATAATATTAATTAAGAAAAATTCCTGCCCGTGTATTTAGAAAGAAAAGTTTGATATTCAAAAAATACATATCTTTGGACATTATATCAAGATGTACTTTTTATAATTTTTTTTAATGTGTCTTTTAGAGACACAGGGACAGAGTGCGAACAGGGGAGAGGCAGAGAGAGGGAAACACAGAACCTGAAGCAGGCTCTAGGCTCTGAGCTGTCAGCACAAAGCCCGATGTGGGGCTCGAACCTACAAACCGTGAAATCATACCTGAGCTGAAGTCGGACCCCCAAGCGACTGAGCCACCCAGGCGCCCCTGGATGCACTTTTTGAAAAAAGTTTACATATTTACTTTGAGACAAGGAAAGAGATAAAATGAGCGAAAGAGGGACAGAGAAAGAGGGGGACAGAGGATCCAAAGTAGACTTTGTGCGAGGTGCCTGGGTGGCTCAGTTGGTTAAGTGCCTGACTTTGTTCAGGTCATGATCTCACAGTTTGTGGGTTCAAGCCCCGCGTTGGGCTCTGCGCTGACAGCTAGCTCAGAGCCGGGAGCCTGCTTCGGATTCTGTGTCTCCCACTCTCTCTAACCCTCCTGTGCTCAATCTCTCTCTCTTTCTCTCAGAAATAAATAAAACATTAAAAAAAATTTTTTAAACAAAAAAAAAAAAAAAAAACCCCAAAATGGACTCTGTGCTGACAGCAGAGGGCCCCATGTGGGGCTTGAACTCATGAACCCTGAGATCATGACCTGAGCTGAAATCAGACGCTTAACTGACTGAGCCACTCAGGCGCCTCAAGATGCACTTTTTAAGTGAAACTATTTTATGAAAGGGACCTCTGGTCATCCTAGCCTTAACTTATGTGCAGTGTGTGTGTGTGAAATTTTAGTTCTTTATACTCTGTGTAAATAATGAATTAGAAAAAGGTTTGCTCAAAGTTAATGAAAGTATTGAACTCAACTTTGAAATATTGGTATGGGTAGTTGAATTACCTCACCCAACTTTCTGAGTCAAAGCTGAAGGGCATCATTTCCCAATTCTGGTTTATAAAGTTCTCTTCCTCATAATGTCTTCCTTTAAGAAGCGAAGCTGCCCAAAATGAGAAGAAGGGAGGAGTAATGAATGGAAATGATGATTCATTACCATGACTCCCAGCAATAGAATAATCCATTCACACAGTTCTTGGTCATCTGTTTTTCTATGTCATTATGTTAATGAATCACTGCTGTTTACTGCTTGGGAGTAGCACCTTTCAACACCTGTAAGAAAGAAACGCTGTTTGAAAGTTGGCTTCTGGGTTAGAATGCCAGCATGTTTTGTGACATGCTCTAGTTCCAAAAGCCTCGTAGCAGAAAGAACTACATTCATATTCTAAACCCGAAGAGACTGCTTCTCTTAGGAAGGGAATGTGTTCTTCCTGCAAGTGTCTCACTGGAATGAGGTCTGAAAGTCACTGTCAGGCAAAAGAGACCTGATCTGGAATTTGTCCCTATTGACTCTGGCTTATATAAAATAGAGAAGTACAAATAAGGAGAGTGAACACTGCCTTTGCATCTTAAAGAGAATTTATTGTGTTTTGGTTTTACTCTCTTGGCTGTGAACTTTCCAAGATATTTTGGGCCAAGATAGCAATTACTTCTTTTCCTAGCTAATCTGGGTCTGCAAATTTAGACTTCTGGAATTAATTCTAAAACCAGTCAATGATAAACAATATTAGAAAATGGAATAATTTGGGGGCACCTGGGTGGCTCAGGCAGTTGAGCATCTGACTCCTGACTTCAGCTCATATCGTGATCCCAGGGTTGTGGGATCCAGCCCCACTTCAGGCTCCATGCTGAGTGTGGAGCCTGTTTGGCATTCTCTCTCTTTCTCTCTCTCTCTGCCCCTCTCCCCACTCATGCTTTCACTTGACTCCCTCTCTCTCAAAAAATTTTACTTTTTTAATTTAAAAACTTAATTAAGAAAGAAAATGGAATAATGTGACATCTGGGGATATCATATTTAACTGCACATTTAAACAAAATCCTAGGATTGTTTTGCTCAATCATTTTGTTTCTCATGCTGGAGTGATAAGGATTACAAACTCCGTGTTCAGGTCCTTTGGAGTTGACAGCGGGTACTTTGTCTGACTGTTTTGAACATTTATTTGAGTATGGTAATTCATTTTTGTTTCTCTAATGATGTACATTATTATTATATCAGTAGAGCTCTCTGGTAAAGAACCAGGTTATCATCATTTATATATCTGAAAATTCCATCTACATGAAAGTAACTTTGAGTGATAAGATTCTCTTTGAGAGCATTATGCAGTCCCCCAAAAGAAAGCAAGAGGCTTATAATACACAATGAGACACCAGGACAGACACTAATAATGCTACAGTAGCCAAGGAGTCCTAGAATCCTGGCTTCCCACGTCACACAACCAACGGAAACCATTCCCCAGAGGGAAGCACTGTCTCCAGTTGGACATGGAAAAGAGTAAATTAATACAATAAAAATGTGAGGGATTAAATGGCAACTCAAATAATCTCTTTCCTTTTACATTGAGTACATTTGTTTTCTAAGCAAATGGAAAATGGGTCTTAGAAATATTATTTTAGCTAGTGTGGTGTTTTTACTCAAAAGCCATTTAAAGCCTGGTCATAGTTCCAGATGGCCAGCATGGAAATTACTCAACTCAATGTAGAGGTAAAACTAAAATTTATAGCTGGGAATTTACTAGGATTTTGTCGTATGCTAGAAATTCTGAATGTTTTAGGACCTCTAATATGTCTGAATATGATGCAGAGATCTAGTAAATAGGCATGATATGGTTATGCTATGACAAAAACAATTTTATGCAATGCAAATTGTCAAGTGACATACGTATGAAAGACATCAGCCTTGTCAACACTTGATCATGGATAATTCAAATGGGTTCTTTGGCAATTTAATAATTTCTTCATTTATGCTCTCTGGAGTAGACTCATTCTTTCAGAGAATATTAGTAACAATAGTTTTTTTTAATTAAACTATTGACTATTTCCATAGGGACATTCATTCCTAATCTCTTGCTGTGGACTGTTGCTCCAAGATTGATTTAAAAAAATATGGATTTTTGTGGTTCTTGCTATTTGCTGAAAGTCAGTGATAACATAGTGGCATGTAAATTACAATAGTTTAACCAAATTATTCTTTTTCTTATGATTTTTTTGGGGACTATGATGCATCTAAATTTCCCATAATCACCTATCATCCCAAGATATATTGAGCATTTAATAAATTACCTTTGTGGATTATATCCAATCAAAATATATTTTTTCATAGTCTGAAATTTGACTTCATTGAATTTAATAAATATTTATTCAGTGGTAAATACATGGACGATTTTTACCAGGTGCTGAAGGTACCACCGAGGTCCTAGTAGACCCTGTGAAATTGCTAGATTGTAGAAATGGCAGGGACAAAGACTTTTGTGTCTTCAACATAGATGTCTTCATGGAAGCTGCAGGGGCTCATAAAGTCTCTGAAATATTTTTGAGCTTTAGGAGCCTTAGCTTTGTAAATTATAGAATATTATTTCTCCTTCTCTGAGCCTCATGATTATGTGTAAAATGGAGATAACACTATATTACATGCTATTCTTAGAATTAAATGGTCATAAATAAAGTGCCTCGTGTAGTAACTGACAGACAGGATACCCCACAAAAGGAATTTATCTTATTACTAATGTTCTTAGGAGGACCATTTTCCTCTAGAAACACAAGGAATTTAGAAAAGAGTACCATGGTTTGATTTGCTTGGAAGTCTGAGCACCAGTGATACCAGTGGCTCCTGTGCTGAACAGCTCCTGTCCCAGTTAGATTTAGAGAGCAGAGCAGTGGTAGCTGCCAGAAGCCAGGAGCACCGTCCACCTTCCATTATATTATATTGCACATCATTCAACAGGAGGGTGGTGGGTGACAACTGTAGGGAAAACAGGGCCACAAGTGTGGCTGTGGCTCTAGGCTGTACACCAGTGGCCTTAGAGCTGGAAATGAGGCCTAAAGTAGCTGCAAGTTTGGATGTATCAATATAGATTGAATGATTAGAGTAAATTGGAATAGACACTGTTGGCAGGATGATCTTTTGTAATATTAAGGAGTAATTTAGGCATCTGAATTTTGCAGCATCAGTTGCCTTAGGGAAAGAATGTTGCAGCAGAAGCTCAGTGAAAACTTCAAAAGTCGTATTTCCCCAAGAGAACTCGGGGTAGAGAGAATAATTTGTGAGTCAGAACAAGTCTTGCAACCCTATGAGGCTTCAGGTTTGGGAGTGGGGAGAAGAGGAAAGGGGGAAACAAGAGGGGTAGTCATTATGGGTGTCTAAAAAAGGGGCAACAGCTCTATCCTTCACACAAGACAGGATTCAGCAGGGATGACCAAACCCTAGAGAAGTTTTGTGGCATGTGATAGCACAAGGGACTTGTGCCTCTTTTGCTGGTAAAGTCCAATGGAGTGCTAAAACTCTTTAGTGGAAAGACCAGAGTGGTTTGTCTAAGCAGATGTGTGTGTGGCATAGTCCTGAATTGTCTGTATTACATCATGGGGCAAGAGCAGAATGAGTGAGAGAGTCCCAAAGGGGCCAACAAATGCAGAATGAGCAGGAGAGAGAAAAGGAGAATGACAGAATGAGCATTAATGAGTCCTCCCTTTGCATGAGATGAGAAAGAATGCATAGGTGACCCGTGTGGGACAACCACTAAGGTCCATACAGGATGGTGGACATCTCAGAAAGTGATAACTAATGGTCTGATTTCTTCTACTCCCTAAATCACAGAGTCACATCACTGGCTAAACAAACTAAACAAACAAACTAAACAAACTAAACAAACAACAAACAACAAAATTGGGTGGATGCTCTAGGCAAAGCTGTCTTAGATTTTAATTTAGCCTTTTGATATTATTTTCCCAAAAATAATAAAGAGAGTGGGACATGTGGACAAAAAGTGTACTCCATTAAAGTCAGAGAGGAAGGCAAGGAGTGCATGGATAAGGAAAGATGGTGATGCTCTTGGGGAGGAATAAAATGGGGCCCAGACTGTCCCAAAGTAGGGAGGAGCAAGTCAAGAAGGAATTAAAGTGAAGAGAGCATGTGAGGAAATTCATGCCGGATATGCCACTTCTTTGGTGAAGTGGAAGGCAAATCACTAAATGGAATGTAGTGGGTGGAGATGAACGAGGGGAACTAGCGAGGGCAGGGCAAGGAAAACAGAAAGGAGGAAGGGCCACTCTGGAGAATGTGTGATGAAGTCAACAAGGAAAGAACATTTGTCAAGCAGCAGTGAAAGCTCAGTTGAAATGAAATAACATGAATTTATAATATGCCAAGGTAGATGTTTGTCTACTTCTTTCTTTTATCAATCTTTGCTTTATTCTAACGGTAGTTATTTAACCTGTTTTGTCACATGAGGAAATGATTGGTCACTTCCCCCCTTCTTTTTAAATATGCTTTTTTGTTCTGTATGAACTTTAAGATGAAACTACTTGTTTTAACTCATTGAAGGAGCATAAAACATAAGCCTTGGGAATTTTTCATATATTTTTATTGGCTTTCATATATAATAAATTTATATGGATCAATTTATCTTTTAAATATATTTGGCATGTTATCTATGTTAGTAATACTATAAGACCTTGAGACAAAAAGAGAAAGTCGGTGGCGGGGCGGGGGGGAAGGAAGGGGAAGAGAGAGGAGAGGGAATAAGAGAATGGAGAAGCAACATAGTCCAGGAATTTGGAGCATCCTTCTCACAAGGTTTCTCTTATATATACAGATATAGTTATGACATTTTAAATGTCTGAGCATCCTTGAGTAAAGAAACATCTTTAAGTTTCTACTGTCTGACCTTATTTTTTAAAACCTGTATAGCCTGTAAGAAATATTGAACAAAATTAGTATATGTAGTGCACAAACAGGACATTTGAAGTTAGATGTTCTGAGACTGGCACATAACAAGCTTTTAATAAATAACCATTATTGATCATTTTCAACAGCGTATTGAGACTTCTTTTCTAAGGCCAGTTCGTATGTTGGAAGAGTAGAGCCTGGAGAAGGAATCAGAAGTGGGAGTTGTACACTTAGTGGCCTAAGTACTACTCTGTGACTATTCATGACATATCAGGAGCTGGTGTACTCACTATAAGACGGACGGGTGAGGGGCATCTCAGTCGGTTAAGTGTCCGACTTTGGTTCAGGTCATGATCTCCTGGTTTGTGAGTTTGAGCCCTGCATCAGGCTCTGTGCTGACAGCTCAGAGCCTGGAGTCTGCTTCAGATTCTGTGTCTCCCTCTCTCTCTCTGCTCCTCCCCGGTTGCTCTTTGTCTGTCTGTCTGTCTCTCTCTCTCTCTCTCTCTCTCAAAGATCAAGATTAAAAAAGAAAAGAGGGACAGGTAATACACTAGCTAGAACTATGGGCAGAGAAAGGTGGTGGATGCTTGGATCAGTGCTAGGCAAAATAAAGAAGGAAGCAGAATTTATTATTATTGACAGACTTTTATTATAAGATCTCTCTGTCAAAAGAAAAGGATGAAAGGTAGAAAGGAGGAAGGAAGGAAGGAAGGAAGGAAGGAAGGAAGGAAGGAAGGAAGGAAGGAAGGAAGGAAGGACAGGAGGGAGGGAGGGAGGAAGGAAGAAAGCACTTTTTTTTCATTCTTAACCAGTCTTCCCCTACCTATACCTTCACCTCCTCATACTCACAGAATCCAAAAATTCTTGCCTTCCAGAACTTCAGTTTCCTGACAAACTTAATGGCAAGCAAGACTTGTGTGCTGTAGCAGCATGTTAATGGGCAGCATTTGCCTGTAGGCTGAACTACTTTCCTTCCTTACCTTGCCCTGGTACATCACATTTGTCTTATTTCCAGGACCTAATTTAGGAAAATTTGACTTATCTTCACCCACACTTTTAAGGATGGAGGAAGAAAAGGTTTAATATCATTGAGCAACCTTACTCTTGGAATCAGATTTTAGACAGATGGGAAGTGGCCTAGGAGAAGTTCAATATTTGCGATTTTCTTGCACTTTCTCCTTCTCTGCTCATTTCACAGTCTTGCCAAACCCTGTGTCTTTGTGTAGCTTACTTTCATTTGAAAGCAACATCGATAACTGCAGCCCCTGCTTTAACAACTCATGACTGTACACAGAGAAGGCCTTTGGCCTGGGAAATCCATCACACTCATTGGGTTTCTAAACTCACTGGAACCTTGACGGGGAGAGGGCAAGCCCCAGAAGCTTTACTGGAAACAAAACACAGCTCCTCACTAGAGCCTTCTTTTGTGAAAAGAAGTCTGAAAGACACCTTGCGAGTACATACTAATGTCTAGTATGTAAATAAATTATACCTAATAAGTTCTCAGAGGGCTATTAGCTTTTCTTAAATCCAATAAAAGCTGCCTCTCTCTTGCACTGGGCACAAATGATGAGGTTCCTTGGAAATTTTCCAGGTAAACTATTTTGGAATTATGGGAAGGGCTTTTGTGGCATTAATAGCACCTCTCATTAATTCCAGGAAAGGCATTTCCCACCTACCACTCAATTGGCTAATCTCAAGAAACACTTAATGTTTCTGAAAAATGTATTTAATTTAAGTCATATTTCTAAATAGCAGCACACACAAATGCTTATGATATACTAAGTAAAAGAAAAAAGAAATTCTGTCTATACTATGATTATGGTTATTTAAGTGAGGATAACAAGGATTAGAAAAAAAGATGACAAGTCACCTGGGCTATAGAAGTTTCTCAATAAACATTATGAGTGAACTATTAATGCACATGACCAAAAAAAGCAATGTTTTATCTGAATAGTGGATTGTTGACAAAATTGCTCAATATTCTTTTGAATGTATTTATTCAGCAAGTAAGTTTTTAAAAATCAATTGGTGGGGCACCTGGTCGGCTCAGTCAGTTAAGCGTCCAACTTCGGCTCAGGTCATGATCTCAGTTTGTGGGTTCGTGCCCTGCATCGGGCTCTGTGCTGACAGCCAGCTCAGAGCCTGGAGCCTATTTTAGATTCTGTGTCTCCCTGTCTCTCTGACCCTCCCCTGATCACGCCATCTCTCTCTCTGTCTCTCTCTCTCTCTCTCTCTCTCACACACACACACACACACACACACAAATGAATAAAACAATAAAAAAATCAATTGGCTATATTAAATTGTTATTAAACCCCTCTATCTTTCGGGCACCTGGATGGCTCAGTCAGTTGTGTCCGACTCTCAGTTTAGGCTCAGGTCATGCTCTCACAGTTTCATGAGTTGGAGTCCCACATCAGGCTCTGTACTGGCAGTGCAGAGCCTGCTTGAGATTCTTTCCGTCTCTCTCTGCCTCTCTCCCATTCACACGGTCTCTGTCTCTCTCAAAATAAATAAATAAACTTAAAAATCCCCCTCTGTCTTCTTTATAACTTCACTCTCCCCCCTCCCTCCCACTGAATTGTTTCCCATCCTTCTGATAAGTGTCTGATGACATAAAAGCAGATTGAAGCACTGTTCATATATAGAGGTTATTCAGTTGATACAAGACAATAGCAGGTATATGTCACTGCATTCTTAAATTCAACACTGGCCAACAAGATGGCACAATTAAGGGACCATGTCATGTGTTTTCAAATTATTTTGTTCCCCCAAACCAGAAATTTAATATTGATGCTTAAATTTTAACTTTTATAGATGTGTTCTACTGTTTGACTCCAAACGCAGGCAAATACCTGGAGAATTAATATGTGAAGTGTCCTTGGTCTTTTGCACATCAATGTAAATAGTTTGGGTGAGGGAAAGGAAAAGAGCAAGAGATTCTGGAGGTAGAAGTACATTTGGGACAGAGCACATTAAAGGGAGAAATTAGCAAAGATAGGAGAGACCAAATGCCTACTTCCCAGGTTCTTCCCAGAGTGCACCCTGCTGTCTAAGAGTGAGCTTCATGGCCATGTTGCAGTGGGGACTTGGAAGTTGCTGCTGCCACGTTCAATTGTTGAGAATCTGGTTGGGATTTATGGTTTAAGAGTCAAGACACTCATGTCCAGGCTGCCTCCTGGGCTGATGGATTCCTGAGCCAGTAGTGAGTCTATTTACAGATTAGAGCTTTACATTTTCAGATGGGATTTGTAGTCATAATACAAACTTAGGATCATGGTGCATTTAACAGCTGTTAAGAGAGTACTAGGATAATATTAAGACCAAATGTTAGGGCTTTTAATACAGTTTTCTGCTATAGATTATGAATCTACAAATTCCAGCCATTCACTTTCAATAACAAAATAAACATCTTTGACGTTAATTACACGTTTTTGACAGTGTTTTAATACTCAATCTCCAAACAATCCAAATTGTTTTTTTTTTAGTAATTTTTAACCTGTATTTTCTTTTAAATGGTGAAAATTTTACCATAAACAGAAATAATCTGTTGGTCTTAGTTGTGAGAAGTTCACACTTAGCTGTTTAATTAATTATGTAACTGACCCTTGTTCGAAGTAATAAAGAATGAAACTCAGAACTCACACATCAAGGAGCCTGCAAGAGTTGTGTTCCCTGGTTTAAATAAAATGGCTAAATACATATGTGTGTATGTGTTTGAGTGTGTGTGTGTGTGTGTGTGTGTGCATGCACATATATACACCCATAAGTGCATAAGAGTGACTATTAGGGTAAGGAAACAGGACAGATATAATATGGTAGCAACATTGTAAAATGCTTATCATGTACCAGACGTTGTTTCAAGTACTTCACTCATTAAATTCTCAGAATTACACCATGAGGTAAGTACCATTATCTTTCCCATGGATTATGAAACTGGTTAAATCACAAGTATGTGCTTTTTTACCCTAATAGAAAAGGAGTGATTAAAACAGAGGAAATTAGAAGGGAAAGGGAGTAGCAATTCTGTCATTTCCTGTATTTTCAGAGCTGTTTTTAAGCGTGACAGCATGAAAGATGACAGATTTTCTGGGAACAGTAACTCTTCCTTACCGTGGTCAATACTGGAAAATCAGATGAGCTATGTACATGGATTTTCGATTGTAAGTGGACTTCCTTATTTATTTTATTTAAATCTCATTGACATAGTTTGATAGTTACTTCCTCTGAAGTAGTCGGTATTTCTTATGACATGACATTGAAGTCCATACCAACTGAGAATGCTACGTATCGTCATGTTGAAACTTTTGACAGAAAATGCCTGTAAAGGGTCAGGAATCAGTGACATATTGCTTTCACGGACATTATGTATTAATGTATTTTCTGTACAATACACACACACACACACACACACACACACACACACACTCACCTGCAAGAAAGACCAAACCACCGAAAATACTGAGTGGTTATTTCTGGGCAGTGAGTTGATATTTTTTCTCTTTTTGACTGGCTTTTAAAAACTGTCCACTATAATCGGGCCTCCATTTTGTGATAAGAAAACTTATAGAAGTCAATTAATCAATATTTATCACTTGGTTGCAAAATAAATATTATTGTACCAAGATCTTTATAGAAGATACAATAATATATTAGGGAGGGCTCTTACCTTCTAGAAATATATTGTGGAAATAGGCACAAGGAGTGGAGGCAGTATATAAGCAGCACAGATACTGATTTCTTTGTAAGAGGAGGGAGTAATCCCTAAGAGTTGAGTTGTTCAGAAGAAATTACAAAAGAAAATCAGGCTGGCTTTAAAAGATAGGTCCAGGGGCTCCTGGGTGGCTCAGTCAGTTAAGCATCTGACTTCGGCTCAGGTCATGATCTCATAGTCCATGGGTTCAAACCCTGCGTCAGACTCTGTGCTGACAGCTCAGAGCCTGGAGCCCACTTCAGATTCTGTGTCTTCCTCTCTCTGCCCCTCCCCAACTCGTACTCTGTCTCTGTCTCTCAAAACAAAATAAATACATAAAAGAAAATTAAAAAAAAAAAGATAGGTCCTGTCCAAGGGGCCATGTGAATAGAAGGAGACAGGGAATTCCTGTCAGCTGTAATGGCTCCCCAAAAATATAGATAAGAAAGCACTACATTTATTTAAAGCTGAAAGATGAGATTAGTGGTAAAGAGAAACAGTAAGATGGGTCTCAATTATGGGAGCCATTGACTGTCCTATTAATATCTGCCAAAGAGCAACCTCTTTGAGTGCTTCAAGAACACCACTTTCCAGGGGCGCCTGGGTGGCTTAGTGGGTTAAGCGTCTGACTTTCACTTAGGTCATTCATGATCTCGCGGTTCGTGGGTTTGAGCCCCACGTTGGGCTCTGTGCTGACTGCCAGCTCAGAGCCTGGAGCCTGTTTCAGTCTGTGACTCCCTCTCTCTCTGACCCTCCCCTGCTCACTCTGTCTCTCTCTCTCCTAGAAATAAATAAAACAAAACAAAACAAAGAACACCACTTTCCGGGACACAGAAACCAGATAAGGCAATCCCGAAGTCTCAGAAGAGGTATTCCAAGCTCCATCCCCCCATTCCTTTTGAATTTCATCCTTTGTTCTATCTCTTTGTCCTACTTGATAATAGTATCTCGATTTCAAATTGTCTGCTTTGTTCTCATCTTTAACTTTATTCAAGAGAGAGTTTCTTGAAACTACTTTGGAGCAATGTCAGCAATGTCAGCAATGTCATGCTCCCACACCTGTCGGCTATAGCATATTTTGCATCATCCAAAGCCTCATTTTGTCCTAGGAGGTACTTGCCAAAGGAAGGAGATAAGAAGGTATATTTAGTATTTTTTGCTATGTAACAAATTTCCCTGAAGCTTAGCAGCTTGAAACAACAAATATTTATTATGTCACCAGCTTCTCAGAGTTGGGAACCTGGGAGTGCCTCAGCTGTCCCCTAAGCTGCTGGTATTGGATGCCGTCTTGGAAGACTTCTGATGAAGTCTGGTGGATCTGCTTCCCGGCTCCTCTGTGACCATTGGCAGGAACTTCAGTTTCTTGCTCTGTGAGCCTCTCCATAGGGCTGCTCACAAAAATGACTTCCCCCACTGTAAAGTGATCCAGAAGTGAGAGAAAAAATGCAAGAGCAAGCTATCAAGACAGAACCCACAGTGTCTTTTATAACCCAATCTCAGAAATGAAATATTATTTACTCTGCCTTATTCTGTAGGCCACAGAGACCCTGGTACAACACAGGAAGGGGCTACGCAAGAGTATGAATACCAGGAGGCAAGGGTCATTGGGAACCATCATGGAGTCTGGTTGTCACGAATAATTGGGCAATTTTTTCTGAAACATATTATGGATAAATCATTTACAAAGATGAATTTACAACTACATGTATAATATTTCTGCATTTAACATGATGAAATGGAGTCTTTAGAAAGAGGCGTGTGCCTGATCTATTTGGCGTTTACACTGTTTGTCTCTAGTTACACTGAGAGACACATATTTTCTTAAAATACCAATTTCAAGAAGAGGGGCACAATACTATATCCAGGAATGCCAACTATGAAGTAAAACCTGTATTTTTTAAAGCTTATTGATTTATTTTGAGAGAGACAGGGACAGCACAAGCAGGGGAGGGGCTGAGAGGGAGGGAGAGAGACAATCCCAAGCAGGCTCTGCTCCATCAGTGCAGAGCCCGATGCGGGGCTCGAACCCATAAATGGAGAGATCAGGACCTGAGCTGAAAACAAAAGTTGGACACTTAACCATCTGAGCTGCCCAGGTGGTCCTAAAGCCTGCATTTTGCTGTGTATATGAGCATAGAGAGGGCTCTGCACTAACTCCTGCTACTGGGCATAGTATATGGGCAGGAGCATGGGGCTGGAGAAGTGCAGGTCTACTGCGAAGCCCCTGGGGGGATGCCACTCTGTGAAGGAGCCCTGGGACAGGAATCCCGACTTTGAAACGCTATGTGACATTGTCAACCTTTCTGGTCATGTGAAAAGTGCATGCGTGCACTGGGATAGATAAAATATTTTCATTCTCTATTGATTCGGATGTCTAGCCTCTCTGCTCATCTAATGGCCTCAGTAGCAGAGGACTGGCCTGTACAGCACGTTGGCAACAAAATGATGCACCTGGAGGGCTGATGAGGGCAATCAGGCCGCCCTGGTTCTTCTTTTAACCGATGTGTTTGATCATGGAAATGGAAGTTGAAAATTGAAGAAAGAAAAAAGTGAGGCCCAGAAAGATTCATTAAGGTCACCCTTGAATTTCAAAATTTTAAGAAGTAAAAGGACTATCAGTAGTTTACACCTGAAGAAGTGAATCTCCTAAGTAATAAGTAACCAACTAGTTATTTCTAGTGAATTTTTGAAAGTGTCGTATTCACTTAAATACGTGGTATATAGTTTAAATATTATTTTAATAAGAAATAATGGCATCACAATAATTCCTATCACATATATGTGATCCAGAGTTCTGTGACCAGGTTGAGTCCAGTACTATGGGGTCAAATTTTCCTTTAACATTTGTGAAAATATCATTTATGGGGCTTCTGGGTGGCGCAGTTGGTTAAGTGTCCAACTTTAGCTCAGGTCATGATCTCATGGTTTATGAGTTCGACCCCCATGTTGGGCTCTGTGCTGACAGCTCAGAGCCTGGAACCTGCTTCAAATTCTGTGTCTCCCTCTTTCTCTGCCCCTCCCCTGCTCACACTCCATCTCTCTCTCTCAAAAATAAATAAACATTAAAAAAATTTTTAATATCATTTATGGTCCTGTTCCATATTTCACTGGAAGGCCAGTATCTTTCCTGTGATTTCTGGAAATTTTCAAGGATTTATGCACACCATTTCAATTCCCAATTCCACCTCAACCTGATATGCATGCCTTTCTGGGTCTGGGTTAATCTGTCCATCCAAAATCAGCACAAACGTGGGTCACAAGCCCTTGACTCACAAGAGACAAAGTATACAGCTTTTCTGGGTGCAGGCGGACAGGGGCTAATGGAAGGTTACACACTATCACATAACAGAGAAAACAACTTAAAATTTAAGACTTGTCTTAAAAGACTCTGTATGGCTTCCTACTCCTAAGGGATCTTCTGAGCACCAGCCTCCTAGCATGTTGCTGTGCCTCTTTTCTTTCCAACTGGTTGTTGCATCATCCTCATTTCTATCTGAGTTTCGTTGTTCCTAAGTTCTTGACTCTTCATCTCCTCCTCTCCCCTATGCCCCACCCAACACTTGTCCTCATAGTTTTTTATGTGCTCTCTGGAGACAATGCATGGAAGAGTTCTTTCCTACCCACAGCAGCCACCAATGTCTTTCCCTAAGCAAAAGGCCATTTCCTCTTACATGAACCATAGTATTTCCTGGTATGCTGAAATCCACTGCAATCACTCTGTATCATAGAACAAATCTTCTTCATTCCTAAATGTAATGTGACAATATGAAATTATAAGCAAAAAACCTAAAATAAACATGACTATTGCTCTGTTATTTCTGACACTGGTACTGAAATATTATTTTATGTTCTCAGTAATAATAAACTTAAACCATTCTGTGGTATTGGAGGTATGACACTTTAAACATTGTAACCAGTTTATTTGACAAGAGTAAACCTCTTTAACAGTTGACAGCTCATATGTCAAATACCTCACAACTTCTTCCTATTTTGAATAATCATGCATTATTACTTTAAATGCAGTATGTTAAGCCATACACAAAGAGCAAATTGGCAGTGAAAAGTCATGTTAGAGTTTTTTTTTATTATTTGTTACAATCATTCTTTTAAATATGCAGTCACCAGCTAATGTATAGCATGTACTCAGTACATTCCATCTTGAAACTACTTCACCCCATGAGTGAATTTATTTCCATAAGGCCTCAGTGAAACAGATGAGAACTATTATGCCCTTTTCCAGGCAGGAGTTTGAAACAGATAAACTACCCACCTTCACACAAAGGAAGAATTACAAAGATATAAGCAAGCCTTTTTACTGTATCCTGACCTTGCTTGTTATGCTCTCTATGCAGCTTCCCTTTTAAGTGAAAAAGAAGTTGAACGTGGAGATGAGAGTGTTCCACAGAGACAGTCATGTTGACTTCATCCTTGGTCCTTCTTTGGGTCTTTTTTGGGATATTGCTTATCCCTAAACTTCACCTTGCCTTTGTTTCATTAATGGAACAGTGGAAGAGAATGCCAGCTTTCGATTCTCACGTCAGGATATCTGTGAAGATAAACAGAAAATTCAAAAGCCAAAATCCTTTACGTTTTTATTTTATTTTTTAAAATTTATTTATTTATTTTAACAGAGAGGGAGAGTGTGCATGCATGTGTGGGGGAGGGGCCGAGAGAGAGAATCCCAGGCAGACTGCACTTGTCAGGGCAACAGCCTACTGCGGGGCTCATGCTGATGAATAGCGAGATCATGACCTGAGGTGAAATCAAGACTTGGATGCTTGACTGACTGAACAACCCTGGTGCCCCCGAAATCAGTTATAATTTTAAGGCCTCCAAAAGCATCCCAGGAAATTTCCCATGCATCAGGAGCTCATCAACCAGACGAGCCCAAGGCCCAGCCTTTTGTAGCTGTGCTTCTAGTTTGTTTCATGTCACTGCAAATCGTCTCTTTATGTGAATTTTGTTAACTCTCCAACTAATCAAAGTTTTGATTGTGTAAGTGACTTAAGTGAGAGGAAAGCTTATGAATTTTTTACTCTGGGAGCCAATATATATGTATTAATTTTATTTTTTTAATACTTTAATGTTTATTTATTAGAGAGACCGAGCACAAGCAGGGGAGGAGCAGAGAGAGGGGGAGACACAGAATCTGAGCAGGCTCCAGGCTCTGAGTTGTCAGCACAGAGCCCAATGCAGGGCTCAAACTCACGAACCATGAGATCATGACCTGAGCCAAAGAAGAACACTTAATCGACTGAGCCACCCAGGCGTCCCTATATATATATATTTTTTTATTTTAAGGCAGATCACCTCACTCTTCTCTTCAAAATCCTCTGCCAGCTTCCCATTCCACACAGAATAAAATGTGTGCTTTTATTACAGCCTACAAATCCGTCCTGTGGCTCTCCCTTTACCTCCTGTATTCCAGGCACGCAGGCCTCATTGCCCTCTGAAACAGGAGTGTAATCTTCCCCCACTCCCTGTAGGGCCTGTGCATTTGTTTTTCCTCTGCCGTGACTTTCCAGACACCGTCTGACTTTGGGGTATCCTGAGTGCTTGAAAGTGAGCCTGCTCTAAACATATGTCGAGACTAGCTTCTTGATACAAACTTCCGACAAAGAGTTCTTAACTTTCAGAATTATACACTTGTCCGAATGGCTAAATGTAAGGCTGTGTGTTCCTAATAGGAACATCTGTCTAGAAAGAATGGCATTCCCATGGAGGCCTGAAAATTATATCCTTTCTAAAATTGCAAAAAGACACTCAAATTCTATACAGAATTTTCTCTTTAAAATATCTTTGGACAATTTAGGCATAAAAAATACTGTAAGAGGTTTTCTAGTTTGTCTCCAAATTCCATAAAATATTTGCAATTAGATAAGTCTGTTTCCACCTACAAATCAGAATATTGATTGGGCTCCTATTTAATGTTCAAAGTGAAGAAAGAAAAGCCAGAAGGTCTGCCTTCAGTGTCTATTCTTTCAAGTTACTGTCCATTTGGAGACATAACATAATAAGAATATAATCCATGAAACTTCCACTCTTATCCTCTGATCCAGCATCAATGATAAAAAGTATCTCAATATTCTCAAAGGCTGACCTCATCTCTGAACACTACTCAGGGATAAAATTTACCTATGCTTGCCCATTTGAGTGTCTGGGGCTGAAACTGTTTGGAATAGACTTAATGACCTTTAACAAAAATGTATTTAATCTGAATATTTACTTCTAGATGTAGCGATTATATTCTAGCAATATGCTTGCACATATTTATGATGTCCTGAAAATATGAATTCTGCATGGTATAAATAGGAATATCAATCACCACAATGTTCTAACTACACTACACATGGTACTTGGGCAAATGACTATCACAGAGACATAAAAATCGAGTTTGCAAGAGCAATGGTTTCTTTTTCATTCCTACTCACCTCGAGGGATGCGGTAGTTGAAAACTGTTTCAGGTAGTATAATGCTGCTTTGCCCTTTCCTTAAAATGACTGCCATGTTAGGACCCATTAGCACTACAGGTATTTATATTCTGCATTTTAAAGGGTAGGCTCAGGAGATGTATGCCACGAGTTCATGGGTGAATTTCTACTGACCAGCATTTTCCACCATGTTTGAGAATGTCAATTTCAATGTGACAGATTTACTTGTTAGGCAAAGTGGAAATGTTTGCTTGGTTAATGGTGTCAGATTATTATGGAATGTCCCCAGGAAACCCACCCTTAGAACCAGAAAGAAAATTCTGATGTTATTAATTAGTAGGAGGAGAAGTTATTATCTTTAATTTCATCAGAAATTAATCCATTATAGTTAGACTTCTCAGCTTTTGTTTTTCCCATTGGGACCTTTAATCAGATCCTAGATATATCAATAAACTGGGATTAAGAAGATGGGTTCAGACAGCCAGGCTCATTGATAACTCCATTATGATCTTCCCTGAAGAGCAGAAAAATGGAAATATTTGTGTTTATTGGGTCATGAAGATAAGAAAGACAGGAATCTGTTCTATAATTCATAGGTTACAAATGAAATAAAATTGTGTCTGAGACAGTAGAGCACAGTATTTGCAAAGATGGACCCGTTAATCAAATTCCCCTTCTCTGGGAATGTAGAAATCTGGTCTCCTCAGGCTTCTCTTTTGACCAAAGTTTTCTCTAAAACCGAAGAAATGATTTGTTTCTAGTAAGTATTTCTAATTGATTCTAATAGTACTACTTATTTATAAAGACAATTTTTCAAACAAATCAAAATGAAGCGGCTCATCAATGAATATAGCACTGAAGACTTGCATCTGACAGGGTTTCTGTTATTTCCAAATACAGTAAGACGTCAATCTGTGGTTTGATACACGTCCTGGGATGAGAATATCACAGAGGTTTTGAAAATTGTATAATTATGCCATTACGGAGTTTGTTGAATGACTGTGGAGAAGATGGTGGTTAGGAAGTCAGAGCAAATCCAACTGTAAGTTTGTAGCACAATTTTACTATCATTCCTAGGTGCGAGTTGATGCATACCATGACCGAAGTTCAGCAATGTGATGATTCAAAGATGGGAGGTAGAGCAAAGGACTCAAGAAAATCCCTAGAGCTATTTGTAGGAAATTTTATCATTTCCCCAAAGACTCCATTAATGTGGCCCTAAGTGTCATTCATACAGTTGGGGCTCTTAAAGAGATTGGCCAAGCTAGACAGCCCCACATTCCATGCCATCCAGGAAAGGACAGTTTCCTAGGGTTTCCTTGTGGGACATGTTGGAGGTCTGCTATGATGATGCTTGGGATCGTAGGTGAGTTTCAGCCCATAGCTGCCTTTCAATCAGATATTTCATCTAAATGCCACAATCCCAAGGAAACTAATAATATTAAGTGTTCCTCCTTTCTTTCCTTGAGAGACAGAGTTGGCCATCATAAATATATTAGGATACTGTCAGTGGCAAGCAGCAGGAAATCCATGTAACAATCAGGAAATAATAAGGAAAATCTACTATGACATGGAAACTTTCGTGGTTGGTAAATTCAACAGCTTAGTGACAATATCAAAGATGCAGGTTTCTCCCTACCCCACTTTTCTGTTGCCTCATTGAGCATGTCATCTATCTTTTTCATGGTTTCAAGGCAGTCGTACCCGATCAGGTGTCATGTCCCGCACAACAATATCCAGAGGCCATAGAAAAAGACGGTGAATCCTTTTTTTGTGAGAGGGAGGGAGGTTTCCTCAGAAGCTTGTGAGCATTTACAATCTCACAGCTCATTTGACAGAATTGCCCATTTCCTCTAGTCCTAAACTAGAGCAAGAGAAAAAATAGTTGGGTTTAGACCAACCCAAGTACCCAGAACCCACTGAAGTTCATCTGATACTTAGGAAAGAGACGTTGCTTTCGGTGACAGGCCATAAGTTGTTTCCGTTTCCCACAGCTTAACAAAGAGAAGTATAGAGACACAGTGCAGGGTTTCTCAGACTTGGCACCATGGGCATTTGGGGCTGGCTAATTCTTTACTGTGGAGACCATTCTAAGTACCGTAGGATGTTTCAGCATTTCCCTTGCCTCTACTCAACAGATGCCAATAGCAGCCCCCCTCATAGCTGTGACAATTAAGTTGTATCCTTGGGCAAGTAGGAGGAGGAAACAAATTCACCTCTTACTGAGATGCACTGATCGGGTACATAGACACAGGAGAGGGACACTGCCACAGGGTTGGCTACTATGTAATGGCTTTAGGCTTGACCTGGATCTATGAACATGATCATATGCTGGGATACATTAGGCATGAGTGACTTGAGGCCACGTATGCCTCGTGTGCCTCCTGAAGGCTTGTGCTTAATGTATGGGGCTTCCTGGTCACAGATCTGCAGCTTTCTTTGGTGGTCTATGAGCCTTTTTGTGTGTATGGAAATCTTGCAGGTAGTGGTCAGTGTCAGAGAAGGTGCTGACGCAGGGGTGAACAGGGGAAAAGGCAGAGGCTGAAATCATGGTGTCACTGGGAAAGATATAGCTCTGTATGGGAATGTAAAGTGAGTTGGTATAATGTAATTTAATTTGGCCTCCTTACCTTATAACAGTCTTAGTCCTTGATGAATTCTCCTAGGAAATAGTTTAAATGCACCTGAACTAAGGAACTTTAAAAATGGTCCTCCAAAATCGGGGCATGACCTATATATAGCACCTGCTTTGAAACACACCTTAACTGGAAATGGTAGTTTAAAAGTTAAAATTTCTTGAGCAGGAAGGTAAAAATAGTCACCATATTAGATAAATTGAATAGCTAAAATAAGCCAGTGATTTAGAGAGAATGTTACTTCAGACATAAGTAATTCTGACCACTTAAGCTCCTCTCCCTCTTTTTATTACATGTTATGTCTCATTTTGATACAAGAAAGCAATTTAAACTGCACAAGATCGTGGAAAATTTAAGAGACATTTTGGGAATGGAAATAAGAAAGGATATCTCTGGAGGAGAAAAAAAAAGGTGGAAAAGGAATGAGGCACAAAAAATTAATATTTAGAAAGAATTAGAAGAGACATGGACTGATACCGAACAAAGTACTAGGAGTGCCATCTTGCACGTGCTTTACTCAGTTAATTCACAGATTTTTTTTTAAGTGGTGTGTTCATAGGGGTGCCTGGGTGTCTCAGTGGATTAAGCGTCTGACTCTTGGTTTCAGCTCAGGTCATGATCTCATGGTGCATGGATTCAAGCCCCACACCGGGCTCTGTGCTGACTGCAGAATAATAAATAAACTTTTATTTAAAAAAGGATGTACTTATATTTGCAAATGGTAACTTGCTACATGTTTTATGCATTTACACTTATTTTGATTGCTCTGTGATTTTAACATCCAATTCTGTACAGCAATAGTGGGTCAGAGCAGGAGGGTAAAGCAATACCATCATCACTTAACAGCTGTGTGACATAGGGAAGTTACATAACAACTCTGTGCCTCAGGTCCTGTAAAATGTGGCTGCTAATAGAACCTAGTACAGGGGGCCGTTGTGCACATTTTCCAAGTTATTTCAGGGTAAATTACCTATCATCCAGGCTGGCCTTTGCCTTGAGAAAACGTTTAACTGCTGTTGTTATTTTTAAGTTTTTAAAGTTTCTATCCAGCTGGTCTTGCTACTTATCTAGATTTAACCACTGTGTTTAACCTCTAAGGTGTCAGCATTCCCCACTAACTGAATACATGTTTAGTGCTGCTCATCCTAATTCAGAACAGCAGAAGAGCAACACTGTAGGGAAAATGTCTAGCTAGGATACACTGAGAAGTTCCAGAATAGAACATGATTAAATTTTGGGACACTCAGATGAGTAAATACCGGTGTGTGAAGAGGTACTAGAAGCTCAAGAAGAAAAAAGAAATTCTAATTATTTTGAATTGGACTTTTGACATTGTTTAACTGTAAAAGAGTTTGTGTATGTAAAATAATATATATAATGCATTATGTATAATGTAAAGACTAATAAATATACTCATGATACAGTTTAAAAAGATAAAGCACATATTGCTGTCTAAGACCCCTATGTGCCTCTCACTGAATTTTGTGTTTATCATTCTGTTGCTTTTCTTTATAAATTTATAATATATTAATAATCCCTAAACAACATAATTGTTTGATTGTACTTTTATTTGAACTTCATTTGCTAGTACCTGTTCTGTATATTTTTCTGAAACTTGCTTTTTTTTAAAAAAAAAGTTTATTTTGAGAGAGAGAGAAAAAGAGTACAAGGAGGCAAAGGGGAGAGAGAGAAAGAGAGAGAGAGAGAATACCAAGCAGGCCCTGCACTGCCAACACAGAGCCCAACATGGGGCTCAAATTTATGAACCTTAAGATCATGACCTGAGCCAAAATCAAGAGTCAGAAACAGATGTTTAAGCAACTGAGTCACCCGGACACCCCGTCTGAGACTTACTTCTTACTAAAAATCAAAACTACATTTTTGGCATTCATCCATCTGGGTATGTAAGAAATGTTGTTCATTTATTATCATGTACATGTTATATTGTATGACTATTTCTTATTTATTTCATTCTATGGACATTTGGGATATTTCTAGCTATTTTCACAAAAATGCCACAATGAATATGTCTTTTGCAGCATTTGGGCAAGGGTTTTTGCAGTAGAATTGCTGGCCCAAAGAATTTAAATATATTTGTGGCTATAAGATAATGTCAATTGTTTTCAAACATGAATACACTAATCTTTACTCCCACCAGTGGTATATAAAAGTTCCAAAAGCTCTACATTCATGCCAACCCTTAGAAAAGTAAGACTTTTTAAGTTTTACAAAATGAAGCTGTGACATGCTGTCTTAATTTTGGTTTCCTTATAAATTGGAGCATTTCTTTCCAATTGTACTTCCATGATTTCTTCTCTGTAAAATGCCTCTTCCTATCTTTTGCTGCTCTTAAACTATATTGTTTGTCTTCTTATTGGTTTTGAAATCTGTTTTTATATTTGGGAATCTAATCAACTGACAGTTATATATGTGGCAAATATTTTCACCCAAATTTTGGCTTTTCATATGGCTTGAGGTATCTGCAGTTTATAGGATTACTGGTGCCAAGTCTTCACTCCTCTGTAATAGAGTGACACATGCAGACACTTTGCCATGTAGCCATAGTGCCCCACCTCCAGATAAGTGAGTATGACACCCACCATGTTAGTGTGGGGCTTCACCAAGTGTCTTGCTTTGGTCAATGGGATATGAGCAGATGTGATGCAAGCAGGGGCATTAATGTGCTTGCATGATTCAGCTTGCTGTCTTGTGTTCCTGCTATTCTCGATAAGATCATGTCCTGATTTAGTGACTTGGTCCAAGGAAGACACCTGGAGCAGCTGCGACCCATCTCAAGCCTGGAACCATGTCCAGCTGACTTATGGCTGACCTGCAGATCCATGAACAAGAAACATAATGCTTGTGGTTATAATACATTTGGTTCGACATGATGCGTCACGCCACATCATTACAATAAAAGCTAAGTCAGAATTAATGAGCAGAAGTCCTATAATTTAATATGGCTGAATTTATCATGCTTTCCCTTTAGAGTCTGCACATTTTATGTCTTGTTTAACTCTAGTTTCCTCCAGAGTCATAAACATGTTCTTTGCATAAACATATTCTCAAACATCTTTCCTGTCCCAAGGTTATCAAGATAATCTGTTACATAGGCACTTAAGCCTATTAATAACTGGGAACTGATTCTGGATATGTGTGGAATGGGGTGCACATTTACTTTTTTTCACATGAATTCCACAATTGCCTCAACATAATTTATTTATCCATTCTCCACTGATACAGAATTCTACCTTGTTTCCAGATGGCGTTGTGTATACCTGTGTCAATATCACTGTCTTTTTTTTTTTTTTTTAAGTTTATCTATATATTTTGAGAGAGACAGAGACTGAGAGTTGGGGAGGGGCAGAGAGAGAAGGAGAGAGAGAATCCCGAGCAGGCTGTGCACTCTCAGTGCAGACCCAGAGGCGCGTGTCAGTCTCACCAACCATGAAATCGTGACCTGATCCAAAATCAAGAGTCCAACACTTAACCAACTGAGCCACCCAGGCATCCCAATATCACTGTCTCAATTCCTATGGCTTTTTAGTATGTCTTTTTTTATTTATTTATTTTTATTTCTAGGAGAGAGAGAGAGCGTGAGCAAGGGAGGGTCAGAGAGAGAGGGAGTCACAGACTGAAACAGGCTCCAGGCTCCGAGCTGGCAGTCAGCACAGAGCCCGACGCGGGGCTCGAACCCACGAACCGCGAGATCATGACCTAAGCGAAAGTCGGACGCTTAACCGACTAAGCCACCCAGGCGCCCCAGCTTTTTAGTATGTCTTGCTATCCGGTAGGATAAGTCCTCCCTTCTTATTATTTCAGGGAATTTTAGCTATAGTTCATCCTTTGCTTATCTATGTATTTAAAATAATAAGCCTGTAGGCGCGCCTGGGTGGCTTAGTCGGTTAAGCGTCCGACTTTCGCTCAGGTCATGATCTCGCGGTTCGTGGGTTCGAGCCCCGCGTCGGGCCCTGTGCTGACTGCCAGCTCGGAGCCTGGAGCCTGTTTCAGTCNTCACCCTCCCCTGCTCACGCTGTCTCTCTCTCCTAGAAATAAATAAAACATTAAAAAAAATTAAAAAAAAATAAAATAATAAGCCTGTTAAATTCCTTGAAAACCCAGATTCAAAATATGCCTATAGATATATTTGGAAATATTGGACAGGTTTGCAACATCATTTCATCATTCAGAATTTATTTTTGTTTATATATGTTTTATTTAATTCCTCTTAGAAAAGTTTATTATCGGGGCGCCTGGGTGGCTTAGTCGGTTAAGCGTCCGACTTTTGCTTGGGTCATGATCTCGCGGTTCGTGGGTTCGAGCCCCGCGTTGGGCTTTGTGCTGACTGCCAGCTCAGAGCCTGGAGCCTGTATCAGAGTCTGTGACTCCCTCTCTCTCTGACCCTTCCCTGCTCACGCTGTCTCTCTCTCTCCTAGAAATAAAAAAAAAAAAAAAAAAAAAAAACATTAAAAAAAAATTAGAAAAGTTTATTATCATCCACTTCGTCAGATCTTGTACCTTGTTTAAAAAAAAGCATCATCCTTGGTTATTTTTTTTGTTACTATTTTACAAGGCATCTTTTAAAAACCACATTTTAAAAATCTTTGTATCTATTATATAAAAATGCAATTGGATTTGGTCTAATTGATTTTTTATCCAACACCCATGTTTAAATCCATGATTACTGCTAATAATTGATCTACATAATATTTTGAGTTTTCTAGGTAGACAACCATATCATCTGGGATTAATGATTAGATTGTTTATTCCTTTCCAATATTGGTAATGTTTATTTCCTTTTTTCTTTTTCCTAGCTTATTTCCCTCAAAGGGACCTTCATTACAGTGTAGAACAGTGGTTAAGAGTGCTATTAAGAGTCTTCCGTCTTCGTGAACTTAAGGAAGATGATTTTAATCTTTCACCATTTAGTATGTTTGCTGTAGGTTTTTTGGTTTTGTATTTCTATAACATGAGGGAAATTCACTTCTATTCAAGTCTCCCTACGTGATAGATGAATTTATTAAATGCTTTTACTGAATCTGTTGAGGTGATGGTATACTTTTTCTCCTTTAATTTGTTAATGAGGTGAATTACATGAAAGATTTTTTTTATAATATTAATTCAACCTTTCATTCTTAGAATAAACTTAGTTTGATCATGACATCCTCTCTCTCTCGATAGGTAGCTAGATAGATTAGATATACATAGTAGTTATGTAGCTACATTTGCAGCTATTGTATAGAAATGCAATTGAATTTTGTAGAATTGATTTTTAGCTATCTATGTTATAGATATATATGGCGGAATTTGTTTTGTTTATATCTTGTTTACAATATTGGTTTGTATTTTCTCTTCTTTATGTTGTCCTCTAGTTTCTGAAACACAGTTATGTGAGCCTAACCAAATAAGTAGGGTGTTTTCTCTCTTTCCAGTTCCAAGAATAATTGGTGTAAAATCAGAATTATTTGTTTCTTGAGTGTGTGGGAAAATACATTTGCAAAAGTCATTTGGAAAAAGTCATTTATGAAAATATTTAAAATATTGGTTCAATATCCTTAAAGGTTTTAGTATTACTTGAGTTTTCTGTCTAGTTTTTATTAAATCATATTTTTAGGCATGTGCCCATATCATGATGATTATCAAGACAATTGACTTAAAGTATTTTTTTAAATCTCTGCTATATTTGCAATTATATTCTCAATTTATTCACCAAATTTTGTTTTTAGCAACTTTAATGTTCCCTCCAAAACAATGTTTTATTTATTTGATTTTATAATTTATTTTATGTATTTTGTATTTGTTTTCTCTCATTAATATCTCCCAGGAGTTGTTTCATATATGTCTACTATAAATATCATTTATCTGATATTTACAGTTGGTATAAATGTCTGAGAATCTTAGTTCTTTACCTGAAATATTCAAGCCATTCACATTTAATTGTGATCTCTGATATGTTTGGATTTATTTCTATCATCTCATATTATACTTTCTATTTTTATTGCTTGCCGTATTTTTTCCACTTTTCTCTTACAAAGTTTATTTTGTATTAACTAATACTTTCCTCCATTGTTACATTTTTCATTTTCTATTTGTTTTAAAGTTATATAGTATCTTCATTTTTATGGTTTATAGGAATTATGATGCTCATGTTAAACTTTATTCAACACAAAGTCCAAATTTAATCAGTCTATTTGTTGTGCCCGAATCGCGAGTCCCAGAGACCTCCAAGGAGCCGGCACCGATGCAAATACAAAAGGGTCTTTATTACAAGCTCGAGCAGGGGTTCACCAGCTTTCCGGTGTCATGGCAGCAAGGTAAAGCGAAGAACAATAGCGAACAGGGTTTTTAAGGAATAAGGGATGGGGGTGTTACAGTACATGTAGCATCATCACATAAGCATCAATTACAATTACAGCTTTGACCATTCAGTATCTGTTCATTACTTTTGGTGGGACCCAATCATGACTTTTGAGAATCCTTTGAAAATGACCAATTATGAGGTGAGTTTAAAGGGCCCATTCAGGCAAGCGGTGAGAAATTGGCTAGTTTGTATCTGCAGTTCCCAGCCTTGACTCAGACCATAGGAATGTTTTTTTGATTAGCTGAACTGAGGGCGGTCCGAGGATGGTTTTAGCCTTGAACAGTCTGAGATTGGGACTGAGATTGGGGCTACGTGCAGCCCGAGGTTTCTCTTAATAGAGGACTTAATTTTTGGCTCTTCATATTAACTCTTTTTCTTTAGAATGATTTCACTATACCCAACTTACCCAGATTTATGTGCTTCAGATGTATAATAATTCAATCCTGTCTTTTCTAATATCCACACATTTTACATTATTATTATTATTATTTACTGTGAACACTCATTAGATTTAGCTACTTCTGTACTTTTCTTAATTCTCCATTCAAATGTGAATTACAAGCCTATGTCCTGGGGTCATATTCCTTCTTCCTGAAATGTATCTTAGAAGTTACTTTAGAAAAGCTTTTGGTGATAAACTCTCAGATTTTGTATTGTTTACAAATGTCTTTGGTTGTATATAGTATGTCGGGTTGACAGGATTTTTTCTCAGCACTTTAAAGATATTTTTTATTGTTTTCTGGTTTTTAGAAAGTTAATAAATCAACTACCGCTTTAACTGTGATGTTAAATAATCTTTCTCTCTCTTTACCTGCTTATAGATTTTTAAAATCTTTTTATGTATTTTTGAGAGAGAGACAGAGACAGAGAAAGGGGGGCATGAGAGAGGGAAGGGCAGAGACAGAGAGGGAGACACACAATTCTAAGCCTACTCCAGGCTACGAGCTGTCAGCACAGAGCTCCATGCGGGTTCATGAACCGCGAGACCATGACATGAGCCAAAGTCAGATACTTCACCGACTGAGCCACCCAGGCGCCCTTCTCTTTACCTGCTTATAAAACCTTCTCTTTGCATTTGTGTTCTGCAGTCACCCTGCGTTATGTCTAAATGAAAATGATTTTAAAATGTATTTATTTTGCTAGGCATTAGATGGGCTTTCTAAGCTTAAAATCTTATTATTTAATCAATTGAGGAGAACTATCGGATAGTCTCTTCTTAAAAGTTAGCATTTCCGGGGCGCCTTGGTGGCTCAGTCAGTTAAGCGTACGACTTCAGCTCAGGTCATGATCTCAGGGTTGGTGGGTTTGAGCTCCGCGTCAGGCTCTGTGCTAACAGCTAGCTCAGAGCCTGGAGCTTGCCTCAGATTCTGTGTCTCCCTCTCTCTCTGACCCTCCCCTGCTCACGCTGTCTCTTTCTCTCTCAGAAACAAACAAACAAAAAATTAAAAAAATTTTTTTTAAGTTACCATTTCCAAATTTTCTGCCTCACCATTTTCCAGAACCCGAGGCAGAGATTTATTATACCATTTACTACACTTTCCCTACACCACCTAACCCCTCCTTCATACTCACTATTGCCTTGTTTCTCTGTTTTAAATTCTGGGTTATTTCTTCAAGTCCAGTCTCTTGTTTCCTTTTTATTTTCAGGTATATTTAACCTGACATTTACAAGTCTTATTGATATAAGACACATATTTAAGGAAATGTACCAATTATGCATATTTGTTTCAATAAATCATCTCATCCAGTAATTTAAAAAAACCACAGACTTTATCTTTTAGAGCAGTTGTAGGATCACGGTAAATTGAATGGAAGGTACAAAGATTTCCCTTATATGCCCTGTCCACACACACATACACAGAACCTCTCCCCATTATCGACATTCTGCACCACAATGGTGTATTTGTGACTGTCTATGAATCTACTTTCACACATCACAATCACCCAAAGTCCATAGCTCACATTAGGGTTTACTTTTGGCGTTGTACATTCTATGGGTATGGACAAATATATAATGATTTGCATCCCATTTTACGGTATCATACAATGTATTTTCACTGCCTAAAAATCCTCCGTGGTCTGCCCTTCTTCCCCCCACTCCCTCTTTCTTAACCCCTGCCAATTACTGATCATTCTGCTGTCTTTATAGTTTTTCCTTTTCCAGAAAGTCATATAGTTGGAATCTTACAATGTGTAGCATTTCAAATTGGTGTTTTACACTTATCAATGTGCATTTAGTTTTCTCCATGTATTTTCATGACTTAATAGCTCATTTTTTAAAGTTTATTTATTTATTTATTTATTTAGAATCCCAAGCAGGCTTTGCACTGTGAGCACAGTAGCTCATTTCTTCTAAGCATTGAATAATATTCTGCTGTCTGGAGTGTTGCCATTTTTTAATCCATTTACTTACTGAAAAACGTCTTGGTTCCTTCCAAGTTTGGGCAATAATGAATATAGCTACTATAAGTATTTGTGTACAGAGTTTTCTATTGACATAGTTTTCAATTTATCTGGGTAAATACCAAGGAGCATGTTTATTGGATGATATGGTTAGAGTATATTTAGTTTTGTGGAAACCACCAAATTATCTTCCAAAGTGGCTATTTTGTATCCCACTAACAATGAGTTAGAGTTACTACTAATCCACATCCCCATCAGCATTTGATGTGGTCAATGTTTGGGATTTGGACATTCTAATATCTGTGTGGTGGTATGTTGTTGTTTTAATTTGCATATCCCTAAGGATATATGATGTGAAAAATCTTTTCATATATTTACCATCTGTATGTTTTCTTTGGTGAAGTGTCTGTTCGGGTCTGTTACTCATTTTCCTATTGTGATTCTTAAGAGTCTTTTCTGCATCCACTGATATAATCATGTGAATTTTCTTTTTAGCCTGTTGTGTTGGATAGATTAACTGATTTTTCAATGTTTTCAATGATTCAATGTTGAATCAGCCTTGCATACCTAAAGAAAATCTCTCTTGGTCATGGTGTATAATTTTTTTTATACATTGCTGGATTTGATTTGCTAATATTTTTGAGGATTGTTGTATTTATATTCCAGAGATATTGATCTGCAGTTTTCTTTTTCTGTAATATTTTGTCTGTGTTGGTATGAGAGTAATGCTGGCCTCATAAAATGAGTTAAGAAGTATTCCCTCTCTTCTGTCTTCTGGAAGAGGTGATAAGAATTGGTATAATTTCTTCTTTAAATGGTTGGTAGACTTCACCAGTGAAACCATCTGAGCCTGGTACTTTCTGTTTGGAAAGATTATAAAGTGTTTGGTTCAATTTGTTTGATACATATAAGGCTATTCAAATGGTCCATTTTCTTGTATGAGTTTTAGGAAAATATATCTTTCAAGGAATTGGTTGTTTTCAACCTGTGTATCAAACTTGTGTGCATGAAATTGTTCATAGTATTCCTTTATTATCCTTTTAATGTTCATAGGATCTGTAATGTTGTTCCTTCTTTCATTTTTGACTTGTGTCTTTTCTCTTTTATTTCATAGCCTGGTTAGAGGCTTATCAATTTTATTAATATTTTCAAAGAACCAGATTTAATTTGATTGATTTTCCTTACTGACTTTCTGTTTTCAACTTCATTTATTTCTATTCTATTTTTTATTATTTCATTTCCCCTGCTTACTTTGAATTTAATCTGCTCCTCTTTTTCCAGTTCTATAAAGTAGACACTTAGACTATTAATTCTAAATCTTTCTTCCTTTCTAGTATGTCCACTCAATACTATGAATTTTCCTCTAAGCACTGCGTTAGCTGCATCCCACACATTTTCATAAGTTGTGTTTTCATTTTAATTTAGTGTAAAATATTTTAAAATTTCTCTTGAGATTTCTTCTTTGACCTATGTATTGTTTAGAAGTGTGTTGTTTAACTTCCACATATCCTGAGATTTCAAGCAATCTTTTTGATATTGATTTCTAGTTTAGTTCTGTTCTAGTTTAGTTCTAGTTGCAGTCTGAGAGCAGATATTGCTCAATTGTTTTTTTTTTTAATTTGTTAAAGTTTGTTTTATGTCTCAGAATGTGCTCTGTCTTGGTGAATAGTCTATGTAACCTTCAGAAAAATGTGTATTTTGCTGTTGTTGGATGAAGTAATCTATAGATTATCATCTATATGATATAGGTATATGATATAGATTATATCCAGTTGATTAATGGTGTTATTGAGTTTAGTTTTGTCCTTACTGATATTCTGCCTGCTGTATCTCTCCATTTCTGAGAGAAGGTTGTTGAAGTCTCCAAGTATGATATAGGGTCTATCTACCTTTCCACATAAATCTAATGAGTTTTTGCCTGACATAACTTGACGCTTTGTTGTTAGGTGCATACATATTAAGGACCCAAGAAGTTATATCTTCTTGGAGAATTGATTCTTTTATTGTAATATAATGTCTTTTTTTATCCTTGAATACTTTTTCTTGCTTTGAAGACTGATTTGCCTGAAATTAATACAGCTGCTCCTGTTTTCTTTTGATTTATGTTAGCATGGTATATTTTCCTCCATCCATTTATTTTTTTAATTTTTTTAATGTTTACTTATTTTGAGAGAGGGAGAGAGAGAGAGTTGGGGAAAGGCAAAAGGAGAGGGAGACACAGAATCTGAAGCAGGCTTCAGCCTCTAAGCTGTCATCATAGAGCCTGACACAGGGCTTTAACTCATGAACCATGAAATCATGACTTGAGCCAAAGTCGGACACTTAACAAACTGAGCCACCCAAGCACTCCCATTTATTTTTAATTTATATGTGTCTTTATATTTATAGTATGTTTCTTATAGACAACATATAGTTGGCTTTTCTTTTTTGATCCTAGCTGACAATCTGTCCCTTTTAATTGGTGCATTTAGACCACTGACATACAAAGTGATTATTGGTAAAGATGGATTAATATTTACCATATTTGTTACTGTTTTCTCTTTGTTGCCCTTGTTCATTATTTTTATTTTTGTCTTTTTCATCTCTTTCTACCATCTGTAGTTTAACTGAACATTTTCTATTTCTCTCCTTTCTTTTCATTTTGCTTCTCCTTCTGCTGCTGCTGCTACTTTTTCTTCCTCCTCCTCCTCTTCTTCTTCTCTTTCTCCTTCTTTTTCTTCTTTGTTTAGGGGTTTCCCTGGAGTTTGCAATATACATTTACAGCTAATACAAGTCCATATTCAAATAACACTATAACACTTCACAGGTGTTGTTAGTGAAGAGTTATTTTATTATTACCTCATAATAAAATAATCCTATTATTATTTTGAACAACCATTATCCCTTAGATCAATTAAGACTAACAAAAACAAAAGTTTTTATTTTATCTTCATTTCTTCCTTCTCCGATGCTCTTCTCTATGTATATCCAAGTTTTTTACCTATGTTATTTTCCTTCCCTCCAAAAAACATCTTTTAACATCTGGTTTTCGAGGAAGGTCTATTGATAAAAGTTATCTTAACTTTTATCCCAATTTTACTGAGCCTAATTTTACTGAGAAACTCTTTACTCCTCCTTCACTTTTGAAGTATAATTTGTAGGGTACATAATTTTGGACCGATGGTTTATTTCACTTATGCTAGAAGTATTTCACTCCCTTATCTTCTCATCTGCATGGTTTCTGAGGGAAAAATAGATGTAATTATTTGTTTCTCTACCAGTAAGATTTTTTTCTGCTGTGGTTTCTTTCAATATATATATATTTTTTAATGTTTTATTTATTTCTGAGAGAGAGAGACAGCATGAACAGGGAAGGGTCAGAGAGAGAAGGAGACACAGAATCCAAAACAGGCTCCAGGCTCCTCGCCGTAAGCACAGAGTCTGACGCGGGGCTCGAACCCACGAACCGTGAGATCATGACCTGAGCCGAAATCAGACGCTTAACTGACTGAGCCATCCAAGTGCCCCTCAATATATTTTTTTATATTTTATTTTCTGCAGTTCAAATATGTTATGCCTAGATTTTAAAAAAAGTTATACTGTGTGTTATTCTCTGAGTCCTGGATGATTCATCCGATGTCTAACATTAATTTGGGGAAATTGTCAGTCATAATTGCTTCAAATGTTTTTTCCATTCCTTTCTCTTTCTTGTCTTTTGGTATTGCCTTTACATATATGTTTTATTCTTTGTAATTGTCCCAAAATCTTTAAAAATTTTGTTCTGTTGTTTTTTCAGTTTTTTTTTCTTTTTAAAATTTTCGTTACAGAAGTTTCTATTGACATATCAAGTTCAGAGATCCTGTCCATTTCTTTGCCCAGTCCAATAACCCATCAAAGCATTCTTCATTTCCAAACAGTGTTTTTTATCTCTAACTTTTCTTTTTGGTTCTTTCTTAGAATTTTCATCTCTTTGCTTATATTGCCCATCTGTCTGCTGTGTAATTATTTTATTAGAACCTTTGGTATATTAATTAGTTCTTTAAATTCCTTATCTGATAATTTCAACATCCTGCCATATTGGAGTCTGATTTTGATGCTTGCTTTATCTCTTCAAACTATATTTTTTGCCTTTTAGTATGCCTTGTAATTTTTTACCTGATAGCTGGACATGATGTACTGGGTAAAAGGGACCATGAAAAATAGCCCCTTAGCAAGGTGTTGGTAAGGTTTGGGAAGGAGGGAGACACTCTATAGTCTACGATTAAGTTTCAGTTTCTTAGTAAGTCTGTGTCTCTGAATATGAACCTTGCAAGTGTATCTCAGTTTTTCTTCTTCCCTTTTCATGGGGCAGGATGCCCAGATTGGGCTGAAGTTGGGTGTTTCCCCAGGATAGTTAAGTCTTTGTAAAACCCCCATAATACAGGCTCTGGTAAGATTATTTTTCTTGAGGGCAGTCCTTGTTTAGAAAAACAAAATTCTCTGGTGTATTGCAAACTAATTACTTTTCCTCTCTTCCTGCCAGAGTCGTGAGGAGGTTTTTCTCTGATATTCACCAAGAGAATCTGGTTGAGCTCCTGGAGACAAAACACAAAAGTAGTGGAGACTTCCTATGTCTGAGTACCCCCCTGGAGTTTTTATTTCTTAGATTTGTCTCACCTGAGACTCTAGCAATTGATCAGTTATAATTCAGGGTTCCTGTGGGGGTTTCTGCTTGGGGCATTTACTTGTCAGTCTGTCCAATTTGGGATACAGTAATTTGCCCTGTGCCCTCACTTTTCTGATGGATCCAAGGAGAGTTATTGGCTTTCAATATGCTCAGCTTGTTAGGATGGAATGTGACTTCCAACCCTCTTAAATTCTGGTCCAGAAACCAGAAGACTGCAACTCTTCCCATCGAGTAAATTTACACTTTATTGTTTTTTTTTTAATTTCTAGAATTTTTATTTGGTCCTTTTACAAGTCTTCCTGCTCAATGTCTATTATATTTTTACTGTCTCTACTATTTTTTAGACATCATAAGCATGTTTATTTTGTTTTCTACATTTAATCATCCTGAAAATCTGAAACATTTATGGATCTAAATCTAGTTCTTTATTCTATTTATCCTTGTTCATGTATTTTTACCATCTTGTGGCTCTTTTTTAAAAATAAATTCTTAGTTCAAATCTATGTTTATTGAAACTTTATTTGTGAAGAGTTGTGAGGCTTAGATTGAGGGTATATTCCCGCAGAGATGAATTGCTTTACTTTTTGCCAGCCACATAGAATCTCTTCTATAATTGGACCATCTTGATTTCTTGCCTTGGCATTTTTTTGCATCATGTAGTTATTGCAATTTCAGACCTGTAATGACTACATAATGACTGATGCCTACTTATAAATTTTCAGAGACTATTCTAACTATTCCAGTCCCATCTCTTAACCTCACACCCCCAGAGACAAAATTACCATGGACAAGTTTCCTTGCTGAGTTCTGTTGTGTAGCAGTTTGTTTCTAGTTCATTTCATGAAGGATGTAGCACATTATGGCTCCTAGATTTATGGGTGGGTTTCCAGTACAACAGCCATTCAAATGTCCTATCTCTTATCTCATAAGTGATTTTTGAAATTACAACTCTATATCACTGAATATTGGTAGATACCTAATGGAAGCTGCTGACTGTAGGGCCTCTTTGAGTTCCTCTCTAGCAGCATAATTTTTAACCTTTGAAATTTTTAACTTGCTTTATTTTTAACCTTTGAAAGAATTGTCTTCGTTTTCTTTCACATATATAGTACATGTATGTACTAAAATAGTTTTTAAATATTTTCTAACCCAATTTTAGATCCTTTGTAATGAGTTGTTTTTAGATATATAGCTACATATTTAGCTTGAAAAGAAAGCTCCTTGGAAATTTAATTTTAATATTGTGTATTTCTTCACATTAGAAAATAAAAACTCCACAGAGGAGGTATTTAAACTAAGTCTTTCCCATTGTAACAATAGCTTTGAGGTTATTTTTCATTTGTTCTTTTTATTAATTCCTCACTTATTTAAGAGATTATGTCTTTTCTGCAACACACACACAGACGATTTATTTGTTTTCTCTTTGAGTTAAGGTACTGGTACTACTAGAACTGCATAGAGTCAGCTTTTTGACTTGCATCTTTATTGCAAAATAGTGCGGCTTTCATATCTTAAGATCTCCAGTGCATAATTAAATACTTATTGAAAAACATTATGTACCAAGTACTCACTAAAATGTGTTGAACTGTTGCACTAATAACATTTGGTGTGTTGAACACAGTAAAAACAATGTATTTAGAACACTCCTAAGCCTCCAACAAGTTAAATTAAGCAGATGGTTTAAAATAAGTATATAATATTTTGTCTATTGTTTTTGGTTTGATTAGTTTTGTGTTTATAGAATTTAATGTGTGTGGGAGGTGTTCTGTAGATATTTGTTATAGAAGCAACAGCACAGATAACAACATGTAGGAAGGAACCATAATTTCTTAAAAGGTTTTATTTATTTTGAGAAAGAGAGAGCACAAGCAGGGGAGGAGCAGACCAAGAGGGAGAGAGATAATTCCAAACAGATTGCATGCCGTCAGTGCAGAGCATGCTGTGGGGCTCGATCCCACAAACAGTAAGATCATGCCCTAAGCAAAAATCAAGAGTACGATGCTTAACTCACTGAGCCACTCAGGTGCCCCAACCCTGATTAAAGTAGAAGAAGTGAGTACAATTTTCATGGAAATGCATTGTGAATGAGCAGAAACTTTCTACCCCTAAAACTTCATTAAAAGTTTTTCATTGTATATGATCAAGAACTATCAAGGAATTTTTTTTAAAAAAACCTAAGTATTTTCAGTGCAGGCAAATTTAGTGACATCCCATTTTTTAAATCTACATTTTTCACATTTTTTAAGAAATCTAGTACATTTACTACTCAATATTTAATGCTGTGGTAGACATTCAGCAATATTGATCTCTTTATTTCCTGGCTATAGAAGATATCACTTCCCACCCCTCTTAAATTTATGCAAGACAGGATGATTTGCTTTGGCCAGTGAAATGTGAACAGGAGTGATATGTGTCATTTCTAGGCAGAAGCATTTAATGGCTAGTGTTCTGGTCTTTGAGCTTCTCCTCTGTCCCGGGGTTCATAGAAGCCTAGTATGATTTGCAGTTACCTAGCTACCTTGAATCTAGTGCAGCCCAGAAATCTGAAACATGGTGGCATAGCTGCCTTGGGAGTTTTCCAGATCTGTAGGGGTGTGTGTGTGTGTGTGTGTGTGTGTGTGAAAATAAATTTTCATTGTAGAATAGCACTGAGATTTCATAACTTCAACAGAACTTAACCTACGCAGTATAATAGATACTAAAACAAAAGCAAAGAGAACACAACAAGATCAGCAAAAGAGAACAATTGAGATGAAGAATTTCCTATTAGAAGCATGACCCATGTCTTAAACCACACCAAGATTTCAGGTAAAACTATTTGTAGAGTGCTTATAAAAACAAGTTGAAATCTACTTCACCCCATTTTTTCAACTTCTTGAGTTTAAAACTACTTTTTGTATGCTATAATATTTTATTTTGATGTAAGGTCTCAGAGTATGCCTTAAACATTATTATGCTAGTATTCTTTGCTAAGCACAATAATTATTTATTGAATTTACTTATTCTGGTCTGTTTCTGTATATATTTTTCTTCCTGGCCTGGGGTTAGCATTGGAACAAACCTTGGTGGAAATGTTAGAGGGGGTGTGATGGGGACCCATATAATTTCCTAATTAGAGGTGGACTAGACTTTACTTTCATTTTGTTCTGTTTTATAAAATGTACTTGTTTGGCTTCTTGACCTGTGGCTGCTTCAGCGTCTTGTTCAGAGAGGCTTGTTTGCAGGTGGAGCCCAGTGCTGCTCATTGGTTCCAGCGGGCGGCAGTGGGCAGCCGTGTTCTCCCAGGACAGTTCCTGTGGCAGAAAGGTGGCTATCATTCCCCCTCTTCTTCCTTAGCCTTCACTTTCCACGTATTTTCTGACCCTGAATCTCTAGCCATGTAAATGATTTTAGAAAGTTGTCCTGTCAAAAAATTCCTCTTCCTTATTATAGTCAATGTCCATCTTGCTAAACTAAGAAGCACTCAGAATATCGTTTAGTTTCTATATTGACAAAGTACTGAGATATTTTTTAACTTTGGTGCAGAGCACACAAAGCTTTGGCCTTTGAATGAATCCGATTTCATATATACTATTACGTTTCCATTATTTAATCATTCATTTTGCCATATATTCTAGTGATCTATTGGGACACAGGGATGTCATACTGTAATACAATATTATGCATATGATATATAATAATATATAACATAATATAAAACATATAATTATAATAATATAATATGGGTGAAAGACATGCATGTGGTAACTTGAAGAAAAGTTCTTGGCATGGGGCGCCTGGGTGGCTTAGTCGGTTAAGCGTCCGACTTTCACTTAGGTCATGATCTCGCGGTTCGTGGGTTCGAACCCCGCGTCGGGCTCTGTGCTGACTGCCAGCTTAGAGCCTGGAGCCTGTTTCAGTCTGTGACTCCCTCTCTCTCTGACCCTCCCCTGCTCACGCTGATTCTCTCTCTCTCTCCTAGAAATAAAATAAAAATATTTAAAAAAAAAAAAGAACTATTTCTAAAAAAAAAAAAAAGAAAAGTTCTGTGTGTGTGCATGTTTGTGTATGAGAGAGGCACAATACATGTAATGCCTTCAATGTTAGCCTAATAGAATAATATGCTGAGATCTTTCTTAAATGATCAGTGTTTACAGTGAGAAAATGATCTTTGACCTCATAGAAATCCCTGAGAACACAGCTTCCATTAGGAAAGGCCCTAAAGCCTTGTTGGGAGCAGAAGTTTTGGATCAGTCTTCAGTCTGTTGGTAACAGCTAATACTCCAAATCACTGGAGAACATGGTCCCTTGGTAATGTTGTTAAAGTACTGTTGAAAGGATAGAACCACTGATGCTTTATATTAACCTGCGTTTTGGTTCCATGGTGTGAAGAGAAAAGAGAAGTGGGAAATTTGTAAATATAGTAAAATAAAGAGCTTCAATTTAATTCATCAAATATTTATTGATTACCTACTGCATGTAAGGCACTTTCCTAAATGCTATAGGTAATCAAAAGAGGAGTGACCTCTGCCCTCAAAAAGTATATTATTTGGCTCAGTAAGCGCTTGGGCCCTATATGTTCTAGGTACTAGTTAGTGGAAATACAAAAATAAATAATGAAAGATATTATCTTTCAAAGGACATACAGCCTAGATGATAAAACAGAACATAAATGAGATCAACCATATAAAGTGACAGTACACCAATAGACATGTCACATTTAGAGAGATAGCTTGTCCAATGACAATAGCACCAATCAAATAATCTCTCATTTTTTAACCATCATAGGAAACTTTGGCTGTAAATGCTGCTTCTTTTTTCAGGCACGCACTTCCTAGCTCATTCATTTATTCATGTGTTCATTAAATAACAATGTGTTGTGTCTGCTAAACATGATTTTACTGAGAGTGAAAAAAAACAAAATAGATATGCAAGAATGTAAGGTGCTTTCAGGTTTCAGGTACTATATTTGGTCCTATCCCAGAGCCTGTTCAGGTACTTTTCTTTCTCTTTGTGCTACCTCTGCACACCACTGTTATTCTTACATCTAGACCTGTGAGGCTTTCTTTACACCTCTTCTATTTTTGTATCTAGTAAACTCCTTTTCAGCCATCAAATATTAGCACCAAAGCAAATCACTCCTAATGGTTAATTATCCCCTATAAATTTCATTAATAGAAGTGTACACATTGTTCGATTGAATATATGTGGATTATTATGTTCCTCTCCATGTTTCCCCTTTGCTCATCAAGATGTCTTCCTTATCTAGTAAAACAATCCCCTTTATGTCACAAGCGCTCAAATTATATTTTCTCAGAAAATGAAGGCAATAGGAAATCAAAATATAGTGTGATGGGTGGTACAATCAGAGTAACGTGGGCTCACATGGTGGATGGCCTAACCCAGCCTTGGGCGATCAGCGATGTGTAAACTAACATCTAAGTGATAAATCAGCCAGGTGAAAGTGTTGGGTGTGAGGAGAGGGGAAGAAGGGAGATCAAAGTTTGTTCTAGGTAAAAGAAACAGCATGTCGAAAGGCCAAGAAACAAGATGTGGAACCCCATGGAACTTTATAGAATGTACTACATGGAGTCACCCGGGACATACTCTGCACACATACTCACTGGGAGTGATTGAGCTCACATACCCAACATAGACTCACATTCAGGACTGGTGCAGGGTAAAAACAAGGGTTCTACTTTAATCCCAGAAAAGCTGCTGTGGCTTCTTTCTGCAAAGGTTGGCTTTCCTTTTCTCAGATTTTCTCACCCTATCAAGAAGAGAAGAGGCAGCTATGAAATTGTTAGCATAGGGGCACACCTGCCCGGTCCCCTCCTCAGTGAGAGATGCAGGGATCCTGATGCATCTGTCTGGGGTTATATGATGATTAAGCTAACATAAGTTTTTTTTTTTTTTTTCTTTTTTTACAAATAGTTTATTGTCAAATTAGTTTCTACATAACACTCAGTGCTCATCCCCAAAGTGCCCTCCTCCATGCCCATCCTCCCCTCCCCCCCACACCCATCAGTCCTCAGTTTTTGTCAGCATTCAAGAGTCTCTCATGGTTTGCCTCTCTCCCTTTCCCCCACCATTTCCGCCCTTCTTCTCCCCCTTGTTCCTCCGTCAAGTTCCTCCTAATCCTCCTATACGTGCAAACATATGATATT